>NC_091137.1:4683664-5043664 GCF_041381155.1 Argopecten irradians | reverse complement strand
TCCGTCTGCTCATTCAGCACGGAGCGGCCATTAGGCATGGTTCTTTAATGGTCATCTAGAAAAATCTTTCATTTCATTGGACATGTGATGGTATTTAGTGGGTATTATCTGAGCTGAGAGATTACAACAGAATAATTGGATGGCTGTGGAATAATCTCTTTCGCCGAATAGTCAGACTGGTCACTCGCCTTATTAATTTTCTAATAACAATAAAAGAAAGAGGTGATAAGATCCAGCACGGTCCTGACTGACCATTGCTGGCCAATAACAGAAATATTTTGCATGTTTGTTGCCGCGGTCAAATGGTCATTTATTCGCTTGGCTGAGTCAGTGGCTCTCCAAAGTGTCATTACTTATCATTCGGCCGAGCGGTTTTCTCGGAGAATCGACACCAAGTAATATTGGAAAGGAAATGGCAAAATGAATTCCCGCGAGATTTGTAGCATCAGACGTTAGGCGTCTTGTACAAAACGTTCTAATTAAAGGGTCGTGCATTGGTAGGTTGTGTCCGGACTGACCACAAACCTCTAAGGAAACAATATGTACTTCCAACACAGGGAAACAGAAGTCTTTAGACGAAGACGAACGGCCATGTTGTTTAATAAATGGAATCAAACCATATATAATTCTTTGTCCCCACACATACATTTACCTTAGGGACCCATGGATACGTTACGTACACACATATTTGGACACTTGTTTATAGAATTTGGAGGTAATCGTCGCGTGTCTGATGTCTAAAGGGATAATGTATAGCATTCCGTACACAATTTGGTATAATTAGAGGAAATACTATATACACTTGATGACTGAGTCTGAGGTCAACATGTTTTATGTTGAACTAGAGGGACTCATTTTACTATAGAATAGTATAGGGAATACCAAGTAAAGGTATGGCAACTGTTATAAACTGTATCTACTATTCTACAGAGTAAAACTGCGCTTGTATATAAATGTGAATTTAAACTTTTTCTGCTTTCTACAACTGATCGCTTCCGAATGCACATTTTATCAAAGTTACACTCAGGAAAATGCCTGCGAAACGTCTTATCAAAAACAACCACGTCTACTTCATTTGAGTTTACTGATAGAGGAAAGCAAAACTGTTTCCTGAACAGGACATTTTTCAGACAATTAAATTTGGAATATTTTTTCAGAAGCCTATTTTTGTTTGAAGTAGACTTATCCTGACATGGATGACCAGTCTACATTGTACAATGGAAGTTGATAGAAATAAACGGATTTAAAAAGCCACACCGGAAATATCACTGCAACTTGAAGATGACACGATATAAAGTAAGCGTTATCATACAGGTATCTCTGTTTTTGGATTCAGGGAAAAAAGATTACAACTGTCTCAAAATACTTCTTAAACGTAGAATGGGGAAACAATATAATTTTCATAAATCAATGCTTCAGTCTTTTTCAATCTTGTCAAATATGCTCATTTTTGGTGAACGATGGTCCATTAAAGAAGAAACCAAATATTGAATGAAAAGAGCACATTTATATCGATGGTACAGGACTATAGCATAAGAATAATACATGGCTTTATATATGCACCGACACATTATTGCTATAACGTACATGTAATTTCAACCGATCGTTTCAACATGATTACACATTGCTCCAATATTTATTTAGCCTAATATGACTCTTGGACTTATTATACATGTAACACTTCTGTTGGAATTGTGCAAACTTTTAAATATCTACGGATGCTATTTAATTATAATGCGAAGTTTTCTAAAACACAGAAACACGTTACAGACAGAGTCAACTTAAAGCTTTGTTTGCATTATTTTTATCTCCACGAAATCCTTGTTAAATATTGAAACATCTTCTATTTTTGATTCACATGTATATAGTATACTTTGCTATGCCTCTGAAATATGGGGGTTTCATAAAGCCCTGGATGTAGAACGTGTCCATTTAAACTTTTGTAAGAAAATTTTAGATGTAAGAAAAACAACTTGGTTTGATGTATTGTGAGCTTGAGAGATGCCATTATTTGTAAATAGAAAATTAAGAGTCTTTAGATACTGGTTGAAGCTAAAATAGACAGATACTTAGATTTTTAAAACTTGTCATGACGAATGTGTGAGTGAAAATGATATATGGGTAGGACGTACAAAGGGTTAGATAACACTATTACGACTTACAGGCTGTAATTACATGATTGATTGCCCACTACCGTTACATGTTTCTTATAAAATAATAGAACAGAGACTTAAAGATATCTCAAAGAAAAACATGTTTAAAAAATAAGTTGTTCTCAATAAGGGTTTTTGTATCAGCATTTGTTAGATGGTCTTTGTATTCAATTTTATTTTCGTAAATCAATTTAAATAAATACAAATGTACATATACACAGTGGGCGAACTCCACTGTATAAAATACCGGATGTTGCGACCGCCGAAGCGAGAGATTTGTTTCGAAAACACATGATCAATGTCAAGTTTTCGATACTTTCGCACGATTAGAAGGTTGTCGTCGAAAATATATAAGATATATACATTATTTCATTATCCTTTGATACTAATTTGTACTTCTTCGAAAATGACACATATAATTACCTGAAAATAGATCGAATCATTGTCAGTAGTACTCTCTGTGGCCGATAGCAAATTGTTTGAATAATTAACTCGTAGATCAACTTTCTCTTACTGTTTACGAATTTTTCCTCCATATGATTATGCTTTAATTCAAAGTACTTCTCATAGAAAGCATTCGAATTTTAAAAACAAATTAAACATCGATTATAAACAGCACCCTTGGACACGGTACTGCATGGCTTGTAGAATATTGTCTTATTTAATGTACTTTTTTTAAAATTAGTATCTTTGTAAGTCTTTTTAGGCTGGGAATTTTAATTTATCTTATATGTACAAATGTGATGTAATGTATAAATTTGTTTTAAATGTGTGACATTATAATTAAATATATCTTACTTACTATACCCACCACCCCGGCATTGCAAGTCATCCACAGTTCTAAGCTATTAACATGTACTTCGAATTACATACAAACTAGAATTGAAATTATGAAAACATGGTTAATACACATTATGTAGTACATTGAGAGTAGACATATCTGACATCATTAATTATCAATAACGTCGTAAAGACTCTAGATATGTTCCCGAGTATACGTTTGTTGTTATTTTGTATTCTTTATACGTGTGATTAAGATTTAAAATGAAGATGAATTTAAATTGCATAGTGTCATTAATTAAATGTGTCTTAATATAATATACACAACACTGGTATATGTATCTAATACGATGAAAAGTCTGAAGAGACACATACAGCAAATCGCTAGCAATCGACAGTAGAATCACTACGAACTATACAATCAATTCCGTCATGACCAGCAACAAGCCATACAGTAGCCCCCGAATAAAAGACATGATTGTGGACATTCTAAATAATGTTTTTTCACATACATTGTTAGGTTGTCTCTCTTTGCATAATTTGCTCATCGTATATTATGAATCATTCAATAATTCGTCCAATTTGTTATTAGAATTGCAGTAATTAGGCAGGTTCGAATGCTGGTGTTGTTGAATCATGGGTGATTATGAACGATAATGAAGTGGTTATCAATATATATATAATTATACCGATTGCAAAAGTTAAATAAGTAATTGCTGAATGATTAAAACACACATTGAATATCAGTACCCGCTAATCTGTTTTTTAATCTCTCGCTTCGGCGGTCGCAACGTCCGGTATTCATACAGTGGAGTTCGCCTACTGTGATATATAGATTATCTGCATCGAAACGGGAAGGCATCAAATATTGTACGAAGAAATAGATAATGTACCAATGATAACCATAGAGATACAGTGTATAGAGGACAGATTTCATTTTATTTTTAATTTGTCAGTTTTATAGTGACCTAAGATTGATAAAACAATATTACCATAGAAAACCTTCAATGTTTAAATTAGTGCAATTACCTAGTGTTGATAATGTCAGAGAACTATCCCAAACAAGGGAAATATTTATATCTAGCTTTTAAAAGGCAGCGATAGAAAATAAAGGCTGATTTTGATAATCTTACAAAAGATATGCACATTTTGGTTTAAATTTTAGTCTATATTTGATTTTAGCACAAAACAATCGATGAAATATTCTTAAATCTATTGTGCTGATAATGTTATCAGTATTTACATTATGACAAAATAGTGTTGGGTACTGGCTAGTCAATGTGTCAACGTTTTCAAATGGAATTTGTACTAAACTTTGACACTACCAGAATGAGAATATTACAAGTATTAAGCACTTTAATCCAGATGCGTAACATGTATTTAGGCCAAAGGGCTTTTGAAAAAATAAAGATTGATTGATTAACATGGTTTCTGTACACACATACTTGTGCATCGTACATTATGTATGTGTTTAGTCCCATTTAGGTGAGTGTTTGACTGTTTTCATCTCCTTCGTACATCATGCCAAGATAACAATTACTATATCAGACACTTACAATTACCACACAGGGACCTGGCACAACAAATTTTAACCAACAGTTTACACACACACACACACACATATTTACCACACACATACATTAAAGTTAATATTATAAATGTATACTGTTAGTTAAAAAAAATTGTGCCAGGTCCCTGTGAATCACCAGGATAACTATGAGCTGAACGATGATAGATGTTAGACTTTATAAGGTGCATTTATCGTCTAACTCGAAATCTACCTATATTGGTTTTCAAAATAGAAACCGAACAGTTGACGAATCATTGAAATTATACAATACAATAGTTTCGACGCATATATAATGTAGTTACAGTAAAATAAGTCCTTTGGGGAATGTGACATCATATTTTAGTGAGTCTGTATGGCGTCACATATTTAGCTGTGTGAAAAGGGAAACCCAGAATCTTACATAGAGCTGCCAATCAATACAGTATCAATACACGTATGGCTTGAAACATTCTAGTTGTCAGAAACATTCAAGGCTAGCCGGTATGTTACAGCTAATTCAGGCCATAATTGTTACACATGGTTCAGGTTATCGCTGTTACAGCAAATTCAGGCCATGATTTCTACAGCTAATTCAGGTCATCATTGTTACAGCTAATTCCGGTCAACAGGCCATGATTTTTACAGCTAATTCAGGCCATCGCTGTTACAGCTAATGCAGATCATCGTTGTTACAGCTAATTCAAGCCATCTCTGTTACAGCTAATTCAGGCCATCGTTGTTACAGCTAATTCAAGCCATCTCTGTTTCAGGTAATTCTGGCCAATATTGTTACAGGTAATTCGGGCCATCGCTGTTACAGGTAATTCGGGCAAATATTGTTACAGGTAATTCGGGCCATCATTGTTACAGGTAATTCAGGCCATCATTGTTACAGGTAATTCAGGCCAATATTGTTACAGGTAATTCAGACCATCATTGTTACAGGTAATTCAGGCCATCATTGTTACAGGTAATTCAGGCCATCGCTTTTACAGGTAAGTCAGGTCATCGCTGTTACAGGTAATTCAGGCCAACGCTGTTACAGGTAATTCAGGCCAATTTTGTTACAGGTAATTCAGACCATCGCTGTTACAGGACTTCAGGCCATCGCTGTTACAGGTAATTCAGGCCAATATTGTTACAGGTAATTCAGGCCATCATTGTTACAGGTAATTCAGGCCAATATTGTTACAGCTAATTCGGGCCATCGCTGTTACAGCTAATTCAGGCCAATATTGTTACAGCTAATTCAGGCCATTATTGTTACTGCTAATTCGGGCCATCATTGTTACATGTAATTCATGCGAATATTGTTACAGCTAATTCAGGCCAATATTGTTACAGCTAATTCGGGCCAGCGCTGTTACAGCTAATTCAGGCCAATATTGTTACAGCTAATTCGGGCCATCGCTGTTACAGCTACAAAGTAATTCAGGCCAATATTGTTACAGCTAATTCAGGCCTCCATTCGAGGTCTGACGATCAACTTTAAACTACGACTCCTTCACGCTGGCTTGTTTTGGTCATTTTATAATTAAATAACTACATATATGTAATAAGTGTGTAGACGACTGCTCCTGTGAGATTGTAACTTGAAGGTTTGCTGATCCGTGTCTTTAGTAGTATGTTTATGTGATAGTTTACGTCAGATAGCACATTCAACATACCGTAGTCTCCCAAAATACACCACATGTACATAGCATAAATAGGTGTAAGAGGTCAACATCAATTAAGCATTGATGTCACTATTTTTAGATTTTATCGGGGTATGACAAAAAATTTGTTTGTAATCTGTGTGAATCCGCGTAGCGGATTCTCACAAAAGTTTGCAAACATTTTTTTTCATACCCCGATAAAATTTGAAAATAGTGACATCAATACTTATAATTAATTTTATACTCTATTTGATAAAATGAAGTATGTTAAATGTAATATTATAGTGGTTTTTCAAGGGATTCTTTTTCCCGAATCAATACGCAACGCAAATGTTTCTATTGTGACGTCACGATAACGTCGGGGATTCGCGCCATTCTCGGATTTTTTTTTCATATAGTGATATAATTAATTTTTCTTTGTTTTCATACCAAATCTGGCTTTCTGATTGGCCAATATTTTTTTTGCATACCACTATGAAAAAAAAAAATCCGAGAATGGCGCGAAACCTCGACGTTAACGTGACGTCACAATAGAGACATTGACGTTGCGTATTGATTCGGAAAAAAGAATCCCTTGAAAAACCACTATAATGTTACATTAAAACATACTTCATTTTATCAAATAGAAAATTAATTATAAATATCGATGTCACTATTTTTTAATTTTATCGGGTTATGAAAAAAAAATTGTTTGCAAACTTTTGTGAGAATCCGCTACGCAGATTCACACAGTTTGCAAACAATTTTTTTTTCATACCCCGATAAAATTAAAAAATAGTGACACCAATGCTTAAATGCAAAAACATATTGGCCAATCAAAAAGCCAGATTTGGTATGAAAACAAAGAAAAATAAATTATAAGACCTTATTGAATATTTGCTGGTTACAGGCAGCATGACGAGGCAATCATACAGGCCAGTAAATCAAAATTATCTTATTTATATATATATATATGTATATCGTCAGGTATCACATGTCTCGTATATTTACTATATGGTACGTTTACGCGTAAAGCTTAAAAACTGACCAAAAACGGAATATCTGTTACGGAAATAAAAAGGTCCTCCTTTTATGTGGATTTCCTTCCCAAATAGGGGTTTCGAGACAAGTTTAGAATGTGAATATATATGAATAAAAAATAAACAGAAAATTCGGCTCCGAGCTAGTGCACTTGGGCTGCATTTCTATAAATTGAACTTTTTAACATTGCATAATTAAAAGTTACTGAAACATCTGGCTGCGCTCTTTAAGGCCTTGCTTTCAGTCACATTTTTAAGAAGTGTCAATGTATGTTTTTTTTACGATTACGGAACCTGGAGTTATAGATTTACAGTGTACGTGTCCAGGGTAGTTATAAAATTGGACAAGATGATATGAATAGCCTCTCGAGACGAGACCAGTGAGTTGGAAGGCAGTCATAACGACCGTGCATTAAGCAGGTTTTTCCTCAATTCGATTACGAAATGACCGGATCAAATAATCAAAAACTGATTTCCTTGGTGCGATTGAATAATCCTTTCGCGTCGATTGGTATGAAGCCGTATCATATGGCGTGTTTCCTCTTATAATGGCTCATACCAGTCCGATCGTTCGTTTTGTCCGTGGCCAATAAAAATTCGCTAATTCTAAGCGCGTTTGTGGCTTCTAGGCGTACAGCATGGAGTCTGGTAATCGTGTAAACGTATATAGAACGGAAGTTGACCGGTAACTTTCTGTAGTATAGGAGTGTAATGTACCCCACCTGGCGAAATTGATATCCACTACGGTATACGGCAGTGGCGTAGCGCCCGTGCATGCTTGCATGCTCAAGCATGCAAAAACTAATCTGACTACACAACATTTGAATACACGTTACGCTGCTGAATATAAATTACGTATAATTACGTATGATATGTCCAACTATATGCCTAACAAAACTTTGTGCACATTTGACAGACTTGAAGATTGGCCATTCTGGAAATTTATTAGAATAGTCTATATATTTCCGGTTACCACGTGCATTTAGTTGTTAAATTTGAGTGTTTGAATCTTGTCGAAGACAATATCAGACTTCTTCACCAAATTCCCTCAAGCAAATGTGGATTTTGAATCGGGAAACACTTACGAATACCAAAATAAACAACATCGCATGAAAAGTTAGAAATATTCTAAAAACATATAACTATATTAAAATGATAGCAAATCAACTGAAATAGCAATTGCAACATGTTCTTGGCCAAAGTGAATTTTTCAATTTTAGTTCACATCCGGCCCGTTAAAACGCGTGTTTATCAATGATTTTCGGTGTCTACTCACGAAATAGTTGACTTTTATTTTTATAGAATATGAACAGATTGTTGATTTAGACAATATTTTTTTGTTGTTGTAATTGTTAGAAATAGAACAGAATATGTAGAAAAATAGGTCTTAAATACTATGTTTAATTTTTTTATTGAGGTGGTCGAGGACTGTTCCCTTCTTACGCAATTTACGCCATTTTGACAGTGGTCTTTTACTGGCTGTCATAAACAAACCAACACGTAAACTTAATTTCAATTTTGTTTAAAAATATTCGCCATAAGTTTTTCATCAGTTGAAATTACACAAAATTCTCCCATTGCTTACTATTTTAATTTTTGTTCGAGCACTTGTCAGGGGAGTCTAGTATAGTGCGATTATATGTATATAAAAAAACACCACTGTTCTAATTTTGTGTATAGTTTTGCATGGTTATCAACTAAATATCGTGACCTCCATTTAAACCATTGGTATATACGTTAAAAGGTAGGTTTCGCCCAACCAAATAAATATTTTTTTTTGTGAAATGCGATAAGCGGAAGAAAAGATGAAAAAACATATTAAAAATATCTCAATTTAATTTCTTTATGTGTTTGAGATTGAACAAATGTGTCTTGAATACAAAATTGAAGGAAATCCTTCGGAATATTACGGTGTCCGTCAGACAAAATAATATGCAAATGAAGCTGCGATGAATTGCGTTGTCGAAGTTTGGCGCATGCGCATTGTCACGCACTAAAAGTAAACAAAATGGCTGAACAAAAGTGTGTGAGATGAAAAAAAAAATATCTGAATCGGCAACAAAGTGGAGGAAATTATAATGGATTCGGTAGCACCCTAGGATAGATCTATAGGGATTTAAATTCAGAGATGGCATGTAGCAATAGAAGAAACAGAAGCCACATCTACTACTCACGAAATAGTTGACTTTTATTTTTATAGAATATGAACAGATTGTTGATTTAGACAATATTTTTTTGTTGTTGTAATTGTTAGAAATAGAACAGAATATGTAGAAAAATAGGTCTTAAATACTATGTTTAATTTTTTTATTGAGGTGGTCGAGGACTGTTCCCTTCTTACGCAATTTACGCCATTTTGACAGTGGTCTTTTACTGGCTGTCATAAACAAACCAACACGGTAAACTTAATTTCAATTTTGTTTAAAAATATTCGCCATAAGTTTTTCATCAGTTGAAATTACACAAAATTCTCCCATTGCTTACTATTTTAATTTTTGTTCGAGCACTTGTCAGGGGAGTCTAGTATAGTGCGATTATATGTATATAAAAAAACACCACTGTTCTAATTTTGTGTATAGTTTTGCATGGTTATCAACTAAATATCGTGACCTCCATTTAACCATTGGTATATACGTTAAAAGTTACCATAGGAGTAAAATGGTTACTACATTGTAACAATGTCCCGTCAGCTTCTGGGGGGCTTCGCCCCCCATACCCCCTACCGGGGCTTCGCCCCTGGACCCTGAGCGCAGGGGGCTGTCGCCTCCTGCACCCCCAGGCATGCAGGCCTATCCATACCTAGCTTTTAATCTCTCATTCTCAATTTCTATTAAAGTCATATGTGCCGTCCGAGCGAAATTTTTGACATACTATTTTAAACATCACGGTGTTAATTTACTTTAAACGGAACAGCCATGTTTATTTTTTCTTCGGAACGCTTCTTGATTTTAAATATCGTGAATGCATTATGCAAATTATGTAGTGATGCGTTGGTCAGAAACATCGAGAAGGGTTCCGCTAAAAATGATTAAATAACAAGTATTAGCTTTCCAAAAAAGTATGGAGGCTACCATATAGCATTATTTATTAGGAAGTAATTATAGGAAAGCTTGACGCATTGTTCTGTTCACAGTCACAATGTAGCTGCCATAGTTCTTATAATCAATTTTTCTTTGTTTTCATACCAAATCTGGCTTTCTGATTGGCCAATATTTTTTTTGCATACCACTGTAATTAATTTTTCTTTGTTTTCATACCAAATCCGGCTTTCTGATTGGTCAATATTTTTTTGCATACCACTATGAAAAAATAATCCGAGAATGGCGCGAAACCGCTACGCGGATTCACACAGTTTGCAAACAATTTTTTGCAAAAAAAAACCCGACGTTGTCTTGACGTCACAATAGAGACACTGACGTTGCGTATTGATTCGGAAAAAAAGAATCCCTTGAAAAACCACTATAATGTTACATTTAAACATACTTCATTTTATCAAATAGAGTATAAAATTAATTATAAGTATTGATGTCACTATTTTTTAATTTTATCGGGGTATGAAAAAAAATTGTTTGCAAACTTTTGTGAAAATCCGCTATGCGGATTCACACAGTTTGCAAACAATTTTTTTTACATATCCCGCTAAAATTAAAAAATAGTGACATCAATGCTTAAATGACAATTCATTTTTGAAGAATGATAATTTAAATGCTTTCGCATTCAATGTAAAAAATAATCAACTTCATGATATTCAATAAAGGGCCACTAGGCTACCTTTCCGAAACAAACAAAAAATAAAAGTTTCTTTAAAACAATTAAACATAATATGTCCAAAGATGTGGTTAAAACACCAAATAAGTTAAGCGCATACAGTTGCACAAATTGAAATATCCCCTAAGTAAAGCCTAATTTTGTTTCAGCATGGACAGTTTTTACAAGTAGGTCATGATCATCTAGCCAACAGTACTACTGTAGTTAGGCTGCCACGCGCTCCCGATAATGTAATCAAAACTCGGCAAATCACCGAACTATTTCCGTCAATTTCTCCAATGGGATCCGATTGAGAACTTATATTCTATTCAGTACGTGTAGCGCCGCCTTGTGTGATTTCTGAGAATAATGCCCGACAACCAGAAAAAACATTCGGACTTCTCTGGGTTTATCAAATGATAATTTGTTTGCAATAATTTCCCCACTGGTACCCCTTACACATATGAAATCTTCAACAACCAATCAACACACGTAAATCGTTTTGGCCAGCCAATCAAAGTGAATAGACTATTTATAACCATGTGAAATCCCAACAACATGGCAGGCAAAGCGACCGATTATAAAAGCTGGGATGGTAGCAAACTACCATCCTGGGATGGTAGCAAACACGGCATTGGTGGTTAAAGTAAGTGAGCTAAATAGCCCGCGCATGTATAAACATACATCAAACAAGCCCAGAAGCTTCCCAAAGATGTCATTTCAGCGATTCAGCGATACACGATGTTTATTTTTAAGTCGGACAAACAAAGGCTAAAATCGGTAAAAATGGTGTAAATATATCCAGTATAATTTCTTATGAAATAGAAAAATATAATCTCCCAACAAAATCGCTCTGTATGCGAAGAAATTAATATATATTATAGGAATCCTAATGTGTCCTCCCGACCGGCTATATGTGAAGTTCAATCTTAACGCATGCGCAACATCCACCAGCTCTCCGTAGTAAACAAAACACGGCTACCGTAGTTTTGAACCAAAAGGTTTCCGCCAAAACAACCAACTGACTCCCCTAAAATGCGAAAGGAAAGGCAATGGAGCAGCGACAATCCCAACATATGACTCGGTAAACATTACGACGCATGGAGAGTGTTAATACAACTTTTTATAGTGAAGAGAACAGTTCAAACGAGCACGCAGCTCTGGACCGCTACCTAGGCCTACTACCCGGTACTCCCTGCTCAGCTGATAGTGAGTGAGTCTTCGTATTTTGATCATTATGTATTTAGTCCCTAGCATTATTTTTTCATGAATGAGTGGTCACATATGGTCACATGTTTCATACCTGTTCCCCAATCGCGTAAAACGTAACCCTGGGGTAAATAGCGGTTCTTTCGTGGGGCCTCTTTAGGGGTAATGCCCTGTATATTAAAAAATGTACCGTTGTAATGCATGTACAGTTAGAATGTAACCGTTAGTTAGTGCATTATCAAGCTAAGATTCGTTTCAATTAATCTATAATATTAGGCTACCGGTCAATTAATACAGTTCTGATGTGTATGTTTATAGATTCTTAATTTGTATAATTATTGTTCTGTATATGTTCTGGTATACACATACACTGTACAATGTACAATGTATGTGTATGTAGGATTTAGGTTAACTGGTAAAATGATATTGTATATGTTCTGGTATACACATACATGTATGTAGGTTTTAGCTTGTTCTTTAGATATATTTTGGAGGGCACATACAGTATTATTTCTTGTCATAATTACTTACATAATATATACTAATAATAATAAAAATACTGTTAGAGGTATCTTCATAATTCCAACTGTTCCGAATTCAGAATTATTTTTTTAGTGTTCCAGCAAAATTAATGTATTTTATTTTTCTTACTTTTTGAGAAAATCAACTTTTTATGTACCTGTTCCCCCGATGCAAAAATTCCCTTGGAAGGTCTTTATCCCTACGGTGTTGATTCCGGTTGAAAACAAGCGTTCTGACGCCCTTCGAATTTGCGAATTCAAACTCAACAAAAGTAGCGGAACAATATCAATAAACCAGATATTTTCAGCACTAATATCGAGATTAACCAGGCATAGAACTCGATACCAGGTAACAAGATTTTCCTGTAACAGTTGCGATATGAAAATATTGCGATATGAGTAAATAAATGATTAATTTCTTTATTCTGATTACCATTTCTAAATTTGACGATTTGATCCCGAACATTCCAATGACGTAACTTTTTTGTCCTCTATGAAGCCCGGGTGATTCGACCTTGCAAGCTGACGTTTTGAAGGATTGAATAAGCATTTATTTGTGGTATTATGGTGGCAATTTGCACTCATATACAGCTTAACATAGTTTAAAATAATAGTGTTACTTTATCGTGAAACATTTCATCATTTAAACGTCACTTTGACAAAATGAAAAAGAAACAGTAGGCCTACGTAGGCTACAATTTCAATCTAACAGCGTTTGTGGATACAGTGCTTCGTTTAGTAGATGAAATTCATGAAATATTGCACAAAAACATCATTAACATGCTACTGAAACATATAATTAATGATTCGCATCGAATATGTTTGACATTGTGTGTAAAAAATCTCTTTTGGTCTTTCGCCGTCGAAAACCGATGAAACCGCGGTACCACTGGGTTGCGAGCAACTATCGTGATTTTTTTCGTGTTTTTTTTCTTATTCATTAAAAAAGAAGCGATATTTGAAGACTTAAGACTATCTTTATTCCAAACAAATTCGGCAATAGCATAAATTCACTTTTTATATTTGAGTTGAATGCATCAAATCGGATCTGTTCCTGACATCGACTGTGCATTGTATTTTCATGCAACTTAGTAGAATTTTACGATGCATACGCAGTAGAAAGATATAATCTAAAAAAATTGCATTGTACAATTCCCCATTGCATATAACTTTGATATTCCACGGTATAAAATATAAACTGTCGTTTTCTCCGTATCAACGTAACACGAGCCTGTGCTTCGTCTCGGCGAAATTTAATTCATTCCTCTCAGGGGGTGTACATGTCTTCACCGACGTTCGAGCATTTCAGAAAAAAAATCAATAAAATAACAAACAAAGATTATTGTATACCAGGTGTATTAAAGAACAACAAAAAACTTTGTGATTTGTGATCAATGTGTTATTATCATTTTTTCACTTTTCTTCATGCTGAAACAACAGCTACATGCACATTACATTTACAAATTTTTATATTTCCTATTAGGAAATACTAAATCATACATCATCAAAAAAATAACAATGTTATCTGCTTCTTATAAAAAAAAATCACTGTATATAAAAAAGCAGAAATCTGGCTTAGTGTTACCGTGCAGATCTTCTTATCTTTCGATTCTCACCACCGGTGGCATTTTTTTTTTAATTTTTTTTTTTTTTTTTTTTTTTTTTGTAATATATCATGCAAACATGCCTATTCAAACTATTCACAAAATCTGGTGAGGGCTACATGTACATGTAGCTATTACTACAAAAATAAATAATTATATATCTGAGGATTTCCATCGGATACACCGTCAGAATCTTACAATAGGCCAGGACGTATCCTTGAATAGGTCTGTCACTTATAAATCCTTGGTCTGTTAGTTTTATTTTGGTGTTGACACGGAAAGACGAGATAACTCCTGTCTCCTGGACATTAAAACAAATCATTTATTACATCTAGGCAAATACTAATTTGAAAATTTCATATAACGCCTGCAAGGAGACGTCCTAGGCTAGCGCTACCCACAATGCACTCGATAGTTGTCTTATACAAATGTATTATGTAACTTTTCATCGATAATTTTATCCAGATATATCTGTCTTCGACAATTATATTTAGAATTATGAATATGTGGAAGGAAAGCGTATACAAGATAAAAACAACCCATCTGAACTGCTATTCTGGGACCGTGAAATGTAATATTGGTCACCTCAGCCCAAGCACAGGGGCACGCAAATTATTCATCATGTAAAATAATTGCTATGTACGTCATGTCCACATGACTTAAAATTGCGAAAAATGAATTATATATTATGTAAATATCGGTTAGCTTGTTAATAAATATAATAATAATAATATTAGGCTACCGGTCAATTAATACAGTTCTGATGTGTATGTTTATAGATTCTTAATTTGTATAATTATTGTTCTGTATATGTTCTGGTATACACATACACTGTACAATGTACAATGTATGTGTATGTAGGATTTAGGTTAACTGGTAAAATGATATTGTATATGTTCTGGTATACACATACATGTATGTAGGTTTTAGCTTGTTCTTTAGATATATTTTGGAGGGCACATACACAATGGGGACAACCTACGTCATCGGAAGTGATATCGGACACACAAAAACAATGAAAAAACGCCCGCTTCAAGATGAAAATCGGCTGAAATTATGACATAACAGCAATGCATCTTCTAAAACTATCGCGCGTCAAAAACAGTGTATTGTTAGAGATTCTATGAAGCTATTAAATATCGTCAAACTAGCTCAGATAATGCAAACACCTCGACACAATATTTTTCGACAGCAGGGATATCGGTCACATTTTATTCAATAAACTGTTAAAAGTTGTAAATAAATAAATGTTGCTGTCACAAAACCGTCCCGTTTACTAATATGTAATATATGACTGTCGAAAGAAAATATTTCCTTCATCATATCTGCTAGTGGAGAAACATAGACGGTGCTTAATCAGAAATTATGAAAGTGATATCGGTCACACTTAGAACTATAGGGGTAACGGTCACATCCAAAGTTACGAAAACTGAATATTACAGCATTGTACATGTAGTCGTTATTTACGCATTCATGCAACTCCAGTGGATACCCCGTCAAAATACTTTTATTGAATTGATCTTTTTAACCACCCACCATCAGCAAATGGTTGGCGAGCTATGAAAATAGCCTTCCCCCATTGCTCGTCATCCGTCCGTCTTTAATTTCTGTTATTTCTCTGAAAGTACTGAAATCGATTTATTTCGATACCGCTACATGTATTTACCAGAGAGTATTCAGGATCTTTTTTTTAATTTCATGTTTAGAAAGTCATCTTTCTTGATTCTACTGGATGGACTTGTTGCTATGGTTCAAATTCAACATGTGAGCTTAATACTTAATGAACCTTTCTGGAATTTTATAAGTACTACATGTATCTCTCTCTTTACTCTTGTTGTGCATAATGCACCAAAGGGAAAACGCGGTAATCGACAACTTGAAGTTCGTTACCATGTAGACATACAATTATCAAATATTTTGTTCGATATAGATATTTTGATAATCATTTTTAACATAGGATTGTATTTATTAATGCTCATTTTTGAGACAGATAAGATTACAAAATAATGAATATTTGGCTATCTTGAAATTATTTGACTACCACGGTGCTTTATAGCATTCATATACATATATTTACTTTTTCACTGCAACCCTAGCTAATATGTACACCTACCAGGCGCATTTGACATTCAGGGGTGCATGATCTGCTATTAGCTTATTTTTATGTGATGTCATAATTTTTGTGCCATCGAAAATGGCTGTTTCGTCCTTGACGATATTGATTTTTTTCATTATAGATACAAATATCTTGGGATGTTATCATACAAGTGTTATCAAATGAAAATATATTCATTAAATTGCATTCAGTTGACAATTAGGGGAGTATGAATGCCAACTGGACATCTCTTAATTGAAGATGAAGCGCTAAAGATATTGGACCAACATGTTAAATTGACCGATTTGTAAATCCAATGGTAAACGTCACGATATCTCTTGGCCCTCTCGTTATCAACTGATTTGCTTTCATAATTTGTTAGGTTATACATGTATTGTCACTTTTGTAGCGGATAAAATGAGCTATAGCTACTATTTGAAAAAATAAGGTATTTTATATCAATAAATAACAGTAAAGTTAAAAAAAAATTACACTTGACATATTTTCGGTGAATAAAATGTGACCAATAGCCACGCTGTGAAAAAAAAGACACGGATGATGAGCAATAGACGAAAAGCGATTTCAATAGCTCGTTAACCATTTGCTGATATGGGGTTCAAAAGTCGTCTTTCAAGATCAGATAAATTCAATAAAAGTATTTTGGCGTCTTATCCACAGTTTTCGTAACTTTGGATGTGACCGTCATCCCTAAAGTTCTAAGTGTGACCGATATCACTTTCATAACTTCTAATTAAGCACTGTATATGATTCTCCACTAGCAGATAATATGAATGAAATATTTTCTTCCAACAGCCATATATTACATATTAGTAAACGGGACAGTTTTGTGGCAGCAAAATTTATTTGTTTGCAATTTATTACGTTTTAGTGAATATAATGTGACCGATATCCCTGCTGTCAAAAAATATTGTGTCGAGGTGTTTGCATAATCTGAGCTAGTTTGACGACATCTAATAATTTCACAGAGTCTCTAACAATACACTGTCTTTGACGCACGATAGGTTAAGAAGATGCATTGCTTTTATGTCATAATTTCAGCCGATTTTCATCTTGAAGCGGGCGTTTTTTTCATTGTTTTTGTGTGTCCGATATCACTTCCGGTGACGTAGGTTGTCCCCATTGATACAGTTTTATTTCTTGTCATAATTAATAAATAGTGTTTGTATATCTACTACAACTGTACCTAGTTCATGTGTATATGACAAACTTTACATAGTTGAAATGTACTGCAGCCATGTATCATTTATTTTTGTTGGAACTAAATAATTAATTTTGTATCTTTTTTAAACAATATTTGATTTTATTAAATGCATCAGTGACACATTCACAACTTATAAAATGTTTTCTCTAAAATAAAAAAACCTGTACAGTGAAATGCGTTCAAGCGTCCGGAATTGACTTTCGGATCGTTCAAACCACAAATCACGTGAATAGTTTCAACCAGTCGTATGCGCGTTTATCGGCTCGGGAAGTCGTCAGTCAAACCGTGGGCGGAGTTTAGTAACAGCGATAATCTACTGTAACTGAGGGCGGAGTTTACCTGTTATAGCTTGTTACACATTCAAAAACGTACACAATTTTAATCATTAATACCGCAACAATTTGGCATTCAAAATCGTAAAATAAAAACAGCATTACATGCATGTATATAGTCATGACCTACATGTACATAGCGATAGTCACAGGTTAAAATGAGTGGAAATTTGGAATTTGATATCTCAACTTTACAATACTATTTTATTTGAAATCACATGAGCTAGAGAGTCGTTACTTTATACATGTACATGTGTATTCCAAACACAGGGACCTGGCACGAAAAATTTTAACCAACAGTATATATATATATATATTATAGTCTAATATATTTTATATTTTAAAAAGAGAAAATAAAGAAATGTATTTCATTCAACTTATGAAACCTGTGCTAAATTCAGAACGGGACAAAGGAACTTCATATTAGTTTTTATTTCGTCCTCATGTTTTTGTTATTTTCTTCCAGAACCATTCACAATATCTTTATGTACCATGTCATGACGTAATCTTACTATGACGTCATTGTACTATGACGTCATGTTTTACAAATAAAAGAATTCAAACCCCTGAAGACCGGCATGAGCCGAGAAAGAGCTAGGGAGAAAAAACTGTTTTATAGTTGTGTTTTTTTTATGTATATGGAAACCATCACATGGACATTGTTCTTTTTTATTTATTATAGTCTATATATATATATGTATACTGTCGGTTAAAAAAAATTCGTGCCAGGTCCCTGTGATTCCAAACGTCAAATTATGCTTTCTTGAACTAAAATAGAGTGTTTTTTTAGCACAACTTATAATAGGTTTGAATAGAAATTTACATATTTACAAGCATACTTTTAAAAATTACTATTACAATTCATACAACTAACAATCAGAGGTGGATGTATATTCTGCTTCCGGATGTAACATCTAAATTAAGCCAAAAAATATGTCTGGTTAGGGTTACCCGACCGACCCTAATTTTTAGCCCCGATCCTATTTTTTTCTGTACCTAAAAGGATACTCCTATTAATAGCTTTACTCTAGGCCAATCTGAGCTGTTTATATCTTCTTTCTTCGTCAAATCTCCAATTATTCATTGTTAAATAAAGAGCCAAGAGTGGAAGACACTAATATTTAATCATTTTCTTGATAAATAGTAGCCATATATCTAAACATACATATTTTTGGCCTTATATATACAGCTACAACCGTGTATGTTACAGGGAACGTTTTACGAATCAATCAAGATATGGTGGTATTGTCTTTCGATGGTTATAAGGTACGATTTATTTCAAAAACATGTTTGAAACCTTTTTATCGCCAAGTGTATGCTAACAAATCTTTGGTACAAAGGTGTGACCAAGTCAAATCAGTAGATCCCTTTGAAGTCAACATTGTTTGCGCTACACCACATTGATTGAGTCTAACCAATCGAGGCAACTTCCGAGAGTTTTCATTGGCTGTCGTAACAGAATGTTACAGCATTTGAGGGAGGAGTCTAATCCGGACGCTTGAACGCAGTTCACTGTAGAATGAACCTACATTTCTTATTCATTTATATCTATTTGAAATTGATCATTTCAATTTTTGTTATATTCAACAGATATAAAAAATTGTTGGTTCTTTTTTTCAGGCACCAGAATGCATAGTGACATGAATACAGAAGGTTCATCCCTTGGACCTGTATACAAGTGTATGTATACATATACATATAATTAGCATCATGAAGACTGAAGAATGTTGAGTTGAGTGTTCTTGAAAGTAAACTTTACCATTATGGACCTAGAAGATCATGAACAGAACATTTAAAAAGTATTAATTTATCAAATGTTCCTTTCAACTGTAATTATTAAATAAAACCATGATGCAAAACTTTTTCATTGTTTAACTTTGTATAAATATTTGTTTAAATTAGTCCTCTAGATCCAGTGATTATAATTCTTGCATCCACATGTCTGCATGTCTGCCCATTTCTTTGTCAGGGCTTGTGAAATAGCTTTTCAATTACTCTTAAATATAAGGAATTCTTTTTACATATAGCAACATAGATACCCTAGTCTTAGGATTTCTAAATTCTACTTTACCAGAGAGTAGACTCAGCATATAAATAAAACCATAAAACTAGCAAGTTATCTGAAATGTTACAAATTTCAGTGTCTGAACCAAATTTCACATTTATTGTCTATGTGTAACTTGTACATAGAACATACATGTATTAATACTAACAGTGACTACAAACACATACACTAAGATGTAGTATGTAGTACTATATACATCTGTTTTGATTTGAGTTATAAAGAAACCAATGGTACATATTGTACATGGAAGAAAGAAAGATATACAGCAACATATGATTTCAACCCTATCACAATTGCAAGTGTGCTTTGATGTAATTACCCATATCTGAATTCAAAGTTGCTCCAAATCATCCAGACTAAATATCCAAAAAAAAAGCCATGTAAACCCCAAATATGAAATGACCAGATCAACATGATTCTTCTGTCTTTCAGCCCCCCCCCCCAAAAAAAAATATGCAATGACCAGATCAACATGATTCATGATTCTTCTGTCTTTCACTTTCAGCCCCCCCCCCCCCCCCCCCCACAACACACACACACACACACACACGAATACCCGTTTACCAAGCAAAGAGAGGTCCAGTTTCTTAACTGATTTCTAAGTAAGTAAGCGAGGACTCCAAGTTATGATAGAGATATCGAAATATGGTTTTGGAATTTCGATGTAAAATACAATATTTAGTATTTATATCACTGCAGATACATCGATATTTAAATTTTAAGAAGTGAATATTTTACATACATAGAGAGGTAAATACATGTACATATGTGATCATATACCTCGGTATGTATACATGTCACACTTTAAAAAAATGCTGACTTATTATATACCAGAAATGGTAATCATCACTTGAATTTTTTACATATTGAAAGTATAAACAAAAAAAAAACTTACGACATAAAATATATATTCCTTTACATGTCACTGAATGTAATTAGCTGGATATAACGTCAGTGATAGTAACCCCTGGGGTATTGAGGGTGAGTGGTAAAACTGTATCCTAGCGAGGTAAATGAAGTTACCTCATTTAAACGGTATATTGTTTACACACAGTGTGGAAAAACTGTCTCAGCCTTGTGAGGTAAATAAAGTTACCACACTTCAACGGTATATTGTTTACACACAGTGTGGTAAAACTGTCTCAACCTAGCGAGGTAAATAAAGTTACCTCACTTCAACGGTATATTGTTTACACACAGAGTGGTAAAACTGTCTCAGCCTAGCGAGGTAAATAAAGTTACCTCACTTCAACGGTATATTGTTTACACACAGTGTGGTAAAACTATCTCAGCCTAGCGAGGTATATAAAGTTACCTCATTTATACGGTATATTGTTTACACACAGTGTGGAAAAACTGTCTCAGCCGTCTGAGGTAAATAAAGTTACCTCACTTCAACGGTATATTGTTTACACACAGTGTGGTAAAACTGTCTCAGTCTAGCGAGGTAAATGAAGTTACCTCACTTAAACGGTATATTGTTTACACACAGTGTGGTAAAACTGTTTCAGCCTAGCGAGGTAAATAAAGTTACCTCACTTCAACGGTATATTGTTTACACACAGTGTGGTAAAACTGTCTCAACCTAGCGAGGTATATAAAGTTACCTCACTTAAACGGTATATTGTTTACACACAGTGTGGTAAAACTGTTTCAGCCTAGCGAGGTAAATAAAGTTACCTCACTTAAACGGTATATTGTTTACACACAGTATGGTAAAACTGTCTCAGCCTAGCGAGGTAAATAAAGTTACCTCACTTAAACGGTATATTGTATACACACAGTGTGGAAAAACTGTCTCGGCCTAGCGAGGTATATAAACTTACCTCATTTAAACGGTATATTGTTTACACACAGTGTGGTTAAACTGTCTCAACCTAGCGATTTACATTAAGTTACCTCATTTAAACGGTATATTGTTTACACACAGTGTGGTTAAACTGTCTCAGCCTAGCGAGGTAAATAAAGTTACCTCACTTAAACGGTATCTTGTTTACACACAGTGTGGTAAAACTGTCTCAGCCTAGCGAGGTAAATAAAGTTACCTCATTTAAACGGTATATTGTTTACACACAGTGTGGTAAAACTGTCTCAGCTTAGCGAGGTATATAAAGTTACCTCATTTATACGGTATATTGTTTACACACGGTATGGTAAAACTATCTCAGCCTAACGAGGTAAATAAAGTTACCTCAATTCAACGGTATATTGTTTACACACAATATGGGTAATTTGAGCTTTCCCATATAAAAATATTACAAGTCAATATATGAATTTGAATTACTCAACTTTTATTTTTCCCTCTTAGCGTTGACTTACATGTAACGCTAACTTCTGAAGCAAAACAATGTCCCTAATTTATATTGCCCACTCAGGATTAAGCCAAAACAAAAGGCCCAATTAACGATTACATGACAATCAATTCAACAGTACTAGAAATCTGTTGTGAACAATTTCACAAATGGGTGTTCTTTACGTATTTAGCAATGCTGCTCCATATATATACTTTTCCAACTTAGAAAGTGTATAATTATATCTGAAAGTTTATAAAAGAATGTTATAAAGGACCGGCCATACGGGTCAGGTGAGCTAATAATTATACTACATATGTATATAACAAAATATCAGCTGTACAGGTTGCCATGTCCAACTTTGTATCATCAAAAAAAGTAAGAACACACTTGAACATTTCAGTTAAGTTTCAGCTGAAGTGCTCTTAAATATGTTCAAAATAAAATTTCAAGGTAAATTTCAGATTGTTTGAAAAAGACTTTGGTCAGGAACATCCCAGGACCATTTTGGGCAAGTTGCAGGTAAATCGTACTTGTGGAACTAGAGTAGAAATTCATTATGAACGACAGACAGCGGACGACAACAGATGACCCTTTGGGTCAGATGACCTAAAAATCTGAAGAACTTTATGCAAAAAAAAAAAAAAAAAAAAGGCAGTGACTTTGCAATGATAAATCCTATTGAGGGAAACACAACTTCATTGTATGGATATTATGTAATATGCACATTAAAGAGACTGATTAAAATTGGTATGATGAGATTAGCAGATAAGATCTACTGAGTAAAACAAACATCAAATGGCATATATAAGTACTTTAAAGTTGATAAAATTGTTTTTTCTTTGCAAAAATGCTCATGCATTCCTAATATATTCCACCATAATGTTTCAGACATTTTTGTAAGATCTCTCTTACTACTTCATGATACAGATAACCAGCTTTTAAATATCCTTATTTGAAGCATGAAAAATGTTTGTAACTTCATTAAATATTTTGGACACCATTGAAAACATCTTACTAGTCCTTGCATGTTTAAACAGAATCTGAACCTTATATGATTCCAAATAAACTAGAATCACATGACCACATATTACAAATTGTCACCCACTGGCAATTGATTAATACCTGGTATTTACATTCCCAAAATGTTAACTAATAAGTTTCACATAATATCATCTATTTGATGAACAAATTCAATGTTAACAAATGATACATACTGGTAACCTAATAAAAGCTAAATCAAGTTGTTTATTTGCGATATTGCATCTATAAAGTCCATGCTCAGAGCAACTTGATCACTGCATTTGCAATTTTTTTGTTTTCCTTTTCTCATTCATAATCCAATTATGTATCGTATTTTTTATCTTTTTCCATCCTAAACCTTTCAGACATTCATTGGCAGCAATGGCATTGATACAGTCTCTCATTTTCAACTCTTTGCGCATCAATATGTTTTCTTTAAACATTTGCTTGAGACAGGTCTGTTGTTTAGTGTTTAAGATGACTTGGCCTGAAAGTAAAGACAAGCTTGTAGTTAGAACATGTAAGGTACCATTATCAGCAGCTTACTTCACTTGTGATCCAACTTTTATATGAAAAGTTGGAAGCCAATGGAGACTTTGTATGTCTTATTATTTAAGAAAACGAAGCAAAAATTATAATGAAAATTATAATGGTAACGCTAAAGATATTATATATACCTCTTTTAGTATGACAGGGTTTCGAATGAGCCGTTGGACTGGATTGAGGGGTTACTGAAATGGAAAATAAAAATATATTGCATTCAAACTGACTTTTATTTAACAATATGTTTATGTACAACAAGTACATGCATGTGTGTAAATTATTGCAGGAAGCATTAATGACCACTTACTTAGTGCAATATTTACAGAATCTTAGTTTTTATTTCATATATGAGATTTTATGAAACAAGTCTTAAGAAGTTTTTATTTTAAGCTGAGCAAAAATCAAAACTTTGAGAAAGTTGAAAATCTCTCCATGTCATATTACACTAGATACACTGTTCAAGCAAATGTTGTAAGGGGACAATTTACACATACTGTAATTAGCCGATATTTAGCTCCCCTCCCCCTATAAGCACCCTCACTTTTTTCTGGAGAAGAAGTTGAAGTTGAACAATGTTTTACAATATGCGCTGACTCTAACATCAGCATTGTATCCCACATTACATGAACTTGTTGGTCTTTTATATGTGAATCACATAATAATGCGTCTCTAAGGTTAAAAGGCATATGTATGTACTATATACTGTAACAGATAAATGTGTCACAAATACAGAAAGAGTTTTAAAAATATGTCTGACTTTTTTCGTTCACAACTTACATTTTGGTTCACTTACAAGCGCCCCCTTTGTTACAATTTTGTAAGCTCCCAGGGCTCTAATAACGTTGAATACAGTATAGAGAAAAAAATATATTGGTAAATTACATAGGTTCTACAGGGGTAGCACAATTTCATTTTATGGATCACACCATACCTTGCTCAAGTTGTAGTTCATTTTCATCCGAATCTGAGTCTCTCTCTATATCCTCCCCCTCCTGGTCATCTTCTATGACAACATCTGAAGTACATCATATAAAAGTTGTTTAAAATCATTTATAAACATGCAAAATCTATACCAAAGAACATGAGAATGAAGATAAAACACTTGTGTAAAATACACTAACCTAGATATTTCAAATATTAAACCTAGCTTAGTGTCACCTCAGTAGATTTTCAAGAAAATGAGCTTGGAAGTAAATACCAGACTTTGGTCAACTTTCTTCATTGTATCAAAAAATTAGATATTATATATACAACATAGGAGCATATTAACCAAATGGTGCCATGATCACTGGCATTACCGACACAATCCGACTTTACAGACACAGTGTATGTGTAGCATACACCAACTGGGTCCTGTAGTATCAGTATCATATTATATTATATATTAGTAAAAGTTTCACTTTTACAAATATTAACATATAATCGATGTATTAAGAGTTACTGTGAACACTAAGGCCTGTTAGGGAGCCAGATAAAACTTAAATTTAAGTTCAGCATAAATGACTATTAATTTTCTATCTATACTTGCATAGCTTACCATCATCTTCAAGAGTGACATCATCGAGTGTGCAAGAACTGTATTTACTAACTTCTCCGGAATCCAAAGCAAGAAGGAATTTCCCAAGTTTGGCCACTTGGATAGTAGACTCTGGAAGTCGATAGAATGATCTATGGACATCAATGTCATGGCCCATGAATTTTGCCAATTGTTCCAAATCATTTCTGCCAAAATTCATAATCTGGCTGACTGTTGCGATGTGCTTTCTTAACTTTGTCGAAGTAACATTTTCAACTTGTTTAACCCCACACAATCTAGCATATTTTCGTAGTGCATCCGATGCCCTGATTGCTTTATTTGAGCCGTAGTTCATCCTTGCAAATACATAAGGGTTGTCATTGCTAACTCCAACACTCTCCCTAGCTTTTAGTAGCAAATCAATTGCTTCTATCAAGTCTTTTGTAAGCAGCACTGGGACCCTACGGCCCTTCTTTCCACGAATTTCCACCCTTTGGAACAGAGAGCACATTTTCTTTTCCATTGGTGATAGGGAATCTTCAATTTCCTTGATAGGGGCATTATTTCCACTTTTTTGCTGATATGACTCAATAGTTAGTCTCTCTGCTTCACCACCTCTTCTTCTATTAAACATTACAAGCTTTACCAGTGCAACTTCTGACAGTTGAGCATACACATTCTTCTCAGGCTTTGAGTTTTCTATTCCAGTGCTCAGAGAAGCTGAAAGTGTCTTCAGTTTTTCCTTCACTAGTGTTTGAAGTTTGGACACATCCTCTGTTAGAGGGAGAGGGGATGGCTTGTTCCATTTTCCTGCTTTTAGGGTTGTCAGTGCAGCACTGGAAATGTCATTAGGCCACATTAATTCATGGACAGAAATGAAATTCTCTGCCTTCTTTCGCTTGTCGTCATCTTCTTCAATCAAGGCATTTGCCTTTTGAATCAATGCACATTTCTTAAGGGAATACCCTAACTTGAGAGCCAATGACGGATTTCGGTAAGTGTTGGTATCCTCTTCATATCCACATAATCTTTGTGTACATTTGAGTGCAACAGGAAAATGACTTGGCTCAATCAGATCTTCCATGGTTGTAATTTCAGATTCTTCTCTGATAGTAATAAGTAGGCGAGCCATCTCTCTCATTTTTTGTCCAATGTAATTGTACATGTGTTCCAGATGTCCATGTTTTTTATATAACTTTTCTCCAAGTTTGGTTATGATTGTATCATTTCTGGCTACCAATGATATCTGATCTCCAGACATTCTTTGCAGAATGTTTGTCTTGAAGCCTTCCGATACCTTTGTTTCACATGGTAGCAGATCAGCTGCTTTACTAAATACCTTTCTATACTTCTTTTGATCCGAGTCCTTCCTGAACTTGCATACAGTATGATGTCTCCAGAGCTCTGTCTTCATAAAGAAAGCTAAACAATACTCACAAGGTAACATTTGTGATGCTTCTGTTTCCTCAGTCACATTTCTCCAAGGTACAAGTGTTCCTTCTCCAGATTTTATCACTTCATAATTATGTTTATAATCTCCAGCATTTCTAAGCTCCTCTAATGCCAAGTTTCTGTCTTTGGAGTGTAACGGGAAGCTTAAGATCCGCTGTACCTTGCTTTCAGATCGATGTTGTTTTGAGAAATAATGCTTTCTGATATTTGTACTGCTTTTACCACAATACATACAGTAGTGTTTTTTGTCCCACTTCCTTTTATTTCCATTATGAGCCATTTGCACCTTTACACCAGAGTTTTGCTTCTTTTTCCCTTGTTTGCTATTAAGCATAGGAAACACTTCTGATTCAGGATTGGAATCACTATCTGAAACCATAACCTTGCTCTTCCCATCACTGTTACAATCATCTGTTCTTTTCCTTTTGTTGTCTTTCGTTTTTGATTTACTGATGGATAGTGCTTCTCTCTTTATATTGACTTCATCATGATCAGTATCCAGCATCTCATCATCTGAATCAGGCAGAAAATCAGGATCATTTATCTCATATGTGTCAGCATCTCGGCCTCCAAAATCACCGTCACTGCTACAACATCCAATACTATCCTTGCCTTTATCTTTCATTCCACTCATGGACAGTGCTTCTCTCTTTATATTGACTTCATCATGACCAGTATCCAGCATCTCATCATCTGAATCAGGCAGAAAATCAGGATCATTTATCTCATATGTGTCAGCATCTTGGCCTCCAAAATCACCGTCACTGCTACAACATCCAATACTATCCTTGCCTTTATCTTTCATTCCACTCATGGACAGTGCTTCTCTCTTTATATTGACTTCATCATGACCAGTATCCAGCATCTCATCATCTGAATCAGGCAGAAAATCAGGATCATTTTTCTCATCTGTATGACCATCTTGGCTTACAAAATCAGTGTTGTTGTTACAAATGTCAATACTCTCCTTGCCTTTAGTTTTCATTCCACTCATGGAGAGTGCTTCTTTCTTTAAATTGACTTCATCATGATCAGTATCCAGCGTCTTATCATTTGGATCAGGCAGAAAATCAGGATCATTTTTCTCATCTGTATGACCATCTTGGCTTACAAAATCAGTGTTGTTGTTACAAATGCCAATACTCTCCTTGCCTTTAGTTTTCATTCCACTCATGGAGAGTGCTTCTTTCTTTAAATTGACTTCATCATGATCAGTATCCAGCGTCTTATCATTTGGATCAGGCAGAAAATCAGGATCATTTTTCTCATCGATATGACCATCTTGGCCTCCAAAATCAGCGTTGTTGTTACAAATGTCAATACTTTCCTTGCCTTTAGTTTTAATTCCACTCATGGACAGTGCTTCTTTCTTTAAAGTGACTTCCGCATTATCTCTATTCTGCTTTTCCTCAGTTTCATTCATTTCATTGTCACCAGTCTGATGCTCCTTATCAGTGATGAGATATTCAGTTAAATCCTGCACTTGGAAGACTGTGATGGAGTCCAATAACCAATCATGAGACACTGTTTGTAATCCCATTGTCATAGTTGTCACTGAAACAATAATATGTTTGTTTATTCAAGATATTAAAGTACATATTTTGAATATCAGAGTACATGAAAATATAGTGTTTTCAATTACCTTATCCCAATACCCCTATTGTACATGTACATGTATCATCAAATAAATATGTAATGTATATAAGGGCTAGTCCAACATTGTCTGTGGGAGAGATGGAATGCATTTGTATTAAACCCTAAAGGATTGTAAGGTTAAACCCCCATTTTAGTAGTATTCACAATCAGTATTTTAATATTTGATGGATGGTAGAGAATCTGGAAAAAAGCTTACCACCGCTAACACCTGTATGATTTTGGAGCAGTGATTAATTAAGACATTTGGAAGATAATCTACCAAAGTTGAACTGAAAACGAAAACTTCAACCAAGTAACTGAAGATGGTAATCCAAAAATTTTGGAGTGCTCTCTTTACACAATTATCAAACATGAATTAAAGTTTACAAGCAGAAATAGACAAATGCCTTTTGTCTAGCAAATGTAATTTAAAGGTTATGTCAATCTTTGAATTTGGTGACCTTTTGCTTACCTTGCTTCTTGTCATAGTCAGATGTAAACTCATCAACACATGCCACGGCGAGTTGTCGACTTTCAGGGGTCAACCGTTTTGCAGAATCTAGCAAAGAACCACCACAAGAAGTTGCTAGATCTCTTCAAGATCATCTGAAAGACATTTTATTTGGAACATCAAATAATCAATTAACACTGTCATGATGGGCATTGCCTCTTTATATGTTATGAAAGATAGGTATCCAAATATTTCACATAATCTTGACTTCCTTCAATTACAATGTAAAAATATCCATTTAACCAACAAAATTTGAAATGTCTGGTGCATTTACTCTCCAAAGGCGATGTTACTGGTTTAGAAGTGAACAAATGTAAAAAATTACATACTGCAGTATTGTATCAAGATGCCAATATTTTTGTATTCACTACACATAAAGTATTATAAATTATGGGTTTTTAAATACACACTACAATTGGTATATTTTATAATGATTGTATGTTTACTAAAGGTGCCATGTCATGTTTATAGAAATAATTTTGACATATGTATGCCCTGTAGTGCATAAATAATTAAAGGTAGCAGAAGTAAGCAGTCTCTATCTTATTATTAGTCATTCCTAGTTAGCTATATTTGTCAGTATTACTGGTCTGTCTGTAAAGTGTTATTGAGTTGTTAATTTTTCACTTTTGATTTATGTTAAAAATGATATAGAACTTGTAATACAAAATATATATAGTATCTGGTTAGTGGTTAATATGACCTTTCATCATGCAGTTTACCTTTTGATATGTCACATGTTCTTCCGTAAAAATAAATTTGATAGTCTTTGAGAAGTGGTGACTCTGCCAGTCGTGAAATCTTTGGCCCATAGTGCTTTTTTTCTGTGACAGTATCTCCGATCACTTCAAAGTCCTCCTTTAAAATAGTAAGACATTTTATGCAACACATCACGAGAACATTTTCAGGAAAATAAATAGCATATTTTGGTGACAACTTCAACCTTATAACACCAAAATAATTACAACATTATGATCCACCATGTGTGTATTCTATGGTGAGCATATAGGACAGTACTCCTGACAAGTCAGCAAGGGCCTCTATATAATATAGAAATAAAATGACCTTCATCTTTAGCCAGTAACTGTCATCAGTTGACTCATCTTGTAATTCTTACCAATTTTGTATCACAATGTTATAACATTTTATCAATGAAAAGATGTTAAATTTGACCTTGACCTTGAACCACAAGATTTCGACCTTTGACCTCACATATAAAATTCATAATGTGAACATAATTAACAAACTTTCAACATAACGCGTTAATGGATATTGGTATTATTAGCCAGAGCCAATATTTATAGATGATGGACTGACAGATGGACAAATAAAATGATTACTAAAAAGGGCACCTGTATGATTAATGGACCAGGTGTATTACATAGAGGTTCCTCAACAAGTGACTGCCATTGTTTATCATGTTTATCAAACTTGAGTTAGTTAATTTTGAAATTTTGAAAAGACACGAGCTTTAGCGAGTGTCTTTTTAAAATTTGAAAATTAACTAACGAGAGTTTAGATAAACATGATAAACAACAGTCACGCGTTGGGGAACTTATTTATCCCATAACTTTTACTCCATATTTATACCGTGATGACCATTTTCTCGTCTTCATTCAGCGAAACTTACGCTGTACAAAGTAGCCCGAAGTTGAGAGCCAATCGCAATCAAGAGATCTTGGAGTTGACCAATCAGAGGGTCCGTAGGTGTTTACACACTGGAGTGTGTAAACATAAACGATAACCAACTGCTATGGAATTTATCACATGGGATTTTGATTGTGAAACATGCATAGTTATGAGATAAATAACATTGCAATACTTCTAACCTCAGGTAAAAGATGACCAGCAGACACACTGTCAACTATCCACTGGTAGTCGAGGAGCCAGCACTTCTTAGCAATACTTTTGAAAAAACTTCAATGTTCGGTCACAAATGCGACTTCCCTCTGGATCTACAAACATGGGAAAAATGAATAATTGGCAAAATGAATATCAGATTAAATTCTTTAGAAACAACAATACCAAACTACATGTATCAATCAAATTTCTAATTAGCAATCTGTCTGACATTTTCATTTTCCTAATTTACAAATTTGCTAATGAAAATCTGCACTATTATTGGTCTCAAGAGACCTAAAATTAACAGTTCAGCTACACTCCATAACATACAGTGCAAATTTTTATGGTGCATTGCACTATACTGATATACCAGTAGGGAGAGATGTTTTCTCAACCAGGGTATCATTATCATAGTCATCTATAAGACTTCCAAACATGTTACTGGTAAAATGACATCCTCTGTCTCTTGATTATTGAAAGATTATAAAATATCTGAATTATGTTACCTTAAAAAAAAGGTGAAGGTTATTCAATTGAAAAACTGCTTAAAAATATTTTCACAATTGTGATGATGTCTACCCATGTACAATATAACCTACCAGTCTTTATTACAACATGTGTTACATCTTCTGTGAACACTTCGCTCATTTTTGAACTGTTATTACAGCAAAGCTCGAGTATATTTTTCTGAAAATAACAAAAAGAAATAGTAGATTAAAACAAAGAGGACTAGTGTATCAATCAACTGGCTATTACAATGATTAAGGCAAATTAATTATTACATTTCTACGATGAAAAAGACTTGCAAAGTATTAACTTTTATTAATCATTTCTCTTAAAACTCTGTCAAGTTATTGAAGGCAAAATAATTTGAGACCCAATTTTGAGATACCGGCCAGCCTTTGTCTTCTTCATTCCTATGATAATTTAAATTGATCAAATTTTATATAAATTTATCAAACACTTTATGAGTAGTGGTTAATTAATTCATACATTCGTTACTTTATTACTAGCAGCGATTTAAATGAAATATCAGTGACGACAGACAGACGACAAACGCCAGGCCATGACATGAGCTCTTCGGCCATTCGGATGTGCTGAAATTCTACGAATGTATTTTTGTTTAGCAAGAAAATTTATTATACCAAACAGAACCTAAATGAAAGAATCTCTGAACAAAGCAACAACACACTTGGTTAGATTTGGTCTTCATTTTTGCAGCCTGGTAATGTAATTATACGGAAAAAACAAGTCAATACCATTTGATATGATGCGATTTCATACCTTTTTGTCATTAGTTAATCCACTTGGACAAATTACAATGCTAGGTCTCATCTTCCGTCTAGCCCACTCACAATCTTGAATAAACATATCACGCATCTGTGAATCCTTTATTTTTCCTGAAAAAAAAAATTCCTGTGTATTTTTTGCATCTTTTTGCAATACTGATAATTTATACTTTGACATGAATTCTAGCTACTAAGCTACAGATAAGTTGACATGATTTTTTTTTTGGTTTATAGTTGTGTTAGTTTAACGTCCTTTTAACAGCAATGGTCAGTTGAGAATGTGCTAGGTTTGTTGGTGGAGGAAAGTCCCCGGAGAAAAAACATCGACCAGTGTCAGTAACTGGCAAATGCCTAAAATGGGATTCAAACTTGCAGCCCAGCTAGATGTAAAGGACTTGTGATAATTTGTTTGGACATATCTTAACCACTTGGCCACTGTGACCTCATGATTTCTAGGCTTTAATTATAATTAATTAATTTTCTTTACATACTTGCCGTCTCATTCATCTTAGTTTCATTCAGATGAAATGGTTTTACTTTCTTCCTATTAAATGTAAATCTGCAATGTAAAATGTCATTGTAGTACATAGTAGATGTTTATGTTTTTTAAACCAATAAAACTATATATACCGGTATAGAGAATATCTTTTTTTGATAATTGACTAAATATTGGCAATATTATCAAGTATGGTACATAAATGATGTGTTAATTCTTACTTGCTTTACAGTAACTGACAAAAGGTAGTGGTACAATGTATAATTAATAAGGGTCATGTGATACTTTCAGTTTTGTTTAAAGCGTTTATTAATTAAGTTAAGGTACATGTACATGTAAATAATTATTAATATAAGCTAGATCATATAGATGTTTACTACAAGTTAACTGAAACTATATGTTATTTGTGTATACATACTCATCGTCGTCACTTTTTAAAATAGACAATAATATTGTCAGTAGAAACCCTTCGGACAACACCTGGCCAACCATCTGGGTAACCTTTGATATTTGCACAAACCACATCACCTGAAATACCATGAGTACATTAATTTATACCAAAATGCAAATGTAGTACATGTAGTAGTAGAGATGTATCAGGGGTGTAATTTTTTTTTTAAAGTCACTAGCCCCGGGCAAGTAGCGCCCAATCATTCACTTGCCCCACATTAAATTCTAATCCCCCCTTCCCAAAAAAAAAATTATTTTTTATCGCAGTACTGTAATAACTAGAAAATAACAAATCAAATCTTTAGAATTATCTCATAAATATTTCTAATTCTATTTCACAACATATTATTATAAGAAAAATAAAACAATTAATTTGCAGCATTATTTGCATTTTTTAACTTTCTTTTTTGTTTCTCTATTATTTTTTTTTTTTCTAAATTCCCGAATTCCGGAAACTGGATTCAGGCTCCATTATTAGTTACCAAATGTTACTTCCTACCTTGAACCGAGATAGTTTTTACAGAGAAAAACTGCTTGCTTACGTCTAAAAATAATGGTTAGACAACTTCTAATGTAAGTTAACTCTAAAAAGCATTTCTATGTAACTTAAATCGATTAATTATTGTTTTTATCAGCTTGAATGTCTGAAAAACGTCTCTGAACTGAAGATGCCCCTAGCGACCTAGTTATACCCATTTCATTTTTTTTTTTCATTTTGTGAAATTAAAATTGTTTCTAATCCCAAATTATTTGTTTTTAGTAATTAATATCTTAAGCAGATATGTTTACACATGTATTTAGTTAAGAGTATGATATAGCATGAAACTTGGTGCAACAGAAAAATTATGTCCAGAAATTCACTCAGCTGTCCCTTGCCCTGGGCAAGGATTTATAAGTGAGAAGGATTCGTCACAGTCTCCTATTACACTACTAAACACCATGCGAGATGCCTATGAATCCGGAATAAAAACCGTTTTTTTCTCAACAAATATTTGTCATATCAAGTCAAATGAAACACCAATGTAAAGTTAACAAGGACATAGTCATTCAGATCCCCCGCCAATGGAGATATCAAAGCTGAAGTAAGTTTGATTGTGGAGACTTATGTGTATGAAAAAAACCCAGAAAAAAAGGAAGTTGAGCTAAAAGAAAGATGGAGTATAATACAAGTAGAGCGGGGCTGTAATTGTTGAATCAGGTATACAGCCTTGACATTTATATTAGGGTGGAGTTTTGCAAAGTAACATTTACCATTTACCATGATATTTTCAGCAATGTTTCCATGGTAACGGAAAAAGTGCAAAAAATGAAAACCTAAAAATAGCAAAATTAAGGTACTACTAGACCATAAAAAGAATGTGTCTAATAAAGTTTTGTGGCAAGTTTTGTGGAAATATCTCTGCTGGTTTTAGAGTTATGCTCTGGAAATGAACCTGCTAGTTGTGCTCCGGAAACATACAAAAATATGATATTTTCAGCAATGTTTCTATGGTACGGACGGGACGGTACGGAACCCATTCTTCGAAAAAATTTCACAACGTTTAGTACTTGCTTTTAGGACGAAAGATTTAGAAGAAATGTCTTAACATTTCGTTCGTTAAAAAAAATTACAACAGCTCATGAAATGAAGGCCCGCTTCGGAAAGTTAAGACTGGGAAAGCCTGCTACCCGCTGCTAGGCTACATCAAAGGGCATGCGCTGGCGGATATCAAAGGAAAATCAGGGCGGTCGCTCAGTGCACAAAACACAAAAGCTCCTGCGCCGCAACTTGCCCTATAAAAACCCGCAGTGTGACTTAGTCTTCTCCATATACGGTCCTTGGCCCGATGTCAAGTAAATCTTTGTTAACACCCATCTAGATCTGTTATTTTTGTTTGTTTGTTAGATTAATTAACGTGGCTATTAACAGCTTATGGTCCTGTAAAGTTACGTGCCTCCCATGTAAAGCGGTCTGTGTTGCGTGTATGTTGTGCTGGGTGCCCTGTTTTGGGAGACTGCGGTATATAATCAGGTTGTGTCGCTCTTGCATATAGTTGGAACTGTTGCCCTTTTTCTATAGTGCTATATCACATGAAACATGAAGCCGCCCGAAGACACCAAGCAACACATGAGATTGACGACGAAACATATTATTAAAAATATACATATTACTCGTATTATTAGTTGTACATACCAGGGTATTGATTACTGTAGCTATAAAAGTGTTTCTCACAAATGTAGTTATTGGCAATATTAGCAACCACATTTGGTTGCTTATATATTAGATTTAAAATGATAAAAGAAAAGATAATGTGCATATCATAATTATTATCATCATATTGCATCAAGGCCAAACATTTATTACCTTATGTGTTTAACTGTGTGATGAACCAAGTGGACTTATTAAATACTATTGCGCTCGTAAACGCTACTTGATAATATCCCGACACTTTGATACGATACCAATTTTATTACTTGATCGACAAGATCTTCTGTCCTTAGTTCTAGTTGTACATTTTTTTCGTCGCTCTGCATTCTAAAAAATGCCAGAAAAATTATATTTGGAATTGAAAAAATAGTTAACATGTAATATTTATTACATTGTGTAATCCGAAATAAATAAATAAAAAAAATAATCAAGATAAGATAAAATAAATAACTTTGGAAAAGCAACTTGTTAGATAGACAAATGCGGAATTTACAGATTATGACTTGCATATTACATTTGAGTGCCAACACAAGTAATCTTTATTGTTTTAACTACTGAATTCGATTAAACACCCATGAATGAAAGAAGTAAAAATTTGTTTTTCACTGCCAATCAGGAAAAAAGTATGAATTTATAGACCTTATGAAAGTATATGACCTTTATGAAATTTTTTTGCCCAAAGTGAACAAAATTCACAACTTGCTCTCGTCATTTTGTTGAACAGGAAAAGGAACTCAGAGTGAGACCAAGCATTGTTCCCATTTATATAACTTACACTGTGAGTTTTATCGATAGGTTTTACTCAAAGCGGGTCATATTTACTAATTATCTAGAATATTTATTTCAATCAATAATCAAGTTTCCAAATTGGCCCTAGTTGTCTCGTTCTATTACATTGGCCTTCAGCCTACAAGCCCTGACATCGGGCCCAAATGACAACAGACCTTGACAAAATTGGGCCTAAATTACAGGGCCAATATGGAGGTTAGAGGCCGAAGTTAATAAACCTATATAGACATGAAACATCCTAACCGTGACATGTCCCCATGTCTGTCCGTGCGTTGTTAGTGGGACACTTCACACTTTTTTAATTGTTAATCATAACATGTCGTATTATAATAGACGTGGTCACCATGATGAGTCTAGAAATGTGCCGAATGCTGTGGTGTGCATTCGATTGGCACGCTTTCAATATTGGCCCAGTTTATCTCGTATTGGCCCAGTTTTGTTACAATACTATATTGATGGAACAGTTTCTCATATATATTGTTACCAATATCGTGAAAAGTTATAGTTAAAGTTTTTTTATTTTACATCAGAAGATGCCTAATGCTGGCTATCTGTGAAAAACCGCCAAAGTGTTGACAAATACATTATTTGTATGCAGGCTACATATTGTAAGCTATTCAGAAAACAGCATGTTAAAAGCTGAAGTACTCTCTTCCCCTGCTAAAACACTTTTAAATGAGCTTATTATACATATGCATTTGAAGCCTAAAATATAATCATAAATTTTACATGTTGTTGAATATGTCTCTATCCTCTTCTTTCTCAACTGAAATACATTGCATCCTTATATATGTACCAATATAGATGTATATAACCGCCAGTGCGGATACAGAATTTGTCTTACAAAATCATAGAAAATGTCTGATTTTGCTTCCCATGGGGTATGTCCTACGCGCATCATGCAGGAAATTATGGTAATGTTAACCTCGGAATATCCATATTGGTATTGTATTTTTATTCATTATGGTGGGGTATCCAAGATTAATATGCTATTATATAAGCTAGCTTGTTGAAATATTGGCCACTCCGAGTTTAATACTCAAAATACTGGCTGCCATTTCACAGAATTTCGGTTAGTGTATCAGCCTACAATTCGGTAAAATAAATAAAAGAATATGTGTGCAATGAGACATAATTTTATTAACCAACCAAGCCAGACTCATGTTTTTAAAGTGAAACTATGTTTTACTAATCCAGAGGTGACTGAGATTTAAAAAAAATGTTTAAAAAGTAAGCGTATAGGTTCTCAGAAAGTGGCAAAGTGATAATAACGACTAAATGTTTTAAATGTTTTAGTTAAAGAACTTAAAAGCAATACAATGTATTTTTCCATACTGTAGTACTGGGCCTAGTACACTATAGATCAATAATAAAATAAGCACCCCCCACAACACCAACACCAAACAGCTTAAACCTCGTAAAGAGATCAGACAGCAGCATATTCCGCGCCTTACCGGAATATATATTTACAACATCTGTATTTCAAGCCAATGTTGTGACAATAATGAGCGAACTTAAGCATTGATTGGAAGTTAAAGAAATAGACACGCTGTATCTTTCGTAATCTTCGGAGTAATTCCAGTCCTTTTGAAAACACAGTAATTAAGACTTTGCTATAAAGTCCTAAAGTTGGTAAAGAGATGACATATCCAGTTGCACGTTTGTCGTAGAGCTCTTTCTGCCATGTTTGTTTTCAAAGAAACCGTAAACAATCGATAGGTATACAGACTAATTGTATGAAACAATTGGGCCATGATTGTAGGTAGGGCTATGTACACTCGGATCGGTTATTTTCGCTGTCTCGTCCTCGGGGTTCTTATTTACAATGTGATGGGCGTTTCTTTTACCCAATAAATCCCCTTGTTTATCGGGCTTTTTAACAAACTATCCTATTGATACATGATATCATTCTGCAGAAATTTGATCGTTCGAATTAGCAGTTTATGTGATCCGGGTTAAACCATCTATTCTCTAGGTACCTATTTACTTGATAATTCTTGTCCAAATTATTTGACACTCGGTACGTGAACACACTTATGCCATCTGTGTCTGTATATTATAGATTGATCATACAGTTTGTTTCTTACATTGACTTCCATTTGCTTCTGATGGCAATTTAGTTGATATGGAAGGATGGGAAAGGACGATCCCCAGAATAAAGCCGAGCATGGTCGCGATATGAACGTGTGTGGTAGTCGGGTTACCAAGTTATAGGAGATATTTATGAATTTACCAGGGATGGGACATTTGCTTAGGCCATGTTCCCCAAAATGATTATATATATCATGTAGCAAGGGCTTGTGTCGTGGTTATTTGTGTATACAGAGGATGAACCCGTGATAATAATCTCAGTCTATACTTCTGAATATCGAAAGGAAGTATTTTAATATGTAGAATTTACTCTTCGCCGCATACTGAAAGACTCGGTGTATACCGACACCAGGTTAACGGACTCCATCATACCTGTATTGTAGTTTTTTAAAACAAAAAGGGAGACATAATTCATAATGTGTCACACGACTGTTATAGACATTCTTCGGTCTCTTCATTGCTTTATAGTATCCGATTATTATTACGTTATAAATGTTAGCGAAGAGGATTGAATGTTTTGATTCAGAATGTTCATCACATTAAAAGCGACAGGGGCTCTGGAAAAAACAGTCCTAGGATGTTTCTCCTAAAAACTTATTTTACTTGGAATCAAAAATGTGTTACTAGTTTTTATTGTATATAAGTAAATGAATAATAAATTGTCTAAATTCTCATACAACTTTCACATCACCCCTTTTGATTGGTTTTGCTCCTAGCGTGTATGAATGGTCTTGATTTGGGTGCACGTGAAAACTTTTTGATGCGAGTTGTTGGAATATAATCGTTTTGATATTGTTCACCTCTTTCTTCGCAACTCGCGAAAATATCTGACTTTCCCACATCTACAAGATTGAAAGACATCTGTGTTCCATCACGAAAAATAAGGTATTGTACTACAAATATCAACTATATTTTCTCCGTAGGATCTTATATTTTACTAACAAAGAAAGGTGTACTAAATCGCTGGAATCAGCCGTAATTCTGAGGATCGCAACCAACATTGATTTTGACCCAAATTTTTGTTTATTTCATCTCGATTATGAGTATACTCAAAATTTTTGTTGTTCATATTTCCCAAATATAAAATAAAACAAAATATTTCTAATAATTCAATCCAAAATCATGTGATAATCTCTGCAAAATTACCAAATTTATGTTGGAATGTTTTGTCAATAAAATAAATTACGCCATCAAGCCAATCAGAATAGCGACATTACAAATAGCAACGTCATTTCGTTCCTTAATTGACCTGATTAAGTAAAATTTTAAACCCAAACAAAATGCTCGTCACACGTAAAATTGAAATATAAACTGTTTCGCGATAATTTATCTTCCAATTCCAATACAGAAATAATCGTCGATACCGAAGTGAGGATCTAGTTTCACGACTTTAATATTAAGGTCATATCGGTTGACCACAGTTCACATGCTAATTAAACTTAAGGTATACAGATAAAATTTATTAACACAATTATCGCTAGTGTACGGAATAAACCGTTTCGGTCAAGCGTTGCTTGATTGGATCTACATTGTTAGTCGACCTTTAACCTGTATTGATACACTGTATTTAAATTGCAGAATCATATTCTCATCACAGTTATTGAAGCAAATCATGCCGTCTAATACCAATCCTGGTTGTCCATATTAATCAGTTTGGGTTATGGACATTGAGCATTTTTGCTGTGATTATTCCGATATTCATTGGACAAATTTTTCATGATCAAGAATGAATAAATCGACGGTTATTGCAGAAACCCAGCAGTCTAGGTCTAGCGCGTTACGGCGGGAGGGCCTGGGATTCGGTAACTAACGACTCCTGGGACCAACACCGGAGACTTCAACACTGTCGATATACCATAAACCTGTCATAGGGCCGCAAGCGCAAATTGATTATCCTTCGTTTTATGATCTTAATGAAGGGTGTTCATCGTCCGTCTTGTGGTTACCCCCCGGCGACGGGGGACTCCGTTGCCATATTCTCCTAGAACAAACCAGTATAATTATGCAATAAATCCGGCTTTGTTTGACTCAGTTTCCATTGTGTATGGAGATATGGAAAATCATCGTGACGTCATTAGTTTTCTGGAGAAGAGCTAAGTCTGTTCATTTTCAGTTGTGACATTTAGGGGTGTATATCCAAACTGAGACCATAATAAATGTTTTGGCTCTAAACCACACAGTTTTCTGCATATGCAGTTAGTGGTAGAGCTTCAGTATACCACTGTAGAGCAACATGGCCCAAACAATAGACTACAAAAGGTGAGGAGGGGAGTAAAACACAAGAGATAGATACACCACAATGTGGATACGAAATGGCTTTATGATTATACAGTCTATATGTATCATTAAAACATACATAAGATAACTTCAACTCAATTGATATACAGCTTGTCGTAAAACAGAAAGGTCAGGGTTATTTCTCCTAAGTTCCTTTTGTTGCAATTTAAAATATAACTTGTTACATGTAGACCGTAAATAATCGATGAAGAAATTCGGAGCTGAATTAAGGCTCCATTAACATGCTTTGAATATTAAAAACGTGACAAGGGGAAATAAAATAGTACCAGTCCTTTCAAATATTTTAAAAGATTGATTTTCCTGTAGCAGTATTGCCCGTTCCTCAACCTCCCAAAGGTATTCAATTTCAAGCCAGGCAGTTACCAATTAAAATGAAATTGTGGTGTTATGAGCAGGCTGATACTAATAGAGTATCATTAAAGCTATAATTGGCTTCTGCGGTTACCACTTCATGAAATCGTTATTGGTATTTTTTTATATGTTTCATACTATAGTTTAATAATAAAAACAGGGTCGTAGTAATACTTTAAATCCTTTTAAGCATTGATGTCACTATTTTATAATTTTATCGGGTTATGAAAAAAACTTGTTTGCAAAACTGTTTCAATCCGCGTAGCGTAGCGATTCTCACAAAAGTTTGGCAAACAATTTTTTTTTCATAACCGATAAAATTATAAAATAGTGGACTCATAACCCGATAAAATTATAAAATAGTGACCTCAATACTTATAAGTGATTTTATAATATATTTGATAAAATGAAGTATGTTTAAAGGTAAACATTATAGTGGTTTTTCAAGGGATTCTTTTTTTCCGAATCAATACGCAACGTCAATGTCTCTATTGTGACGTCACGATAACGTCGGGGTTTCGCGCCATTCTCGGATTTTCTTTTCATTGTGGTATGCAAAAAATATTGGCCAATCAGAAAGCCAGAGATTTGGTATGAAAACAAAAGAAAAATTAATTTTTACTAAAATGGACAAAAATATAGCAAATATTGACACCAACAAATGTTCATTTATTATAGTGTTATGAGAAATAGAAAGTTAATTATTTATAGTATTTAATGGAAAGTTTTATTATTTTCATTCATACAAACATTTATGATATGTGTTAAATTTTAATATTTTATTTTACATAGGTTCGCGTTTTTGGTCGGTCACTAGATATAGTGTTGTTGATGTTGCTTGTAGACATGGGCCTTTCAGTTGAAGCGTCCGCCCTGTTAGGAAGGTTTTGGGATCTGACCCCTGACCGCGATACACCATAATCTAATGGGCTCGTTTCTATGCCTGCTTAGTTCTCAATATAATGAGAGTGCGACGACTTGGTTTGCGACTGACAACTATGACATGACCGGGACAGTATGTGTTTGTTCGGTGTCTTCGACGGCCGGATTTAGTAAGATAACACTACTAAAAGGCATTACTGTATTACAAGAAGACACGAAACAACGAATTACGGCTCAGACATTTCATTTCATGGCAGTCTGTCCTCAACTGGCCTGGCTGTTGATATTAAACCTAATAAATCAAACAAAATCCTACTAGGTTTTTATATTGTTAGGATTATTAATGTAGCGCTAATCAACTCGGTAAACATACTATGTAAGATCCAATCGATCACTAGAGTATTGTCATTATACACACGACCCCATGTTTGTTTTTATATCATGTCCTATTAACAGCTTGGGGTCCCCCAATTAAAGGGTGTTACGGGTTTTCGTTAAGCCAAACTCTACCTGTCAGATTTCTTTCGATATTCTAGAGATTGGTTCGCCAGTCTTCATCCCTGTATGCAAATGCTTTTGTTGTGCAAAAGTCGTCTGTTTTGACTACTCTGGTATATTTTCGTTTTTTTTTTTTTTGTATCTTCTTGATCGTAGTTGTTTTCTTTTCACGGAAGTATGCTACCAAGGACACCAAACAAAACATCTCATCCGGTTACATTGTACAGAATACAGGCAAACCAGTCCGTCCCTGATAATTGTTGATCACCCAATCGGTTAAAAAAGGGCGATTTTTAGGAATGTAATATGTCAGTCAGGAAAAGAAGAAACCTGAATAGGACATTAATTAGAAAAAACTGTTCCTCCTAGAACCCCGGATTCACTTCCTCGTAGTCTTGACACGTCCTTAAATAGTCACAATGAGTTAAAACGATATAAAACAAAATACACTGAAAAGCCATAAGAATCGCTAATAGGTGTTTATGCTGATTCCCGATTTCTCTTTTACAAATAGTTTATGTCCACATAATTCTCGAATAGGTGCCTTAGGGTTAGAATAAATGACGTAGGCGGGAGTAATGGTATTTCAAGTGTGACGAACTCTATGTATTAGAATGCGCCTAAAATACACAGCAACACGATAACCTCGCTGTAAGTCAAACTTTACATTTCAGAACGAGATCGATATTCACTCTGAAATGCATCATCCGTCAAAAATGAAAATTCTTCCGGGAGTTATAAAACAAATGAAGTTGGCACATTTTCGTTCTTTATGGTTAGAGAAAAACAGGGAAGTTTGGTCTTCAAAATCAATGGGGGCCCCTTACATGTTGTACTGGTGATTATCGTTCGGGAAGTGCATGTAGGGATAATACGTTCAATCCACTTCAGTTCATTTATTCGATAGCTGTTAGTCAAAACAATTAGAGAAATTGACATCAATACTTGTCCATATACCACGACGACTAAACCAAATTGACTCACATATTTTACTATAATCTGATGCTTCCAAAAATATAGCGTCATCCAATATTAACAATGTTAACTTATAAAGATAGTGGATATACAAAAAACACACAAACTATTAATAATATTGAACCTGAACGAACTTTAAATATTTAAAATTAACTGACAATGTTATATCATTGTCTTTTGCTTGTTGAGAAATATATATATATCTATTATGTATTGCAGTCCTCAGATCAATTAAAGTATACAGGTATATTATATTGTAACATCCGGTACTCTAATATCGACATTACATATGCTCTGCAGGTAGGGCGTTGTTCCTACTGCCCCCTATTGCATGATATCGTAAAAGGCGACTAAATTTATGGTCTTCTCTTTTTCTCTTCTTCCTACATGTAACTAAATTTTCTTCTTACTAATATTTCACTTGACAAAGCCACACCTTTAGCATTCTGTTGAGCGCTTGTCCTGTGAGGTAGGCTCTGTCCCCTGGCCGAGACACACCAAATTCTAAAAAAGTTGTAGCTTCTGCTCCAGCTTAGCGCTCATCATTAAGATAGTGGGTCGACTAGTTCGCCTGTTGTCAGTAAATTATGACCGGTTGGGGTGTGTTGCTTGGTGTCTTCGGTAGCATAATTCGGAGATAGATAACTAAAAAAGAGCACAGGTTCCGTTATACAAGAAGACATAATATGAACCAATATGCCACAGTCTCCCAAAACACGCACCACGCACTTCACCAGACGTTACACACGGCATGCATGGGAAGCCGTCCTTACATGACCTTGGCTGTTACTAGGATGTTAATATAATGAACCAAACCAACACCAGATTAAAATAAAAACACTCAGTATAATGAAGGCAAATAAAAAATCCTTATTTACCATAAACATTGTAACGTACAAAATGTATGTGGAGGATAAAATCCACCATGGGTACTTTACTAATAATAACGATTGAAATATTGCTTCCATTATCAAGCAATGTTGCTGGTTTTCGTCATGAAATCTAACGGAAATAGGCGAAATCTGGAAAAAATAACACTGATGCATCTTTGATATGATTTCAAAATCACCATTTGTGACATCTCAAACGATTCATTTCATTGACTGAACGTTAGAATTGTACCTGCTGCCCCTATTGCATGATCGTAAAAGGCGACTAAAATTTAGGATCTTATCTTTTCTCGTCTTCCTAAATGACTTTATCTTTCCTAATGCCTCCCTTGGCACCGCCTCACTTTTGGCCTTGAGTTGAGCGTTCGCCCCTGTGAGGTAGGCTCTGGGTTCTGTCCCCTGGCCGAGACACACCAAAGTCTATAAAAGTGGTAGTTTCTGCTCCTGTTTGGCGCTCAGCATACAGGGAGTGGGACGACTGGTTCGCCCGTTGTCAGTATAATGTGACCGGGTGGGGTGTGTTGCTTGGTGTCTTCGGCGGCATGCTTCAGTGTTATAGCACTATAAAAAGGGCAATAGTTCCACTATACAAGGGGACACAAATATAAATATACCGCAGTCTCCCAAAACACGCACCTCCACAACATACACGCAAACACATCGCTTACATGGGAGGCCGTCCTTACATGACCATAGCTGTTAATAGGACGTTAATAAATCAAACAAACAAACAAACAAACAAACATTGACTGAACAAACGATTTATAGCCATTTAGCCATCAATACATGCATTTCATTTAGAAACACGGATACACAATTGAGGTGTTTCTTCTTCTGTATTTAAAATAACGTAACACCATATTTCGGGATTCACGTACATGTGCATCATATATTCTCGTAGGTCTGCACAAAGAATTGATAAATATAAAATATATACACCTTCACCGCCATAGCATCCTGGTTTCAGAAAGACTGACACAAAATCGACTTTTCTGTTAATTCACGGATTGGTTTTTGAAGATGCGTAATGCAAAAATTAAAAAAAGGTACTTTTACGCTTAAATATTTGTAAGATTGAGATATAACGCGATTTGTTTATCAATCCATTAACCAGACCTGGATGGGGTTTGGTAGGTGGCGCCACTTGTCTTCCTGTGTGGCCACTACTTCAGTATCCCATCAATTTACCAGCCAATTTACGCTTTCGTCTGTCGATAGACTAACCTTTGTACTAGAGCAGGGTAACGGTACTGATAACAGGGTCTCATCAGAGGGACATATTTCATGTCCTTCATAAACTTTTTTCTCCATCACTTTCCGACTACGATCTCCTCGGGATTCCCACTAACGGACAACTTTATGGTTGTAGCGGCTTTTCTGATTGTCCATAGTGCTGTGATCACAATTTAATCACTTTCATCTATTATGTATTTGATTTATCTCCGTTGGATTTAGTTTATCACGAGATAAATCGAATTTGTTGGCTCTTTGGAGAAATATAAGATAATAATCTCTTCTGTAATTGAAGGATTTAAATGTTATTTTCTGATACCTTAGCACATCTAACAAGTTTTGGTGGTGTGGAATGTAATGTACCGCCGTGATGGAGATGGACTAAATCCAAACATGTAACGCCAGATTGCAAACACTAGCTATAGTAAAACAGGAAAAGTCAACAATTGTCTAGATAATTAGGGAAATCATAAATCAAAATACATAAATACTACTTTATTGTAATAACCATGAATTACTTTGAAAATCAGATGATGAATGTACGAAATTCCACCAAATAAATAATAAAAACTTGACCCTGATCTTTATCAAATAGAAGACAAACACAAAAATTGATATTTACCACGACTAAATTTTAATTGAAAATATTCAATCAATATTCAAATCAATAAACAAAAACCTACATTTGAATACTTAGCCTTAAATGTGTGTATTTTAAACTATATACTGGAATAGCTTTGATTAACCTACTAAAAAGAATGGCAGAACTTGGGCCAAGAGCTTCAAAACATGAGAAATTAAAAAACAGCTAATATGAATAATGGAAAATCTTAGTCAGGAACAGAGAACCCAACATTCATCTACCAAAATAGAAGCTGATGGGTATATGGATTTATTTCTCCATACATCCTATGGGATCAAAGTTTATTGTGACACCTTCACTTGTACGTTATATGAAATAAATGGGATTTATTACTACCATCACTAATTTGGTGTGATTCACTGTTTATAGCAAAGGAAAGGGGGTCAGATACTCTAATGATACTTTCATTCGCAGATAAATTGTACTATATTTTGATGATTACCTTTTGTTCTTATTTATTTGAGCATTGTATAAATGTGATATGTTTAGCTTACACAACTCGTGTTGATGATCTTCATAGAGCAGAACCAAACTATCAATCTCACGCTAATTGCTTTTTTGTATTGTCATGCGCAATCCATTTCCTATTTACAATTAAAAATTAAATTTGATAATGATAATCAACAATTACATCCTATAACGGGACGTGTAAAAATTTTACATGGATAATAAAATTCTACTCCATGTTTGCCCTAGATAATCATAATTTCCTATACGTTTCAAATCATAAATCAACAGCCTGCAAATCTAATTATAATTTCGACTTTGTAAATTACGCTCCACTACGATGCTCTACGTGTACGCTATACAATTGGGGCGTAAACGTAAGAGCATCGTAGTGGAACGGAATTAAAAGTCTCAATTTTAATTAGATTGCAGGATATTGTTTCTGATTGGATATAGTTTAATAGCTAGGCCTCGAATATGGACTTTGGATTCGTTGCCTAGGAATAGAGAGAATCAACAAAACACTGGACACAACAATTCTGTGTAAAGAGATATCGGAACGACGAATATGTTTCACGTTTCTCAAGACTAGGTTCACTTCCAAAGTATTAAATTCATATCCACCCTGGAAATATAACTGTTTCGTATTGTAACCTCAGATAACATTTTGTGTTGGCATTTTCTTATATATGACTGTATGTTCAATACCAAATTGCTAAAATATGTCTTATGATACTGCAAATGATTCCATTAATGTAGAGTGATTGTTTAGGCACAAATACTCTAGAACTCGCTATGCAGTAGCACTCTGCTGATAGTACTCTTAGAAGTTTGTTCGATACGAAATCAAATTGAGCTGCACTTAATTAGCGATTATATAAATATAATCTTAATCATGTTTCACGTATTTAGGTTTATGTTTCTACAATAGAAGCTATCTTTAACACCCCATTCAGGGAGTGGTTATTACCAGCTAATTTTCGTTTCAGCAGATTGGGTGGTGTAGCACGTGATATCACGCCACTATATCCAGATATCAAATTTATCATAAGTACGATTCACCTGTACAGTGGTGTTCATAAAGCTTTAATAAAATGTTGGCTACTTACTATGAGTGATTAATAAAGCTCCTTATTATTGATTTTTTGAAGGTCGAGTAGGCGACACCATACTTGATGATAACATCATCGATTTCATCAACATCAAAACATCAAATGTAAAAAGGCCTATGATCATGGGTGTGTGTTAATTGCCTAGCATGATTAGTTGCTAAAAGTTTTGACCGAATTTTACTTCAGTCTCATATGACTGCTTTATAGCCTTGTGTTTGGCACAAGGTTCAAGCGTAAAAATACCGCTGTACTATTATACATGTTTTCAGTTGTTATCTATTATTGTGTTTTATGTTAGTATACTTGATCTTAAACTTTATGCTGTTAAATTGACTATAGTATGTATTTAGGGATAAATAGACGGATCAATGTCATATTTCCACCTTCTTTTGTGCCCAGCACTTTCTAAAGATTTGGGCTGAAAACCACACTTCCTGTTTACATACGATTGACGGATTTTTAATTTATCAGATAAAGTGGCTGTGTTAACAGTAGTCCCGTGAGTATTATTTCTGTGTCGATTCATTTCAGCTAAATAGTATAGCTCACAGAATTCCAGCTGCTGGGAACAGCCTGATGATAGTAAACATCATTACTGGAGATACATATAAATGTAACTTAGAATTCCTCTAGCATAAACACGACTCGAGAGCATTAAATATGTATTTTAGTAGAAAATTCTTCATGAAGGGTACTTATGAGAAAAAGAATTCACATTTGTATGTGTTTTAATTAGAAAATATTTGCACAAAGACACTCTCCCCTACAGCAGATTAGTTCCGGCATTATCTCACGAAATCATTTAAAAATTTATGGAAAAGCAAGTATCTATAAATTTTTCTTGGCATCCGGTAATGCGTTGTTCTGGTTAGTCCTCGAGGATTAACACAATCAGAGATTTAATGTTAATGTACCATTATGAATTAATTTGTTTTTTCAGTTATTGTTATTTCCTTAAATTGCACACACCCTACACTTACTGTAACATGTTTTTCTGTGTAATGCTTTTTAAAACTGTATGTATTTGTATGCACATTTACTTGGCAAATCTTCTTTTTTTGATAATAAAGAAGCCTATTATTTACCCACATACTAGTCAAACTGTTATTACCTCAAAGTATTATTGCAGATATCGGAACATACATATAACTTGTTTTGAGGATAATCAAACATTGAATGTTTATATTTCCATGGAAAGGGCGCAACTCGAGTTTTAATGCTGTGCAAATGTAAGCACACACACGCAATATAAAAAAAAAAAATCACACACAACTTTCTCGACATGGATCAAATAATTAAGGCAGGCAAGAACTTGCACCTGTACTAGTCACACCCGATAAGTCTTAATTGTATAGCACTTTGATAATGTAAGTTTTTTCACCGCAAGAAGGATATTTGTATGAGATGGATACATATTTCAAACAGTGCAACAATCAGTTTTTCACACACACACACACTCACACACACACACACACACACACACACACACACACACACACACACACACACACACACACACACACACACACACACACACACACATCACACACACACACACATACCCGTTTACCAAGCAAAGAGAGGTCCAGTTTCTTAACTGATTTCTAAGTAAGTAAGCGAGGACTCCAAGTTATGATAGAGATATCGAAATATGGTTTTGGAATTTCGATGTAAAATACAATATTTAGTATTTATATCACTGCAGATACATCGATATTTAAATTTTAAGAAGTGAATATTTTACATACATAGAGAGGTAAATACATGTACATATGTGATCATATACCTCGGTATGTATACATGTCACACTTTAAAAAAATGCTGACTTATTATATACCAGAAATGGTAATCATCACTTGAATTTTTTACATATTGAAAGTATAAACAAAAAAAACTTACGACATAAAATATATATTCCTTTACATGTCACTGAATGTAATTAGCTGGATATAACGTCAGTGATAGTAACCCCTGGGGTATTGAGGGTGAGTGGTAAAACTGTATCCTAGCGAGGTAAATGAAGTTACCTCATTTAAACGGTATATTGTTTACACACAGTGTGGAAAAACTGTCTCAGCCTTGTGAGGTAAATAAAGTTACCACACTTCAACGGTATATTGTTTACACACAGTGTGGTAAAACTGTCTCAACCTAGCGAGGTAAATAAAGTTATCTACTTCAACGGTATATTGTTTACACACAGAGTGGTAAAACTGTCTCAGCCTAGCGAGGTAAATAAAGTTACCTCACTTCAACGGTATATTTGTTTACACACAGTGTGGTAAAACTGTCTCAGCCTAGCGAGGTATATAAAGTTACCTCATTTATACGGTATATTGTTTACACACAGTGTGGAAAAACTGTCTCAGCCGTCTGAGGTAAATAAAGTTACCTCACTTCAACGGTATATTGTTTACACACAGTGTGGTAAAACTGTCTCAGTCTAGCGAGGTATATAAAGTTACCTCATTTAAACAGTATATTGTTTACACACAGTGTGGTAAAACTGTTTCAGCCTAGCGAGGTAAATAAAGTTACCTCACTTAAACGGTATATTGTTTACACACAGTGTGGTAAAACTGTTTCAGCCTAGCGAGGTAAATAAAGTTACCTCACTTCAACGGTATATTGTTTACACACAGTGTGGTAAAACTGTCTCAACCTAGCGAGGTATATAAAGTTACCTCACTTAAACGGTATATTGTTTACACACAGTGTGGTAAAACTGTTTCAGCCTAGCGAGGTAAATAAAGTTACCTCACTTAAACGGTATATTGTTTACACACAGTATGGTAAAACTGTCTCAGCCTAGCGAGGTAAATAAAGTTACCTCACTTAAACGGTATATTGTATACACACAGTGTGGAAAAACTGTCTCGGCCTAGCGAGGTATATAAACTTACCTCATTTAAACGGTATATTGTTTACACACAGTGTGGTTAAACTGTCTCAACCTAGCGATTTACATTAAGTTACCTCATTTAAACGGTATATTGTTTACACACAGTGTGGTTAAACTGTCTCAGCCTAGCGAGGTAAATAAAGTTACCTCACTTAAACGGTATCTTGTTTACACACAGTGTGGTAAAACTGTCTCAGCCTAGCGAGGTAAATAAAGTTACCTCATTTAAACGGTATATTGTTTACACACAGTGTGGTAAAACTGTCTCAGCTTAGCGAGGTATATAAAGTTACCTCATTTATACGGTATATTGTTTACACACGGTATGGTAAAACTATCTCAGCCTAACGAGGTAAATAAAGTTACCTCAATTCAACGGTATATTGTTTACACACAATATGGGTAATTTGAGCTTTCCCATATAAAAATATTACAAGTCAATATATGAATTTGAATTACTCAACTTTTATTTTTCCCTCTTAGCGTTGACTTACATGTAACGCTAACTTCTGAAGCAAAACAATGTCCCTAATTTATATTGCCCACTCAGGATTAAGCCAAAACAAAAGGCCCAATTAACGATTACATGACAATCAATTCAACAGTACTAGAAATCTGTTGTGAACAATTTCACAAATGGGTGTTCTTTACGTATTTAGCAATGCTGCTCCATATATATACTTTTCCAACTTAGAAAGTGTATAATTATATCTGAAAGTTTATAAAAGAATGTTATAAAGGACCGGCCATACGGGTCAGGTGAGCTAATAATTATACTACATATGTATATAACAAAATATCAGCTGTACAGGTTGCCATGTCCAACTTTGTATCATCAAAAAAAGTAAGAACACTTGAACATTTCAGTTAAGTTTCAGCTGAAGTGCTCTTAAATATGTTCAAAATAAAATTTCAAGGTAAATTTCAGATTGTTTGAAAAAGACTTTGGTCAGGAACATCCCAGGACCATTTTGGGCAAGTTGCAGGTAAATCGTACTTGTGGAACTAGAGTAGAAATTCATTATGAACGACAGACAGCGGACGACAACAGATGACCCTTTGGGTCAGATGACCTAAAAATCTGAAGTACTTTATGCAAAAAAAAAAAAAAGGCAGTGACTTTGCAATGGTAAATCCTATTGAGGGAAACACAACTTCATTGTATGGATATTATGTAATATGCACATTAAAGAGACTGATTAAAATTGGTATGATGAGATTAGCAGATAAGATCTACTGAGTAAAACAAACATCAAATGGCATATATAAGTACTTTAAAGTTGATAAAATTGTTTTTCTTTGCAAAAATGCTCATGCATTCCTAATATATTCCACCATAATGTTTCAGACATTTTTGTAAGATCTCTCTTACTACTTCATGATACAGATAACCAGCTTTTAAATATCCTTATTTGAAGCATGAAAAATGTTTGTAACTTCATTAAATATTTTGGACACCATTGAAAACATCTTACTAGTCCTTGCATGTTTAAACAGAATCTGAACCTTATATGATTCCAAATAAACTAGAATCACATGACCACATATTACAAATTGTCACCCACTGGCAATTGATTAATACCTGGTATTTACATTCCCAAAATGTTAACTAATAAGTTTCACATAATATCATCTATTTGATGAACAAATTCAATGTTAACAAATGATACATACTGGTAACCTAATAAAAGCTAAATCAAGTTGTTTATTTGCGATATTGCATCTATAAAGTCCATGCTCAATAGAGCAACTTGATCACTGCATTTGCAATTTTTTTGTTTTCCTTTTCTCATTCATAATCCAATTATGTATCGTATTTTTTTATCTTTTTCCATCCTAAACCTTTCAGACATTCATTGGCAGCAATGGCATTGATACAGTCTCTCATTTTCAACTCTTTGCGCATCAATATGTTTTCTTTAAACATTTGCTTGAGACAGGTCTGTTGTTTAGTGTTTAAGATGACTTGGCCTGAAAGTAAAGACAAGCTTGTAGTTAGAACATGTAAGGTACCATTATCAGCAGCTTACTTCACTTGTGATCCAACTTTTATATGAAAAGTTGGAAGCCAATGGAGACTTTGTATGTCTTATTATTTAAGAAAACGAAGCAAAAATTATAATGAAAATTATAATGGTAACGCTAAAGATATTATATATACCTCTTTTAGTATGACAGGGTTTCGAATGAGCCGTTGGACTGGATTGAGGGGTTACTGAAATGGAAAATAAAAATATATTGCATTCAAACTGACTTTTATTTAACAATATGTTTATGTACAACAAGTACATGCATGTGTGTAAATTATTGCAGGAAGCATTAATGACCACTTACTTAGTGCAATATTTACAGAATCTTAGTTTTTATTTCATATATGAGATTTTATGAAACAAGTCTTAAGAAGTTTTTATTTTAAGCTGAGCAAAAATCAAAACTTTGAGAAAGTTGAAAATCTCTCCATGTCATATTACACTAGATACACTGTTCAAGCAAATGTTGTAAGGGGACAATTTACACATACTGTAATTAGCCGATATTTAGCTCCCCTCCCCCTATAAGCACCCTCACTTTTTTCTGGAGAAGAAGTTGAAGTTGAACAATGTTTTACAATATGCGCTGACTCTAACATCAGCATTGTATCCCACATTACATGAACTTGTTGGTCTTTTATATGTGAATCACATAATAATGCGTCTCTAAGGTTAAAAGGCATATGTATGTACTATATACTGTAACAGATAAATGTGTCACAAATACAGAAAGAGTTTTAAAAATATGTCTGACTTTTTTCGTTCACAACTTACATTTTGGTTCACTTACAAGCGCCCCCTTTGTTACAATTTTGTAAGCTCCCAGGGCTCTAATAACGTTGAATACAGTATAGAGAAAAAAATATATTGGTAAATTACATAGGTTCTACAGGGGTAGCACAATTTCATTTTATGGATCACACCATACCTTGCTCAAGTTGTAGTTCATTATCATCCGAATCTGTGTCGTCTCTCTCTATATCCTCCCCCTCCTGGTCATCTTCTATGACAACATCTGAAGTACATCATATAAAAGTTGTTTAAAATCATTTATAAACATGCAAAATCTATACCAAAGAACATGAGAATGAAGATAAAACACTTGTGTAAAATACACTAACCTAGATATTTCAAATATTAAACCTAGCTTAGTGTCACCTCAGTAGATTTTCAAGAAAATGAGCTTGGAAGTAAATACCAGACTTTGGTCAACTTTCTTCATTGTATCAAAAAATTAGATATTATATATACAACATAGGAGCATATTAACCAAATGGTGCCATGATCACTGGCATTACCGACACAATCCGACTTTACAGACACAGTGTATGTGTAGCATACACCAACTGGGTCCTGTAGTATCAGTATCATATTATATTATATATTAGTAAAAGTTTCACTTTTACAAATATTAACATATAATCGATGTATTAAGAGTTACTGTGAACACTAAGGCCTGTTAGGGAGCCAGATAAAACTTAAATTTAAGTTCAGCATAAATGACTATTAATTTTCTATCTATACTTGCATAGCTTACCATCATCTTCAAGAGTGACATCATCGAGTGTGCAAGAACTGTATTTACTAACTTCTCCGGAATCCAAAGCAAGAAGGAATTTCCCAAGTTTGGCCACTTGGATAGTAGACTCTGGAAGTCGATAGAATGATCTATGGACATCAATGTCATGGCCCATGAATTTTGCCAATTGTTCCAAATCATTTCTGCCAAAATTTCATAATCTGGCTGACTGTTGCGATGTGCTTTCTTAACTTTGTCGAAGTAACATTTTCAACTTGTTTAACCCCACACAATCTAGCATATTTTCGTAGTGCATCCGATGCCCTGATTGCTTTATTTGAGCCGTAGTTCATCCTTGCAAATACATAAGGGTTGTCATTGCTAACTCCAACACTCTCCCTAGCTTTTAGTAGCAAATCAATTGCTTCTATCAAGTCTTTTGTAAGCAGCACTGGGACCCTACGGCCCTTCTTTCACGAATTTCCACCCTTTGAAACAGAGAGCACATTTTCTTTTCCATTGGTGATAGGGAATCTTCAATTTCCTTGATAGGGGCATTATTTCCACTTTTTTGCTGATATGACTCAATAGTTAGTCTCTCTGCTTCACCACCTCTTCTTCTATTAAACATTACAAGCTTTACCAGTGCAACTTCTGACAGTTGAGCATACACATTCTTCTCAGGCTTTGAGTTTTCTATTCCAGTGCTCAGAGAAGCTGAAAGTGTCTTCAGTTTTTCCTTCACTAGTGTTTGAAGTTTGGACACATCCTCTGTTAGAGGGAGAGGGGATGGCTTGTTCCATTTTCCTGCTTTTAGGGTTGTCAGTGCAGCACTGGAAATGTCATTAGGCCACATTAATTCATGGACAGAAATGAAATTCTCTGCCTTCTTTCGCTTGTCGTCATCTTCTTCAATCAAGGCATTTGCCTTTTGAATCAATGCACATTTCTTAAGGGAATACCCTAACTTGAGAGCCAATGACGGATTTCGGTAAGTGTTGGTATCCTCTTCATATCCACATAATCTTTGTGTACATTTGAGTGCAACAGGAAAATGACTTGGCTCAATCAGATCTTCCATGGTTGTAATTTCAGATTCTTCTCTGATAGTAATAAGTAGGCGAGCCATCTCTCTCATTTTTTGTCCAATGTAATTGTACATGTGTTCCAGATGTCCATGTTTTTTTATATAACTTTTCTCCAAGTTTGGTTATGATTGTATCATTTCTGGCTACCAATGATATCTGATCTCCAGACATTCTTTGCAGAATGTTTGTCTTGAAGCCTTCCGATACCTTTGTTTCACATGGTAGCAGATCAGCTGCTTTACTAAATACCTTTCTATACTTCTTTTGATCCGAGTCCTTCCTGAACTTGCATACAGTATGATGTCTCCAGAGCTCTGTCTTCATAAAGAAAGCTAAACAATACTCACAAGGTAACATTTGTGATGCTTCTGTTTCCTCAGTCACATTTCTCCAAGGTACAAGTGTTCCTTCTCCAGATTTTATCACTTCATAATTATGTTTATAATCTCCAGCATTTCTAAGCTCCTCTAATGCCAAGTTTCTGTCTTTGGAGTGTAACGGGAAGCTTAAGATCCGCTGTACCTTGCTTTCAGATCGATGTTGTTTTGAGAAATAATGCTTTCTGATATTTGTACTGCTTTTACCACAAATACATACAGTAGTGTTTTTTGTCCCACTTCCTTTTATTTCCATTATGAGCCATTTGCACCTTTACACCAGAGTTTTGCTTCTTTTTCCCTTGTTTGCTATTAAGCATAGGAAACACTTCTGATTCAGGATTGGAATCACTATCTGAAACCATAACCTTGCTCTTCCCATCACTGTTACAATCATCTGTTCTTTTCCTTTTGTTGTCTTTCGTTTTTGATTTACTGATGGATAGTGCTTCTCTCTTTATATTGACTTCATCATGATCAGTATCCAGCATCTCATCATCTGAATCAGGCAGAAAATCAGGATCATTTATCTCATATGTGTCATCATCTTGGCCTCCAAAATCACCGTCACTGCTACAACATCCAATACTATCCTTGCCTTTATCTTTCATTCCACTCATGGACAGTGCTTCTCTCTTTATATTGACTTCATCATGATCAGTATCCAGCATCTCATCATCTGAATCAGGCAGAAAATCAGGATCATTTTTCTCATCTGTATGACCATCTTGGCCTCCAAAATCACCGTAGTTGTTGCTACAACATGTCAATACTATCCTTGCCTTTATCTTTCATTCCACTCATGGACAGTGCTTCTCTCTTTATATTGACTTCATCATGATCAGTATCCAGCATCTCATCATCTGAATCAGGCAGAAAATCAGGATCATTTTTCTCATCTGTATGACCATCTTGGCTTACAAAATCAGTGTTGTTGTTACAAATGTCAATACTCTCCTTGCCTTTAGTTTTCATTCCACTCATGGAGAGTGCTTCTTTCTTTAAATTGACTTCATCATGATCAGTATCCAGCGTCTTATCATTTGGATCAGGCAGAAAATCAGGATCATTTTTCTCATCTGTATGACCATCTTGGCTTACAAAATCAGTGTTGTTGTTACAAATGCCAATACTCTCCTTGCCTTTAGTTTTCATTCCACTCATGGAGAGTGCTTCTTTCTTTAAATTGACTTCATCATGATCAGTATCCAGCGTCTTATCATTTGGATCAGGCAGAAAATCAGGATCATTTTTCTCATCGATATGACCATCTTGGCCTCCAAAATCAGCGTTGTTGTTACCAATGTCAATACTTTCCTTGCCTTTAGTTTTAATTCCACTCATGGACAGTGCTTCTTTCTTTAAAGTGACTTCCGCATTATCTCTATTCTGCTTTTCCTCAGTTTCATTCATTTCATTGTCACCAGTCTGATGCTCCTTATCAGTGATGAGATATTCAGTTAAATCCTGCACTTGGAAGACTGTGATGGAGTCCAATAACCAATCATGAGACACTGTTTGTAATCCCATTGTCATAGTTGTCACTGAAACAATAATATGTTTGTTTATTCAAGATATTAAAGTACATATTTTGAATATCAGAGTACATGAAAATATAGTGTTTTCAATTACCTTATCCCAATACCCCTATTGTACATGTACATGTATCATCAAATAAATATGTAATGTATATAAGGGCTAGTCCAACATTGTCTGTGGGAGAGATGGAATGCATTTGTATTAAACCCTAAAGGATTGTAAGGTTAAACCCCCATTTTAGTAGTATTCACAATCAGTATTTTAATATTTGATGGATGGTAGAGAATCTGGAAAAAAGCTTACCACCGCTAACACCTGTATGATTTTGGAGCAGTGATTAATTAAGACATTTGGAAGATAATCTACCAAAGTTGAACTGAAAACGAAAACTTCAACCAAGTAACTGAAGATGGTAATCCAAAAATTTTGGAGTGCTCTCTTTACACAATTATCAAACATGAATTAAAGTTTACAAGCAGAAATAGACAAATGCCTTTTGTCTAGCAAATGTAATTTAAAGGTTATGTCAATCTTTGAATTTGGTGACCTTTTGCTTACCTTGCTTCTTGTCATAGTCAGATGTAAACTCATCAACACATGCCACGGCGAGTTGTCGACTTTCAGGGGTCAACCGTTTTGCAGAATCTAGCAAAGAACCACCACAAGAAGTTGCTAGATCTTCAAGATCATCTGAAAGACATTTTATTTGGAACATCAAATAATCAATTAACACTGTCATGATGGGCATTGCCTCTTTATATGTTATGAAAGATAGGTATCCAAATATTTCACATAATCTTGACTTCCTTCAATTACAATGTAAAAATATCCATTTAACCAACAAAATTTGAAATGTCTGGTGCATTTACTCTCCAAAGGCGATGTTACTGGTTTAGAAGTGAACAAATGTAAAAAATTACATACTGCAGTATTGTATCAAGATGCCAATATTTTTGTATTCACTACACATAAAGTATTATAAATTATGGGTTTTTAAATACACACTACAATTGGTATATTTTATAATGATTGTATGTTTACTAAAGGTGCCATGTCATGTTTATAGAAATAATTTTGACATATGTATGCCCTGTAGTGCATAAATAATTAAAGGTAGCAGAAGTAAGCAGTCTCTATCTTATTATTAGTCATTCCTAGTTAGCTATATTTGTCAGTATTACTGGTCTGTCTGTAAAGTGTTATTGAGTTGTTAATTTTCACTTTTGATTTATGTTAAAAATGATATAGAACTTGTAATACAAAATATATATAGTATCTGGTTAGTGGTTAATATGACCTTTCATCATGCAGTTTACCTTTTGATATGTCACATGTTCTTCCGTAAAAATAAATTTGATAGTCTTTGAGAAGTGGTGACTCTGCCAGTCGTGAAATCTTTGGCCCATAGTGCTTTTTTTCTGTGACAGTATCTCCAATCACTTCAAAGTCCTCCTTTAAAATAGTAAGACATTTTATGCAACACATCACGAGAACATTTTCAGGAAAATAAATAGCATATTTTGGTGACAACTTCAACCTTATAACACCAAAATAATTACAACATTATGATCCACCATGTGTGTATTCTATGGTGAGCATATAGGACAGTACTCCTGACAAGTCAGCAAGGGCCTCTATATAATATAGAAATAAAATGACCTTCATCTTTAGCCAGTAACTGTCATCAGTTGACTCATCTTGTAATTCTTACCAATTTTGTATCACAATGTTATAACATTTTATCAATGAAAAGATGTTAAATTTGACCTTGACCTTGAACCACAAGATTTCGACCTTTGACCTCACATATAAAATTCATAATGTGAACATAATTAACAAACTTTCAACATAACGCGTTAATGGATATTGGTATTATTAGCCAGAGCCAATATTTATAGATGATGGACTGACAGATGGACAAATAAAATGATTACTAAAAAGGGCACCTGTATGATTAATGGACCAGGTGTATTACATAGAGGTTCCTCAACAAGTGACTGCCATTGTTTATCATGTTTATCAAACTTGAGTTAGTTAATTTTGAAATTTTGAAAAGACACGAGCTTTAGCGAGTGTCTTTTTAAAATTTGAAAATTAACTAACGAGAGTTTAGATAAACATGATAAACAACAGTCACGCGTTGGGGAACTTATTTATCCCATAACTTTTACTCCATATTTATACCGTGATGACCATTTTCTCGTCTTCATTCAGCGAAACTTACGCTGTACAAAGTAGCCCGAAGTTGAGAGCCAATCGCAATCAAGAGATCTTGGAGTTGACCAATCAGAGGGTCCGTAGGTGTTTACACACTGGAGTGTGTAAACATAAACGATAACCAACTGCTATGGAATTTATCACATGGGATTTTGATTGTGAAACATGCATAGTTATGAGATAAATAACATTGCAATACTTCTAACCTCAGGTAAAAGATGACCAGCAGACACACTGTCAACTATCCACTGGTAGTCGAGGAGCCAGCACTTCTTAGCAATACTTTTGAAAAACTTCAATGTTCGGTCACAAATGCGACTTCCCTCTGGATCTACAAACATGGGAAAAATGAATAATTGACAAAATGAATATCAGATTAAATTCTTTAGAAACAACAATACCAAACTACATGTATCAATCAAATTTCTAATTAGCAATCTGTCTGACATTTTCATTTTCCTAATTTACAAATTTGCTAATGAAAATCTGCACTATTATTGGTCTCAAGAGACCTAAAATTAACAGTTCAGCTACACTCCATAACATACAGTGCAAATTTTTATGGTGCATTGCACTATACTGATATACCAGTAGGGAGAGATGTTTTCTCAACCAGGGTATCATTATCATAGTCATCTATAAGACTTCCAAACATGTTACTGGTAAAATGACATCCTCTGTCTCTTGATTATTGAAAGATTATAAAATATCTGAATTATGTTACCTTAAAAAAAAGGTGAAGGTTATTCAATTGAAAAACTGCTTAAAAATATTTTCACAATTGTGATGATGTCTACCCATGTACAATATAACCTACCAGTCTTTATTACAACATGTGTTACATCTTCTGTGAACACTTCGCTCATTTTTGAACTGTTATTACAGCAAAGCTCGAGTATATTTTTCTGAAAATAACAAAAAGAAATAGTAGATTAAAACAAAGAGGACTAGTGTATCAATCAACTGGCTATTACAATGATTAAGGCAAATTAATTATTACATTTCTACGATGAAAAAGACTTGCAAAGTATTAACTTTTATTAATCATTTCTCTTAAAACTCTGTCAAGTTATTGAAGGCAAAATAATTTGAGACCCAATTTTGAGATACCGGCCGGCCTTTGTCTTCTTCATTCCTATGATAATTTAATTGATCAAATTTTATATAAATTTATCAAACACTTTATGAGTAGTGGTTAATTAATTCATACATTCGTTACTTTATTACTAGCAGCGATTTAAATGAAATATCAGTGACGACAGACAGACGACAAACGCCAGGCCATGACATGAGCTCTTCGGCCATTCGGATGTGCTGAAATTCTACGAATGTATTTTGTTTAGCAAGAAAATTTATTATACCAAACAGAACCTAAATGAAAGAATCTCTGAACAAAGCAACAACACACTTGGTTAGATTTGGTCTTCATTTTTGCAGCCTGGTAATGTAATTATACGGAAAAAACAAGTCAATACCATTTGATATGATGCGATTTCATACCTTTTTGTCATTATTAATCCACTTGGACAAATTACAATGCTAGGTCTCATCTTCCGTCTAGCCCACTCACAATCTTGAATAAACATATCACGCATCTGTGAATCCTTTATTTTTCCTGAAAAAAAAAATTCCTGTGTATTTTTTGCATCTTTTTGCAATACTGATAATTTATACTTTGACATGAATTCTAGCTACTAAGCTACAGATAAGTTGACATGATTTTTTTTTTGGTTTATAGTTGTGTTAGTTTAACGTCCTTTTAACAGCAATGGTCAGTTGAGAATGTGCTAGGTTTGTTGGTGGAGGAAAGTCCCCGGAGAAAAAACATCGACCAGTGTCAGTAACTGGCAAATGCCTAAAATGGGATTCAAACTTGCAGCCCAGCTAGATGTAAAGGACTTGTGATAATTTGTTTGGACATATCTTAACCACTTGGCCACTGTGACCTCATGATTTCTAGGCTTTAATTATAATTAATTAATTTTCTTTACATACTTGCCGTCTCATTCATCTTAGTTTCATTCAGATGAAATGGTTTTACTTTCTTCCTATTAAATGTAAATCTGCAATGTAAAATGTCATTGTAGTACATAGTAGATGTTTATGTTTTTTAAACCAATAAAACTATATATACCGGTATAGAGAATATCTTTTTTTGATAATTGACTAAATATTTGGCAATATTATCAAGTATGGTACATAAATGATGTGTTAATTCTTACTTGCTTTACAGTAACTGACAAAAGGTAGTGGTACAATGTATAATTAATAAGGGTCATGTGATACTTTCAGTTTTGTTTAAAGCGTTTATTAATTAAGTTAAGGTACATGTACATGTAAATAATTATTAATATAAGCTAGATCATATAGATGTTTACTACAAGTTAACTGAAACTATATGTTATTTGTGTATACATACTCATCGTCGTCACTTTTAAAATAGACAATAATATTGTCAGTAGAAACCCTTCGGACAACACCTGGCCAACCATCTGGGTAACCTTTGATATTTGCACAAACCACATCACCTGAAATACCATGAGTACATTAATTTATACCAAAATGCAAATGTAGTACATGTAGTAGTAGAGATGTATCAGGGGTGTAATTTTTTTTTTAAAGTCACTAGCCCCGGGCAAGTAGCGCCCAATCATTCACTTGCCCCACATTAAATTCTAATCCCCCCTTCCCAAAAAAAAATTATTTTTTATCGCAGTACTGTAATAACTAGAAAATAACAAATCAAATCTTTAGAATTATCTCATAAATATTTCTAATTCTATTTCACAACATATTATTATAAGAAAAATAAAACAATTAATTTGCAGCATTATTTGCATTTTTTAACTTTCTTTTTTGTTTCTCTATTATTTTTTTTTTCTAAATTCCCGAATTCCGGAAACTGGATTCAGGCTCCATTATTAGTTACCAAATGTTACTTCCTACCTTGAACCGAGATAGTTTTTACAGAGAAAAACTGCTTGCTTACGTCTAAAAATAATGGTTAGACAACTTCTAATGTAAGTTAACTCTAAAAAGCATTTCTATGTAACTTAAATCGATTAATTATTGTTTTTATCAGCTTGAATGTCTGAAAAACGTCTCTGAACTGAAGATGCCCCTAGCGACCTAGTTATACCCATTTCAATTTTTTTTTCATTTTGTGAAATAAAAATTGTTTCTAATCCCAAATTATTTGTTTTTAGTAATTAATATCTTAAGCAGATATGTTTACACATGTATTTAGTTAAGAGTATGATATAGCATGAAACTTGGTGCAACAGAAAAATTATGTCCAGAAATTCACTCAGCTGTCCCTTGCCCTGGGCAAGGATTTATAAGTGAGAAGGATTCGTCACTGTCTCCTATTACACTACTAAACACCATGCGAGATGCCTATGAATCCGGAATAAAAACCGTTTTTTCTCAACAAATATTTGTCATATCAAGTCAAATGAAACACCAATGTAAAGTTAACAAGGACATAGTCATTCAGATCCCCCGCCAATGGAGATATCAAAGCTGAAGTAAGTTTGATTGTGGAGACTTATGTGTATGAAAAAAACCCAGAAAAAAAGGAAGTTGAGCTAAAGAAAGATGGAGTATAATACAAGTAGAGCGGGGCTGTAATTGTTGAATCAGGTATACAGCCTTGACATTTATATTAGGGTGGAGTTTTGCAAAGTAACATTTACCATTTACCATGATATTTTCAGCAATGTTTCCATGGTAACGGAAAAAGTGCAAAAAATGAAAACCTAAAAATAGCAAAATTAAGGTACTACTAGACCATAAAAAGAATGTGTCTATAAAGTTTTGTGGAAATATCTCTGCTGGTTTTAGAGTTATGCTCTGGAAATGAACCTGCTACAAAAATATGATATTTTCAGCAATGTTTCTATGGTTAAAGAAAAAAGCACAAACAGTGAAAACCTAAAAATAGCGAAAGGCACTACTAGACCATAAGAACAATGTGTCTATGAAGTTTCATGGAAATATCTCTGCTGGTTTTAGAGTTGTGCTCCGGAAACGATTCTTACACAAAAATATGATATTTTCAGCAATGTTTCCATGGTTACGGAAAAAATGCAAAAAATGAAAACCTAAAAATAGCAAAAGGCACTACTAGACCATAAGACCAATGTGTGTATGAAGTTTCGTGGAAATATCTCTACTGGTTTTAGAGTTATGCTCCGGAAACCATTCGTACGGACGGACGGACGGACGGAACCCATTCTTCGTTGGGCGGGGGATAATCAAATTTCACAACGTTTAGTACTTGCTTTTAGGACGAAAGATTTAGAAGAAATGTCTTAAATTTTCGTTAAAAAAATACAACAGCTCATGAAATGAAGGCCCGCTTCGGAAAGTAAGACGGGAAGCCTGGCACCCGCTAGCTACATCAAAGGCTGCGCTGGCGGATATCAAAGGAAAATCAGTCGTCGCTCAGTGCACAAACACAAAAGCTCCTGCGCCGCACTTGCCCAAAACCCAGTGTGACTTATCCTTCTCATATACGTCCTTGCCCATGGCAAGTAAATTTTTACACCTCTAGATCTGTATATTTTTGTTTGTTTGTTTGATTAATTAACGTCCTATTAACAGCTATGGTCATGTAAGTACGGCCTCCCATGTATGCGGTGTGTTGCGTGTATGTTGTGCTGGGTGCATGTTTTGGGAGACTGCGGTATATTCATGTTGTGTCTTCTTGTATAGTGGAACTGTTGCCCTTTTTATAGTGCTATATCACTGAAACATGCCGCCGAAGACACCAAGCAACACATGTGAGTGACGAAACATATTATTAAAATATACATATACTGTATATTAGTTACACCAGGTTTTGATTACTGTAGCTATAAAAGTGTTCTACAAATGTATTATTGGCAATTTAGCAACCAATTTGGTTGCTTATAATTAGATTTAAAAGATAAAAAAAAAATGTGATATCATATTATATCATCATATTGCATCAAGGCCAAACATTTATTAACTTAGTTTAACTTTGTTGAACCAAGGACTTATAAATCTATGGTTAAACTTATTGATACCAGAACTTTGATACGTACCAATTTTATACTGATTCAGATCTTGTCCCTTTTCAGTTGTCTTTTTTCTCCTCATCATCTAAAAAATGCCAAAAAATTATATTTGGAATTAAAAAATGTACATGTATATTATACATTTGTATCCGAAATAAATAAATAAAAAAAAATAATCAAGATAAATAAATAAATATTTGGAAAGCAACTTGTAGATAGACAATGCGGAATTTACAGGTTATGACTTGCATATTACATTTGAGTGCCAACACAAGTAATCTTATTGTATTAACTACTGAATTCGTTAAACACCCATGAATGAAAGAAGTAAAATTGTTTTCACTGCCAAACAGGAAAAAGTTGAATTTATAGACCTTAGGAAGTAGACCTTGATGAAAATTTTTTTGCCCAATGGTACAAAATTCACAACTTGCTCTCGTCATTTTGTTGACAGGAAATGAACTCAGAGTGAGACCAAGCATTGTTCCCTTTATAACTTAACTGGTGTTTATCGATAGGTTTTACTCAAAGCGGTCATATTTACTAATTATCTAGAATATTATTAATCAATAATCAAGTTTCCATATTGGCCCTGTTGTCTCGGTCTATTACATTGGCCTTCAGCCTACAGCCTGACATCGGGCCAATACAACAGACCTTACAAAATTGGCCTAAATTACAGGGCCAATATGGAATTAGCCGATTAATAACCTATATAACATGAAACATCCTACCGTGACATGTCCCCATGTCTGTCCGTGCGTTGTTAGTGGGACACTTCACACTTTTTTTTAATTGTTAATCAGAACATGTCGTATTATAACGTGGTCACCATGATGAGTCTAGAAATGTGCCGAATGCTGTGGTGTGCATTCGATTGGCACGCTTTCAATATTGGCCCAGTTTATCTCGTATTGGCCCAGTTTTGTTACAATACTATATTGATGGAACAGTTTCTCATATATATTGTTACCAATATCGTGAAAGTATAGTTAAAGTTTTTTTATTTTACATCAGAAGATGCCTAATGCTGGCTATCTGTGAAAACCGCCAAGTGTTGACAAATACATTATTTGTATGCAGGCTACATATTGTAAGCTATTCAGAAAACAGCATGTTAAAAGCTGAAGTACTCTCTTCCCCTGCTAAAACACTTTTAAATGAGCTTATTATACATATGCATTTGAAGCCTAAAATATAATCATAAATTTTACATGTTGTTGAATATGTCTCTATCCTCTTCTTTCTCAACTGAAATACATTGCATCCTTATATATGTACCAATATAGATGTATAACCCGCCAGTGCGGATACAGAATTTGTCTTACAAAATCATAGAAAATGTCTGATTTTGCTTCCCATGGGGTATGTCCTACGCGCATCATGCAGGAAATTATGGTAATGTTAACTCGGAATATCCATATTGGTATTGTATTTTTATTCATTATGGTGGGGTATCCAAGATTAATATGCTATATATAAGCTAGCTTGTTAAATATTGGCCACTCCGAGTTTAATACTCAAAATACTGGCTGCCATTTCACAGAATTTCGGTTAGTGTAAGCCTACAATTCGGTAAATAAATAAAAGAATATGTGTGCATGAGACATAATTTTAAAACCAAGCCAGACTCATGTTTTTAAAGTGAAACTATGTTTTTACTTCCAGAGGACTGAGATTTAAAAAAAATGTTTAAATTAAGCGTATAGGTTCTCAGAAAGTGGCAAGTGATAATAACGACTAAATGTTTTAAATGTTTTAGTTAAAGAACTTAAAAGCAATACAATGTATTTTTTCCATACTGTAGTACTGGGCCTAGTACACTATAATAATAAAATAAGCACCCCCCAACACCAACACCAAACAGCTTAATCCTCGTAAAGATCAGACAGCAGCATATTCCGCGCCTTACCGGAATATATATTTACACATCTGTATTTCAAGCCAATGTTGTGACAATAATGAGCGAACTTAAGCATTGATTGGAAGTTAAAGAAATAGACGCTGTATCTTTCGTAATCTTCGGAGTAATCCAGTCCTTTGAAAACACAGTAATTAAGACTTGCTATAAAGTCCTTAAGTTGGTAAAAGATGACATATCCAGTGGCACGTTTCGTAGATAATGCTCTTTCTGCCATGTTTGTTTCAGAAATTGTGAATTACAATACCTCATGAGATAAGTAAATAATCTGAATGGCCTAGCACTCACCTTCGTCTTCTGTCTTCTGTCGCCGCGATGGCGAGGCTGAAGCGTTCATAGGAAAAGGCGCGAGGATGATGAAAATCACGATGGCTTCCGAAAGTTGTTTTGGCGGGAATTACCGAGTGTGTGTGTCATACCGGAATATATATTTACACATCTGTATTTCAAGCCAATGTTGTGACAATAATGAGCGAACTTAAGCATTGATTGGAAGTTAAAGAAATAGACGCTGTATCTTTCGTAATCTTCGGAGTAATCCAGTCCTTTGAAAACACAGTAATTAAGACTTGCTATAAAGTCCTTAAGTTGGTAAAAGATGACATATCCAGTGGCACGTTTCGTAGATAATGCTCTTTCTGCCATGTTTGTTTCAGAAATTGTGAATTACAATACCTCATGAGATAAGTAAATAATCTGAATGGCCTAGCACTCACCTACGTCTTCTGTCTTCTGTCGCCGCGATGGCGAGGCTGAAGCGTTCATAGGAAAAGGCGCGAGGATGATGAAAATCACGATGGCTTCCGAAAGTTGTTTTGGCGGGAATTACCGAGTGTGTGTGTCATATGCAGCTGTTGCATCGATACACCTCGTGTATGGCGACACACTGTGTGATGACTTACGAGTGGTGGAGTGAGGTATACCCTGAAATTTTGACTGCACACTCATTATAAAGTTTGTAAGCATATACCGAGGTGGCCAAAGTGAGGTAACGGGAAAAAGTACCTCGCTTTTTTTTGTTACCTCACTTCGTGGTTGTGTAGTCAGGGTCAGTACCTCATTTTGTATTGTAAACCAACACACACACACACACACACATACCTGATTGATTGTCACATGTTATTTCAGGTTCCTATTTGGGTATTATTCCTAAAAAATAAAAAGGGTATACACACTGTGTACTCCCAAAGGAGGGGAACTGCTTCATTCAAAAATGGAATTTACTATTTCATCTTAATTTTGAAATTTTCAGTTTAATTATTACTTATATGATATTGGACTATTAAAACAGTATAGAACCCCTCCGTTACAGACAAAGTAATGTAGTACACATTTCTCTTAATTAATTACTTTCCTTCCAACTCATCTTTTTCTCCAGAGCACAAAAAAGAACAAGAAACAACAGAAAAGAAAGGAAAGTTATATACATATATGTAGGCCTATATGTTTTCTGGAAATATACATGATGTGTATATGGTGTTAATTCTCATAGCATAGGCCTACATGAATGTGAAGAATTAAATATTATCAATGTTTGAGTGAATTTCCTAGTTGTAATTCTGCAGCAGCTAAAGGTTTACATGTACATTGTACAATACACATACATTATAAAAGTTTCTTTCCTTCCGGCAAGACATTCCTGCCATCTCTCTACAGAAGTCAAAAATTGTTTACAAAAAACAGAGACATAGATAATTGAATTAAATCTCTGCAAAAAACTACAGAATGATTGAACGCATGTGAATGGAATATATAACGTACATATTGTGCATGTAATATGCCATGTATAATGTCTATGTATGAGTTAATTTATTTTCACATCTTTGACAGCTACATGCATGGACGTTGTATTGAACGTTTCCGTGTGGTTTTAAATGGGAAATAATGTTACGATTATTTATTAACCTTCATGATTCGGTTGATGTGAAATACGACGATTGCGATGCGGCAATAATTGCCCCTTGCCGGGCCCCATCTCTGCATCGGGCGAATATTTGTGTCGATTTCCATGTCTAAAGATGCTTTTATCGAAAAATGATTACAAAGCATTGTTGTTAATGTAAGAATACTTATTTGCATCAAATGCATCATCTCAAAAAACAATTTACAAACCGCATTAGTGGTTTATCACACGAAACGAAACTGACACGACTGAGAAACACATGTCCGTGTTGACATTTCCACGCAGCCTCGTTTTCAAAGAGTTTTGGCGAATTTATATTTAGAACTGTGCTAAATTTACACGGGGCTTCCCCAAAATTTCAAAGGTCAAAACTGGACATCGTAAGCAGAACTTGTTCATCATTATGGTATGCAATGACTTTTGGAAGGCCAAAGAATGCATTTAGACTGGTTTCCTTTGCCCGACTATTCACTTTAAATGGAGTTTCTACAAAGTACAGGAAAAACTGTTTACCACCACAACCGTAGATTTTGTGATTTTGACTTGGTCATTTAAGTCACAGGGACTTGTAACGTAGGTTGTGAGAAAGTCTGTTGTGTATACATGTGTACTAGGCCTATATACTATATAAAAGGACAAGGGAACCAACGGCTCGCTTGGAAGAGGTACACCTGCCTCTACAAAAGTCGCCGGTATTCCGTCAAACATGGATAAATATGTATATATTTAATACTAATATATTCTTAAATAAATTTTCGATACGGAAAACACAACTTCAGACACGAAATAATATATTAACATACCTTTATTTCATCATGAACGTGGAAAATGCAGTCAGATATCCTCACTGTCGTTATGCCTGTCCAGTGAAATCTAGGTCAAGTGCACTCATATTCCCTTGTAACAAATTTTGTATGCATTCATTTCACTTTCTGGTGATAATTTCCCATTGCAAATACAAATAGGCTATCTCCGATAACGCTTTCATTAATCCAATCCAACAACTAAGCGAGGAATCACAATTTTTTTATCCAGCACTCGACTCTTGTTCGTATAATCCGCCATATTGTAATTGATGATGGGTACCATTTTAGTGTACTCGCCCTTACCCGCTACTGCACTGAAATTCTGTACCCAGACTCTGTATAAATTAAGTTTCATGGTTAAGGTTCTTAGAAGTACCTTTATTTGAAATATACGTATCATTAATTGAAGAATCTAACTTAAGTCGAGACTCTAATCTTTACTTTACCGTTACCACATTAATAGTGTAGCTTTTAGTGTACAGGCACTGTGTATATGGGGTTTCCAGTTCGGGTCCGGGTATGGGGTACACAATATCCACTCAAACGTGTTTAACCTAGATTTCAGTGGACAAGCAAAACGACAGCGAGGAAATCTGACTGCATTTTCCACGTTCATAGTGAAATAAAGGTATGTTAATATATTATATCGTGATTGAAGTTGTGTTTTCCATGTCGAAAATTTATTTAAGAATGTATTGGTATTATATATGTACATATTTATCCATGTTTGACGGAATACGGGCGACTTTTGTAGAGGCAGGTGTACCTCTTCCAAGCGAGTCGTTGGTTCCCTTGTCCTTTTATATAGTATATAGTACACATGTATACACAACAGACTTTCTCACAACCTACGTTACAATTCCCTGTGATTTAAGTACCCATTAGAGGCAAGACGACATCCGACCGGACAGGGAAATGTCTACCTAGCATATTTTTCGTATATTTCCCGGTTCATCAGGCCATAACTTTGTCAATACTTAGCGAATTTTGTTCATCAAGCACTCAATGAAAATATAAGTATTTCTCTTTCAGGTAAGATATGCATCACTGATATATAGAGCCCGTTTATTAACAGAAACGCGATTTTGCTTTAGGCTTACTCATATTCTTTAAACATGATTATTTTACTATATACATCATACAACATTATTGTTTTTTTAACCCTGTCAAAGACCGTTAATTAGAAACTTTATTTTTGCTAAAATGCATGCCCTTTGGACCTTGTGAAATCTTTGATGCGAAGGGTATTTGTACTACAAATAGCATTTTTGTTTTAGTTTCATATCTAAAATTCGCTTATTTGCGCACGAAAATGATAACGAGGAGCTTTACAAACCATATATCCTCAAAAAGACAACGATGAACTCGTGAATCCTATACCCCCGTGTGTCTAGTATGTCACTGCTGTGAGGTATATAGATGTACGAGGTTCGTATATTGTGTGGTATACATTAGACCCATTAAAAACCAACGAATGCCGTTTTTTGGAAATCGCGATAGCTGTCCTTCATTTCACCTCATATATATCAGTCACCCTCGGGATATTCGCTAAAACGCTGAACATATGAACTGGGAACAGTTTGAGAGTTTATTACATGTCTTTCACCAGAATTACATGGCGATATATAACGTACTTTTCAATAGCTCGACAGATTCGATTAAATTATCGGCGTGTGTGGCCCTTGGAGGAAATAACCATTTGAAAATATTTAGAGCAACACAGATACATGCCATTGTATTGCATTTTTGTACTAAGCAAAGTTAATGTGCATTGCTACTGTAACTATACTTTCAAAAAAATACGTCGATTTCATTTTAAAAAAAAACAGAAAGAATTAATGACACTCTGTATTAAGACCACTTGCTCAGTAGACCTAATGTCCCTAATTTCTAAATTAACATAATCTAATTCATCAAGACCACTTGGCGATAAATCGTTTCACTGAACGAGAATGTAAACTTATTTTGTAGAACGCAAAATTAATATACATTTGTTGACTGAGTTTGAGGTCAACATTTATGTTGAACTGGACCAACGTAAGAGGCTAGATGTCGAAGGCAACGGTTCCATCTAACACATGTTGACCTCAAATTCAGTCAACAAATGTTTTGTTAAACTTTCTTAAACAATCTGCTTAAAATACACAATGTTATAGAGATAACGTAGTGTATAATACTGATCTGTATTTTAAACAAATTGTCGTTGACTTTAACTTAAAAAAAAAAAAAAAAAAAAAAAAAATTATGAACGCAGCCAGCTAGCGGAGAGAATTGGTACTAAGGCAGGTAAATACAGTTGTATTTTCGGAGCGAAACCTAGCGGAGAGAAGAAAACCTACGGCAGGCAATCCAGTCTAACTCATTGACGGCAGGAAATTCCGTCAAAACAAATTATATATTTTCGCGCCACATAAACGATGACGTCGTCAAAGTATGACGTCATAGTTAATTACACAAAACGGATGAAGAGCTGAAGCCATCAAACCCCGACAAATATGGTTTTTGCAATGATGTCAGATTTTATGAAAGGAATACTGAAAGCTCCTGTCATCGAAAGAATCGGATTCGCCATATTTACGGGATTTACAATTGCTTTAGTAAGTCCTTTTTACACTCAAAGCCATGTCGTCGATTACAACTTCATGGACACGTTTACAGCCTATTCTGTCTACTTCATCTGGGCTGTGATATTACTACCGTTGCTATACAAAAGACTAACAATACAACTGCTATGGGATATAGCCTTGGTAGTGCTAATTTTATTCTCCGGTGATATGCTTTTCTTTGGACTCTACAGCTATTCCAAGAGAGCGGTCTTCGAAGCGGATGTGAAGGCTGACACAAAAGAGCATCAGAGATGGTTCTTCTTTTTTGGCCTACTGAGAATATGTGCTGTGATATTCTGTTTAGTGAAATCTGCGTCTGGGTTTGCAGAAAAGAATTTCAAAACCGTGAAATCTCATAGAAAATTACCAAAGAAAAGAGCTTAATTACAGAGAGCGAATGAAACTGCCCACTACGAATACCATGCGCGTCCCTGGACTTGCATCAGAGAAAAGCGATGATTTTAACGGAAAATTTTATTTGAAGTTTGACTTTTTCAAACTACGCTTTGATCTGAACTTTGTTGACTCTTGGTGTATTATGTAGATATTTGTGATTTTTGTGAAAGTTTTCCTTTGGATGTAATATACTGTGATAATGTCGATAAATGCTCAACATTTTTATGTTGTTTATTTTAGCATAAATTTCTAGAAAAACAGTAAGCAAAATGCCGTCGTTTCGATCATTTTAACGGGACATGAACCCAAAATAAGTGTTTATTTTTGGAACACACGGAATCCCATTGGTGCCAAATTATACATGAAAAATTAAAAAAAAAGAATGTATTGCGAATAAACGCAGATATTTTTCAAATCTAATCTGGCACCAATCATGTACTGATTTATCATGTATAATCTAGTAGGCCTACTGATTCTGATATTTGGGGCATTTTTTATAAAGGCTTTCAATGGCATTTATTGTTTTAAAAGGACAATATACAACGTTGATTAAGGACTTTATTCCAGTATAATCTATTAACGTCGGGTTTTGATTAGATTTATTGATCCCTTTAGAAGGTTAGCTTTATTGTGGGCCACAATCATAATTCGTACATTACTTGAACAGTTTTGTGTACAAAGGGAGATAATTTAAATATAACAAAACAAGTTAACATGCGAAGTACATCGTTGTTTTTTTAAATTTTCGTTAAATCAAAATCGGCTTCCCAGAAATATAGACAGATATAGTTATGGTGTCGTCGGAAGGTACGTATACCTAGTCCTATCCATTTCATCAAAGCGGGGAATTTTAAAAGCGTCACAGTCATTAGCCAAGCTGAATTATTCCTTAATTAAGATATCATTGCGCCACAACTCCATTTGTTTTATTGTAAAAGTAAGCAAAATTACGGAAATTTGTGCCTACTTAGTACCTGGTTGAGGTATCTAAATTAAATTATAAGCATTATTCTCAATATCTTTCGGGGTTATAAAGTCATAGACAAAAAACGGACGGACATTCTTTTTCATAGACGCTTCGTGATAATATTGAACTACAGAAAGACCTTGATACCATGTGAGATTGGAGCAACACTTGGTAATTGAAAATACATCCGGAAAAGTGCAAGCACGTGAGAATGAATTGTCGTATCGTTACGATCTCAATAGAAATCAGTTACAAACATGTACAGAAGATGTGTTTCTATATGGAACAACTTGCCGGAATATGTTGTATCAGCACCAAACAGTATTCAGTTTTAAAATGAACTAGACAAGCATTGGCGTAATCAAGAACTTTTACATAATCAAAAAGCAAGCATCAGACCTTAAAATTACTGTATATCGGAAGTTCTTTTTGTAATTGTTTTTCTTTTCCAAAATATGATTTCATCAATACGGTAAATAAATATATATTATATAAATATATATAAATATTACATGCATTGATACATATACTTTCACACCAACATTTAAATTCTGTAATCTAATTATATTTTTGTAATTTATTTCATTCTTATTTACTCACTGTGACATTCTCTCATTAATTCATACTGGATTTAAGATAAAACAAAACACCCCCCCCCCAAAAAAAAAAAAAAAAAAAAAAAGAGACAGAGAACAAAAATTATATAAGAACTATATTTATACATTGATATGGGAGATGTATTTCAGGAGACAAGGATTAATATAAAAAAAAAATCATTCCAGGACACATATATACACACTCTCACACACCAATCACACACTCACATATAAACAACACAGACAGGAAGAAAAGGGAAGACGAGAATGAAAGGAAGAAGAAAAGAAGAAAAAGAAGACGAAAGGTATGAAAATTCAAAGAAAGTCTGACTTAGTCTTCATAATACCTACTCTGTAGATATAGTGTAAATATAGTGTATGAAGCTCAAAAAATCCAAAAATATTATATAATAAACAAATTGATGGTAGATAACACTACATATATATATAAAAGTTACTCAAGAATCTGTATTAATTTATCCCATTTTTTTCCATTTAGATAGGAATTTATTTGTTTTCTTTCTCCCCATTGTTATTGATAATAATTTTTAAAACTTCATAATGATCATAACTGCAATACAATAGAGAATTAATGTTTGATTATTTGTGTGGACAACTACATTTGTAGATATATTTTTATAAGCAAAATAGTTTGCTTATCAATTTTAAAGGCTGGGCTATCAAAATCATTAAGATTTCCAAAAAAATCCCATATTTTTAATTAGTCTTAATGGAATAAATGATGCATCCGATAATGAACTTGGTCACATTCTCAAAACAAATGTATAATGGATTCTCTGACTTACACAGGTTACAAAAGGATTGCTGAACAATTTATCTTTGAACAGAAGTGAGCTAGTAGTTAAGGTATGTTGCGATATCACTGTAGTCTTGGAATTAATGTTAAACCAATCATTCTCATCTAATGAAAATAAAACAGTTCACTTTTCTTTACCTTTCGAAGTGACGTTTATTCTTGTATCTACCAAATCCTAAAAAGGCTTTGATCCTATGGTATTATTAGACAATATCGCTATGTTATTTGGTAAAATTGGTCGGATAAGGTTACATTATATTCTTTGGTATTAAAAGTTTGTTATAATTTCCTTACAGTAGTAAGGATTCCATCATATTTGAGAAAGTCCGTGTTTATGATATATTTTTGAATAAACTCATTAAAAGAGTGGAAAGTGACAGTAGCTTTTCCATACCATTAAGAATAAAATACTGTCCACTGGTGTAAGCAAGAGTGACCTCCCTTCCAACACCTTCATAATATCTGAACTGTCACTTTCCAAAAGTTATTTCTAATAATTTTGTTGATACTTGTTTATATAATTACCTCCAATATTCAAAAAAATTAATAAGGTAGACCGTACCTTCTGGTTTCTACAAGGATTTCGTTCATTTTTTGATATTTTGATTTTAGATACATGTATATCCTGATCAGAAAAACCGCATAAAAATCATGTCACCGGTTTAATTTTACCTCCAGGGTTGCTTAAAGATATGTACTAATGACTTAATATTCCGGATTTAAAGGATTTTTATATAAAAAAATATTTCCTCCCTGTAACACCCCTTAACATATAAATAATATGCCCGTACAGTGGCGTAGGAAGATGAAACGTCATGGGGGGCAAAGGTCCTCAATATTTTGTAACCCCCCCCCCCCCCGCCACACCTACAGTCCTGAGGAGATTAATTCAACTCCCAACCATATAATATATGCTTTTTGTACATTTTTCATATATCACTAAATTTAATCCTTGTACACATTTATAGACAGTGGGGTCGCTAAAAGGAAATTAACGAATACGCAAATTGGCCAAATTAGCGTGTGAGCGTCGAAGGCGCGAGATTTTTATGTTTTATTAGGGGTCTGAGGGTGACCCCCGGGATGAGTTTTATGTATTTTGATGATTTTGCGATCGCCCGAAAGCGCGAGATTTTGGTGTTTGGGGTGTCCGGGGGTCTCCCCCGGGAAAAAATTACGATTTAGAATGGCTTAGATGAGTTTTACGATGCATTTTGATGAATTTGCGAGCGCCCAAAAGCGCGAGAATTTGGTGTTAGGGGGTCCGGGGGTTTCCCCCGGGAAAAAAAATTACGATTTAGAATGGCTGAGATGAGTTTTACGATAAAGTTTAATGATTATAAAGCGTTCTTAACATGGTAATTTTTCGATTTAAAGCTACCTGCACTTAGAAATGATAATTTTGTCGTAATAACATTATGCAACCCTACTCGATCTGAATATACCGGCTTCACACCATCGGCACATTGTTGTGTAACATAAAAAAATGAATTCATTGTCTCGCTAAGACATATAAAGAAATTGATCTTTTAAGAGACATTTTTTAAAATAGTACATAGAATTCCTTGATGGACATTTTTAGTCTAGTTTGTGTGTATTGAATTTTTACTATTTAAGGTTTGACATTTTGTGCTTGAACGTTTTAGGAAATGCGCCGCGCAGCGGAAAATTTTCTAGAATGAAGTACGAAAAATGTGCCGGAGGACCCTTTTTTCTTTCAAAGAAGCATTTTTAGAAAATTTCAGTCGGCGAAAATGGGGAGGCAAAAAGACATGTTTGCCCCCCCCCCGTCCTGGGGAACGAGGGGGGGGGGCAGTTGCCCCCTCCCCCCCTGCCCCCCGCTTCCTACGGTAACGCCCCTGCCGTAACATGTTCATACCTTCATTAACTATAACGGTCATTCACTTGCTACTACTGGCGTGAAGTTTTTCATTTTGCGTCCCCGTAAATCCATGTGTATTCCATCTGATCGTTTAGCGACTATTATGACTCTTGGATTTGACTTCATGCATGAATCTTCAAAATTATACTATATTTTTCGTTTGTCACACCTTTAGAATGATACACTTCCAAGTAAACACTCTTAAAGGTTCTAGACGAAATCTTGCTCGAATGCCAATTTCAGAAGCGAGTTGTAATAGATGGGTACGGAGAAATAAAATACGTTTGCCGAGATCCGGATATAGCGACGTTACAATCGTATGACGTCACAGAAGGGACGGTCTACGTTAAAGAGGTAGTGTAATGGAAATGTTCCTTCCTTTATTCAGAAAGAAAATTTTAATCCAACAAAAACAAAAAAATAATTATGAAAATCGATCCAGAAATCTTCGAGATATTTAATTAAGATCGAAATTTGCCCATTTGCACCTGTTTGAAAAACAATCAACGCAACTTCCGGTTTGGCTTCGAAGCATTGTGACGTCATATGAGCAACATTCAAGGCAGTGAGAGCGACCACCTGGCGGTACCGCGAACGAAGGAATAGCTTTTTATTAGGGGGAATCGCTATATTGCACACTTTTAAGAATGTTCGTTTTAGTATATTATTGAATCTTTTCTTATATATGATATTTAATGCATTTTGACTAATTTTCAGTCGAATTTCACATTCGTTTTTCAACGAATTTTCCATAAATTCTGTGTTAGTGCTTAACAAAAAAATTGACGTCAATATCATGTTCCGCTGGCGATAAAAATGCATGTAACATTAAAATATAAATTAAATAGACCACGGAAAATCATACCATTATTATGGAATCTGCAAATTTTTATCTACGATCATACGGAATTTAATTAAATTTTGTTAAATAACGAAACTGTGACAATCAACTAAAAATATGTCAAAAGGCATGAAATATATTAAAAAAATTATACAATACCAGGAAATCTGATTTTTACAATTAATTGCAATTTGCAAACGTAAAAAATTGATTTCGACAATGTCATCGGCCAAATACACGTAACTTTTCAGTTTTTTTAACCACAAACATATATGTACAGGAAAGTTTACCACGTTCTCTCTGCATAAAATGTTAACTGAAGCTAGGTACATTTGTAAGTTGTTACTGAGAAGACATGAACGTGCCTCAGACATTGACATATCTGAGCTTTAATTTCCAATATCGCAAGATTTTACAGCAATCAAATTAAAGTTAGCTGTTCACTATTTACTCCGTTCATAGGGAGTTTACGGCGTATACATCAAATTTAGTAGATTTTACAGTGATAGGTATTTTATTCTGGTTATGCAAAATACAAGTCCCGGAACGTAAATTAAAGTTTTTTGCAACATATACTTGAAGATTTCTGTATAGCGACACATTTCATATCATATGCTTCGGTTTGGTTGCAGAAATAAATGATTCAGTAACCAATGGAACACACCTCGTCAATCAGTTGGTAATTATAATTGACTGACACGTGAACATCGAGGCTTGTAGCCAATGCTATGGCGGGGGCGGGGCCTCTAGATCTACGGCGACCTCCCGCAAAAAAAAAAAAAAAAAAAAAAAAAAAACCAACATATACATGTACTTCGGTACAAGATTTATTACATAAAAATGCATGTGTTCGTGTCAAATGACAGGTTGTTATAGACTTATAGCGATACGATGATCAATATATTGCAAATATTCCAGTTGTGAATATCAGAAAAATAAATTACAACCAATTTATTCCACAGGGGGCCAACTCAATGAAAATGGATGTTGTCATACATTTTTTTTGTATTTGGAGGATGGACTGATGAGTATATATGACAGTCATATGATTTTTTTTCGAAAAATACGAGATTTGAAAAATTATTAAAAAATCGGGATATTTACTATAAAACAGAGAAAGGGACGACAGTCGCCATATTGGATTTTTTACCCCCACCTCGATTAAAGTTAATTTTTTCACAATAGTATACCTTTTTTCCTAGAGTCATAATCACGCATCAGTCCTCCGATAATCCATAATCACACACAAACCATGCAAAAGCATATAAACGATGTCTATATAGTCAAACGCAATATTTTAATCCAAAATTACCGGCGCTTTCTGACTTGTGACATCGAAAGCAACGTCCTAGTGAAGAGCGATTAGAGTGACTTCCCCTGCAGTGTAATTCAATGGGTTTAGTCAGAGGTATTCCGATACGTTTTAATATTCAAATTTTCCGCGAAACCTACAAGCACAACATAACATAATTTGCATAATGTAGTCACGATATGTAAAGTCGAGAAGCGTTCCGAAGAACAAATGAACATGGCGGTGACGGTTAAAGTAAGTGAGCTACACGATGTTTTAATGGAGTTTCTACAAAGTACGGGTCATGACACCTCCAAAGGAGATTTTGGATGAACACAGTTATGGGTACTGTTTACCACCACAAGCGTAGATTTTGTGATTATGGCTTGGTTTTTGAGGTGCCCATTAGAGCCGAGACGATATTTCGACCGGACAGGGAAATGTCTACCTAGCATAATTTTCGTAAATTTCCCGATTCATCAAGCCATAACTTCGTCAATATTTGGCCAATTTTGTTCATCAAGCACTCCATGGAAAGATAAATTATTTCTCTTTAAGGTAAGATATCCGTCAATGTTGTATAGAACCCATTTATTAAAATAATCACGGTTTTAAAAAAATAGGTCCGTTTTTCTCGACCGCCGAGTTCGTACCCTTGATACTATAACATATATATATGTATACTGTTGGTTAACATTTTTCGTGCCAGGTCCCTGTGCTAAAACACACAGCATCTTCTATTGCATTACCCTTATTTCTAATATTCAGATCTTCCTTGGATACTGGTATCTTCCCAAAACAGTGGAAATTAGCTCTAGTCACGCCATTCTTTAAAAAGGGAGATAAGCATAATTCTACTAACTATAGACCTATATCTCTCTTAAGTACAATAGGAAAAGTTTTTGAAAGATTGGTAGTCAAATATCTAAACGATTACTTACTTGATAATTCCCTCATATATAAATATCAGTCAGGTTTTCAACCTGGACATTCTTCATCTCACCAACTTATTGAAATCTACCATTCCCTATGTGAAAATATTGAAAAAATGCACTCAACATGTTTAGTTTTCTGTGATATTTCGAAAGCATTCGATCGTGTGTGGCACAAGGGACTTAATGTTAAACTAGCAAATTATGGTATAGGCGGAAAATTGCTAAATTGGTTAAAAAATTACATCAGTAATCGGAAACAGCAAGTTTTTGTAGGAAATAGTAAATCTTCCGTCAAATCTACAAATTCTGGTGTCCCCCAAGGCTCAGTATTAGGTCCGTTCCTTTTTATATTGTATATTAATGATATTTCAGACAACCTCGAAAGTCTTTCTAAATTATTTGCTGATGATACTTCTTTGCTATGCTCTGGGCCATCAATTTTAGAAATAGAAACTAAAATTAACGAAGACCTTAGTAAAATTCAAAATTGGGCAAATAAATGGTTAGTAACTTTTAACCCCCAAAAGACGGAAGCTTTACTTATTTCTAATACGGAACATAATCACATAATCGATATCAAATTCAATAATGTAAGTGTAGATTTTGTAGATAATCATAAGCACTTAGGAGTAACTTTGGAAGCTAATTGTAAATGGAATATCCACATTGATAATATATGTAAACAGGTATCAAAACAGGTAAGTGTTCTTCGAAAACTTAAATATACTCTTAATAAACAAACTTTAATAAAAAATTACAAGTCATACATTCGGCCACTGTTTGAATACTGTTGTGAGGTTTGGGATGGGTGCTCTCTTAGTGACGCAGAAAAATTAGAAAAACTTCAGCTTGAATCTGCTAGAATAATTACTGGACTACCGTCTTACGCTAGCAGAAATTCACTGTATTTGGAAAGCGGTCTAGAACCACTTACTTCCCGTCGTTCCCGTAGAAAACTACAACTATTTTACAAAATAAATAACAAAATTACACCCAACTACCTCTATTCATTATTACCCCCACTAGTCTCAGAACATTCTTCCTATAATCTTCGAAATGCTAACAACTTTACTTTACCTAATTTCCGTCTCCAGCTCTCAAATGCATCGTATTTTCCTTCCACTATTCGACTTTGGAACCAGCTAGATATAAATATTAGAAATAGTGTTTCATATAACATTTTTAAAAAGTCTCTGAATAATCTTACAAAAGTACCTATTTATTATTCTATTGGAAATAGAAAAGCAAATATATTGCATGCCAGATTAAGAAATAGATGTAGTACCCTTAACAATGATTTATTCCGCTCTAATTTAATAGATTACCAGCAATGCCAATGTGGGCATCCCATTGAGGATGCCCATCACTTCTTCTTTACATGTAATAATTACGCTGACCAGAGAATTCAATTATTTCGAACATTAAACAACTTCATTCCTTTAGATCTGCAGCTACTACTACATGGAAGTCCAGATTTAACTATTGAAGATAACATTACAATATGTCAGAGCACTCAAGAGTATATAACTGAATGTAATAGGTTTTAACCCCCCTCCCTCCTCCTTTACGTTTCCTATTTATAATATGAACTACATGTAATAAAAAAATGTTTCTTAATATCCTTCCGATGCTGGCGATCGAAGAGAAACGTAATTAAGAAAGCAACAGATTGACAGGAGAAAGATACCAAGGCACGGGATGTGATGAACTTTATTAAAGCAGCGAGACAAGAACAGCGATCAGTACAACTTCAGTCGTCAGCATCGGGAGTGATCACAAATACATACACTTCAATAAATTAAGTAATTATATACATTTATTTAAATAAACTCTCTCTTCCTCTCTCTCTCTCTCTCTCTCTCTCTCTCTCTCTCTCTCTCTCTCTCTCTCTCTCTCTCTCTCTCTCTCTCTCTCTCTCTCTAAAATCTTGTAAATATGTAAATATGTATATTTTGCCATTTTTGTATTCTTTGTTATAAAATTGATTATAATTCTGTAGGGAGAGGGCTTCGTATAAGTTGGAAAACTTGTGCCCAATCCCATTGTATATAAAAATTACACAATAAAATATGTTTAAATCAAGATACTTTTAAGGATTTAATTTGCCGTAAACTAATTATTGTATGATATGAAAGATAACTGCAGAGCTTATAATTAACCGACTTGAAAGAAAAATGATAACATGCATTAAGGTTGTTAATGAATATTTATATGTATAAATATATCGTAAATTGACACATTCGGAAGTCTGAACTACAATGTACATTATTATTGTACCATGGAACACGTGTGTTTATGACATAAGATTTAGATCTTCGTCGTTGGTTAGAGTTTTAAAAGAAAAGAGAACTATTCTTGTACATGTATAAACAAGTGTTATCTTTATATCATTATACCGACAAAGATACCGACAAGTGCCGAGATATCGGGAAAATGTCGAGGTGAAAAAAACCCAAGTACCGAGGTCTCCAAGTGCGAGATGTCCTGATACCGCTGCAGCCTGCTGCAACAATGCACCGTCATCCTTTGTGCCGAAAACTTGCCATTTTTATCACATTTACAGGAAAAAAACTTCAGCTTAGGAATACAAAAAACTGTATACGTACGTAAAAAGATAAATTCAAATATAAAGAGGCGATGAGTTATAATGCAATGTTTTCAAATTGATACGCATCGAGCACGAAGCCATCGTGTTGTCACAACACAGACGTAATCTGTTGCTCACAATACGTCACTTCCGGTAAAAAGGGGAATTCCCTAAAGTTGAAAATTCTAAAGGTATGTTTTTGAACGGAGATTACTTTTACGCCTTTTATATGTGAAATGACGCACCGGAAAATTTTTTGCTTCGTGTTATAGTATTTTTTATGGTTAATCAATGATTTTATTTAAGGTTTGCTTCCACATTACACTACCTCTAGTCTTTAAAGTAAGATCTACAGACTTCCCTAAAAGTATTATCCATTGTATACCGGAAGTTACATATACTGTTTATAAATTTAATATTATCAGTGGCGTGGGAAAGGAAGATGATATACTTTTTTCATATATCATTACATATAACCCTTGTACATTTCTATAAACAGTGGTGTCGCTAACAAGAAATTAATGAATACGCAAATAAAGGGTATCCCCTGTGAAATATTATGATAAAGAACGACTGAGATGAGTTTTACGATGGAATTTGAGGATTTCGCGAGCGCCGAAGGCGCGCGATTTTGGTATTTGGGGGGTTCGGAGGGTCTCCGCCGGGAAAAAATTACGATTTAGAATGGCTTAGATGAGTTTTACGATGCATTTTGATGAATTTGCGAGCGCCCAAAGGCGCGGGATTTTGGTGTTCGGGGGGGTCCGGGGGTCTCCGCCGAGGAAAAAAAATTAGATTTAGAATGGCTGAGATGAGTTTTACAATGTATTTTGCTGATTTTAAAGCGTTCTTAACACGGTAATTTTTCGATTTAAAGTTACCTGTATTTAGAAATGATAATTGTGAGTTCGTCATATCGTTATGCAACCCTGCTCGATCTGAACATACCGGATTCACACAAACGGCACATTGTTGTGTAACTCAAAGTAATAATGAATTGAAGACATATAAACAAATCAATCTTTTAAGAAGTATTTTTTAAAATAGTATAATCCCTTGAGTGTGTATTGAATTTTCATTGTTAAAGGTTTGAACATTACGTGCTTGAACGTTTTAGGAAATGCGCCGCGCAGCGGAAAATTTTCTAAAATGAAGTACAAAAATGTGCATGAGGACCATTTTTTCTTTCAAATGTGCATTTTTAGAAAATTTCACTCTGCGAAAATGGGGGTGTTGTGTTGTTTTTTCAACTCAATACTGAACGCTCGCGTGCGAATGTTCCACAAACAGCTAATACATAGGCGATAACCCTTATTGACTTACGGCAAGCATATAGGTATCACTACACTACATCTCCCTCTTTTTTAAGATACAGTTGTGTGACCGCACAACGTTACACGATGTGCGCACGTTTTATGCCCGATGTGCGGTCTGGGCGTTGTGCGCACGATGTGCGATCCGGGCTGTAGGAACGGTGTCTGGGCGATAGTTATCGTGGTTGATATAAATTTAGGAATTCAATTTGATTGAGTAAACATGCGAAAACGATGGTGGGGTTTTAAATAATGCTACTGTATTGAAGACACGGTAAATCTAAATGTGATATATAAAGGGTATCCATTAAATAATAATACGGTGGCTGGGAGCGGACATGAAATAAATAAAATTATTGCGTGGGAACGAAATATTATTGCGTGGGAACGAAATATTATTGCGTGGTAACGAAATATTATTGCGTTCGAACGAAATATTATTGCGTGGGAACGAAATACTATTGCGTTCGAACGAAATAATTAATATGTTCGAACGAAATATTTTTGCGTTCGAACGAAATATTATTGCGTTCGAACGGAATAATTATTTCGTGGGAACGAAATAATTATTGCGTGGGAACGAAATATCAACGGTTTACCTTTGGCTATTTCAAATGTGGCAGTCTGCAATTTCATATCAATATTCTTTGTAATTGGTCATTTAAAGTGGTTTTGTGTAAACCTTCTTAATAACGTATATTTTATATAGTATATTTTGCTTCGAAACCATTAATTTAAAGTTTATTGCATGTATTATTTGGATTTGTATTCTATTTCAGTATTTGCCTTCAATGATTTGCATTAAAATTGTAGAGAAAGTCATGTAAATTCATTGTTTTACTTTTTAAAATAGTTGACTAAGTATTGATACAAAACAACTTTCGTTGTAACACAATTGCACACATTCAAATGGAAATATTGAAGCATAATGTATTAAAGTCATATACACAGTAATATAAAAGCACATATAATGCTTTTATTTACGGCAGCGTGTTAGGACCAATATATAGTTTTATTTATCATGTCCATACAAATTATTATCTTGTACGTTTAACTTAGTATCTTTTTAGTATCTATTGTTACAGTATCGTGTAGATTTGTACGTAAGTATGCACAAACACTTATCTTGTACGTCTGTACGTACATCGTTGTATCATGTACGTACAACCTAGTATCATGTACCTACAAATTATTATCTTGTACGTACAACTTCATATCTTACAAATTATTACAGTATCTTGTATATACAAATTATAATATTGTACATTTGCACGCACAACGTAGTATCTTGTACGTACAAGTTTACATGTATATACTAAGTTGTTCATATGTACAAGATACTATGCTGTACGTACAAGATAGATACAATTATAGACATGTATAGTGTCCCCTGTACGCCATCATAGGTACGTGTAACAATAAACAAAACTTTAAATCGTTAATAATAAGGAAAACATCTTTTTTAGATAAGGTGCCGTTTCATAAGTTGTAGGCCATATCTTAATCATATTACTACGGTGGCAGGATTACTGTCATATCATCCATGTATGATAATGCGTTCATAATTATTTCGTTTGAACGCAATAATTATTTCGTTCGCACGCAATAATTATTTCGTTCGCACGCAATAATTATTTCGTTCGAACGCAATAATATTTCGTTCGACCGCAATAATATATCGTTCCCACGCAATAGTATTTCGTTCCCACGCAATAATATTTCGTTCCGACGCAATAATATTTCGTTCGCACGCAATAGTATTTCGTTCCCACGCAATAATATTTCGTTCGAACGCAATAATTTTATTTATTTCATGTCCGCTCCCAGCCACCGTATAATAAATATGTATTTTCATTTTTTTTTACTTGTCGATTTACTTACTTGAGGGCTGCTACACAGACAAATGTACCGGCTAATTAGGTATTTACAATGTTGATTTACTACGTATTTAATAAATATTTTCAGTTTTTTTTCTACCGGTAACTTGGCCAATATTGCAGTTTTAAAATTTGATTGTATACGAATAAATAAAATAAACCATTTGCTAGATTATAGGTTTTACCAGAAATCTATATAGTTTATTATCTAAATATCTTGTTTTACGTACGTTCATCCTTTGCTATACTACACATTCTTCTGGATGTGTCGAACCCTCTACGATTTGACACCAATGACATGATTTAACATATTTCTCAACATTTTTGTCCATGTGGGGCCACCATACTTTTGTTCTAAGTTGTTGTATTGAGGAAAGCGTTATCAGCGGCGTAGCTAGGTTTGGAAAGACCTGCATGCTTGGGGGTGCAGGGGGCGATATACCTCTGTGCAGAGTCCAGGGGGAAGCCCCAGTGCACAGGGACCTGGCACGAAAATTTTTAACCAACAGTATACATATATATTATAGTATTAAGGGAATGAACTCGGCGGTCGAGAAAAACGGACCTATTTAAAAAAAAAAAAAACAAAAACACACCATTGACGCATATCTTACCTTAAAGGGAAATAATTTATCTTTCCAATTAGCGCTCGATGAACAAAACTGGCCAAGTATTGACGAAGTTAAGGCTTGATGAATCGGGAAATTTACAAAATATATGCTAGGTAGACATTTCCCTGTCCGGTCAAAATGTCGTCTCGCCTCCAATGGGAACCTCAAAAACCAAGACAAAAACACAAAATCTACGCTTGTGGTGGTAAACAGTACCCATAACTGTGTTCATCCACAATCTCCTTTGGAGGTGTCATGACCCGTATTATGTTGAAATTCCATTTAAACATCGTGTAGCTCACTAACCACCACCGCCATGTTCATTTTTCTATCGGAATTCTTCTCGATTTTATATATCGTGACTGCATTATGCAAATTATGTAGTGTTGTGCTTACCGGTAAAATCGAGAAGCGTTCCGAATAACAAATTAACATGGCGGTGATGGTTAAAGCCGCATGATCCGTATCTTTCAGGGTCCGTAAAACAAACAATGACAAGATATGGTATAATAGCCCTAAAAAGTTATGAACTTTCCCAAAATTACAAGTCTAGAAAGTTAAGAGGTCCAAAGATATAAATATACAAAATTTCATTTTAGACTTATGCGCGGTCCGACAGAAAGTCAAAAGTTAACGCCTCCAAAGCTTAGAAATGCTACTTTGCGCATGTCCGGAAATAAAAGTTGTTTACCGCAATGGAGCGAGCTTTGCAGTGAAAGCTCGCTGGCTTAGCATCAACTTTTGATTCGAAGTGAATAAGGAAGTTATTTAAACTAAGAAATGTTGTGAATTGCTGAGAATATTATATGGAAACGAATTCGAGCTATGACAACAACTATGATTTGTGAATGATCTACCAAAACCACATAAACTGACTTCTCTTCGTCTCTATAAGGTGAGTGGGGCCCCAAAGGGGTAACAGTTATATTCTATAAGTGTTTGGTCGCTTTTTGGAATTGGTACCGTAGTAAAATAGAGATTAGAAATCAGAAAAAGTGTTGATAAATTGGGAAACATATAACAGATTTAATCTTGGATTACAACAGAAGCATTAATAGAGTCGTATTATACGCGTTTCCTTAAAAGATGATCGCATACATGTAGCTACTGTTACAGGCTTACAGCGCCAGGAGTGTGATATCTTTTCCGATATCTATTTGTGTATTTATGTATATCAGTGATATATATCCTTTTACTGTATGCTATGGATATTACTTTATTAAAGAAGCCACTTTCAAACTTACTTCATTAGTGCTCGTGTGTGTAAAATAGTATTTTTTTAGACTTACAGTCACTTAGTCACGTACTCGTTATCCTTTCTGCTGGTCTTAATTATATAAAATTCACACCAATACATCATAAGTGGGTTAAGTAAAGAATAGTAATTGACTTTTTTAAAATATGTATTATATATTATGTCCAATACATTTAGGCTACATAAATTCTGGCAGTAATTAGTAACATTATTCTTCACATGAAAATGCCTAGACCCCTGTAATTCAAGAAATGACTAACCTAGTATCTAGTGAGGTTTGATTTTGATAAACGTGTTCAAAAAATGTGTAATTGTTATAAATTTGTGTTTGACAGAAAGCAATTGGAACTAGTTTGTTTTACATGTAGGCTTACACTGAAAGATAATGTACATGCATGTATACATTATTTATCTATGTACATAACTGACATTTACTCCATATTTTCTTTATAGAATGTATGGGACCTTCAACCAGATGACAGAAGTGCAAGATGTGATGGCAGCTCGCCCAAAAATAAAAGGGAAAAACAACTACATGTTTCTCTGAGATCAAAACTGACAGTAAAAAATAAAGCCTGTTTGTAATGTACCCATTATGAACCAGAAAGAAATTATTGTCAAGAAGGAAGGACAGAACAAACCTAGCATAATTCTTTACTATTATCACCAGGATATTTTCAAATTATTTATTTCTTCACACAAATGAAAAAAGGAATAATAATGATTATTGCATGTTTACATACCTAGTATGTATAGCTTTTGAATAATTTATATGGAACAAGGATGTAATTCCAATTTATGAAAAATTAAACCAATTAAAATAATATATGTCATTTATCTGAGTTGTTTAATTATGTTGTGTTCATTTTAGAAATGTTCAAATACAGAAAATAAATAGCAAACAAGACTGGAGCTAGATCAAAGGTTATTTGGGTCAAAAGTCAGTGTCAAATCTCAAGATTTTGGCTCTATAGATATACATATATCCCTATGTGTAATAAAAAAAATCTTGTTGTGTAATACACAGATTGCACATATATATAAGGATATCCATATATCTGTAGAGACAATAGCCTGTGATGCATGTTGTTAAATTGCATTATTCATTATTGACTATTTTAAGTTGCAAAGTTTTGATTGAATTAGAAAGGAATAGACTGACAATAACTTCTAATTAGTCCAGGTCAATCAAGGTCTACAGGTAAAAGCTCTTAGCAACTCCACTTAGTGTTTGGAGCAATAGCACACTAAAGGAATTAGGATTGCTTGAATATAAAACAATAAACTAACAAAATACAACTAATAAAGTTAGATTTTCCACTAGGTTAGACTATATACATACTAAAAAATGAATTTTACTGCAATTACTCTGATGACATGAGAATCACATGCTATGGTCAGCTTATTTACTACTGGATGCTATTTTGAACTCCAGTCATTTTTTATTGACTTCAAATTCAATCAATGTACAATATGTGTACATGTACACTATACAATGTATATGAATGTGCTATTTGTGCATGAATATGATTGTATAAGAAACACCTAGGTCTTTCATTATACATGTTTCTGATTCATTTGATTCAGAGGCAAATTCACGGCTGGACATCATATTATATGGTTCATTAACAAGCTATCATGTACATGTACAATGTACATGTACATCACAAATTTAACTAAGGGAGCTGTCTTCATTATCTACACAGAAAATATATACATAATTGCATGTTAGACATTCAGAACTTTTAACACACATTAAACCGCCTTATTGCAACCTCAACCCCATTCTTTCTTTTATTTTTTTTTTAAATTTCTGTAATCCTTGAAATCATATAACCAAATGTTTATAGTTTCACCAGAAATTTATCATCATGTTTTTAACGAACATGGAGCTTTTCCAACATAAATATCAGAAATATACATACAATAACATGTATTAAGTTTTATACTCGTTTATGGCGGTACATGGTGATTTTTTAACTAATAGATATGTATACATGTATACACATATGATATTGAACAAAAATGCATATTATGTCAAGTTTGCTCTCCGTGCTTATTTTACTTGATTTATTATTATATTTCATTTGGACCTTTATAAAACAAGTTATATGGTTATCCAAGGCAAGTCAAATATCGTCTGAGATATTTATTTTAAAAAATATCACCAGAGATTTCCATGTAGATAACCATTTTTGTCTCTATCTAGTACGATGTGTCTTGTCTATTTCATTATTTATCAATACCATTATTTATATATCTGGTACATTTTTGTACAATTTATTATCTTGTCTAGTACGATGTATGGTATCGCAACACGTATTTTATACGAAGTTTAAATACCATTCCCACAAAAATCCCTCCGGTGGCCCCCGGAAATTAGGCAAAGCATAGTCAACCGATCGCCGTATTGTAAACACTCAAAATGACCGAATGGAAGTATTGTTTACACGACGATAATATATATATATTGTTCTGGGGGACTCTTTAACTTCATCACATAACAAAACATTCACTTGTTCATGATAAGTAACAAGTTCTTCCGTAGAAGTTCCTGCTAACATGAGCGACACACTTTTGACTGGGCAAGCCATTTCGTTTGGTCTGGAAAGTCACGTGATCGTGTACGATTGAAAATGAATATTCAAACACTCTGGATATCGAACTTTTAATCATTAATTTCTTTTGAACTCGGGACTTTTTGGGTGTGTAATTAGGGGAAAGTTGATAACTTTTTATAAGATATGTACCCTTATTTTCTTTTGTTGATTTACGGACACTGAAAGATACGGATTATGCGGCTTTAAAGTAAGTGAGCTACACGATGTTACATGGAATTTCTTGAGATATGCGTCAATGGTGTATAGAGCCCATTTATTAAAACAATCACGGTTTAAAAAAAGGGTCCGTTTTTCCGGAGTTCATACCCTTGATACTATAATATATATAGGTATACTGTTGGTTAAAAATTTTCGTGTCAGGTCCCTGTGCCACAGTAGGGGTATGGTTGTGGTGGTAGGGGGTTGGTTTCGCTCCCTAGAAACTGACGGGAAATTATTTCACAAAATTAGAACAGTGGTGATTTTATATACATGTACATATAACCGTATTATACCTAACTTCAACTGACCAGTGCTCGAACAAATAACACGGATTTTAGCTGTAAAAATTAAAGTTGTATGGTCTATCACTTTCGCTCTTTTTGTCATAGTAAAAACTGTATAGGTGATATACACATTTTTCTCCGTCTGCTCGAGGTTTAAACTTTCTAATTTTACCACATTTTATAAAGTTGCGGCACTGGAAGTGTTTTAATTATAAAATAACAAAAATCTTTTTAACGTGTACACGTGAAAAATAGGCTCGAAAGATGTCGAATCATTCCGAACTCTTCCGAACATCGTCGCGAAAATCTCGAAGTAACACGAGAGTTGTAAACCAAGAGAAATGTCAAAATTTTTTCGTAAACAAAACACGTGATCGACCTCAGCAGACTGGATCTACAAAGAAACTAATGCTAAAACATTACAATTTTTGATACACACAATATTGAATTACGGCAATGTGTGAATGAGATGTTTCAAAAATCGCTCTGTGGACATAAACCAGCACGATTTGTTCATATTAGCCAGAAGGAAAACGTAAACAAACACATGTGCGCTTACGCTTGTTACCTGGATCTCCACGTGCAGGACATGTGGACGTCAGTCACGTGATACGATTCGGAATTCCGACAAAACACGAAGGTGCTGTATATGGCGGAGATTGAAGGCGTTTTATTCAAAACCAGGAATATACGATCCCTAGATTTCGGCTCTCTTATAGACTGACATATGGTTTTTGGGAGCTAAATCATCAAGTTACATGTCCATGTTCAAATATCAAATGTTAAAACGACATATCGTTACAGTGAAAATTACCAGAAATACAACTTTAAAATGGTATGCAATGGTTAAATTTTGTTTTATTTCAACTAAGACAAACTTATGGCAAACATTTCACCGAAATTAAAATTAAGTTCACGTGTTGGTTTTTTACACTGTACGCCAGCGAGTCAAAGATCACTGTCAAAATGGTGGAAATTGCGTAAGAAGGTACCAGTCCTCTGACACCTTAATAAAAAATTAAACATTGTATATATGACAAATTTTCTACCTATTCTGGTCTATTTAGATGTCTCTTTCTAAAAAAACAACAACAAAAATATTGTCTATATCCACAACCTGTTCATATTCGACAAAAAAACAAAGTAAACTATTTCGTGAGTAATACACCGGAAATCCTGGATAAACACGCGTTTTAACGGGTCGGGAAGTGAACCAAAATTGAGAAATTTACTTTTTTCTTTACTAAGACCAAAAACATGTTATAAGTGCTATTTTAGATATTTTTCTATCATTTTAACATATTTATTTGTATTTTTAATATTTCTAACTTTTCATGCGACGTTGTTTATCTTGGTAATCGTAAGTGTTTGCCGATTCAAAATCCACATTTGCTTGAGGTATTTTGGTGAAGTCTTATATTATCTTCGACATGATTCAAACATAACCACATTTAACAACTTGGTAACCGGAAATATATAGACTATTCTAATACATATCCGAAATTGTCAATATGCATAAAATTATGTTAGGCATATAGTCGGTCACATCACATGTATTATACTTCATACAAATATTTTTTTTTTCTGACTGTACAAAAATGTTAGCCAGTTCATTCAGGCACGTCAATCTCCGATCTCAACTCTACCGTATATATATAGGCAAGCCTTGTTCAGGCACATCTATATACACCATTTACCTTGTATTATCCTATTAGGTGTTCTGACTTCAACAGCTCGTCAAAAATTGCCAAAAACTCTCTTTATTTGATTGTTGGGAATAGCCCAAAGACTGAGCCTTGGGGTATACCATATATGTTTGAAAGAAGAACTATAACCTTCTAACACTATTCTTTGGTATCTATCAGTTAGATAACTTTCGAACCATTTACAGAATTTATCAGATTTTTCGTATTTTCTTAGTTTATATAGTAAGCCTTTATGCCAAACGGTGTCAAAGGCTTGACTAATATCTAAAACACAAGTCTAATATCTTTACCATTATCAAGGTTTTTGGTCCTTGTATCGTAAATTTATGGATAAAAGTTGATTGACTGTCGAGTCGCCTCGCTGAAACCCTGATTGGTGTTAACTTATGACCTGATGTGTAGTGATGAAATTAAAGACATATCTAAAAATATTTTTTTTTCTATAATCTTGGAGAATACTGAGGTTATCGAATTAATCGCCTGTAATTAGTTGTATTGGATACATCACCTTTACCTTTATAAATAGTTGTAACATTTGATCTTTTCCAAGTAATAGGAATGCTACCAGTAGTAATAGTTTTATTAAAAAGAATATTTAAGGGTCTAATTATAGAAGGATATATATATTTTATAAATTAAGGGGCTATTCTATCTGGACCAGCTGGTTTATTTTTATTAATGATTTGAATCTGGTCTATAATATCAGTGTTAGTAATTGTAATATCAGACAGTATTACATGACTAAGGGGAGGTAAATCCTGTTGATGAGTACATTTGTATCGTCTATATAGTTAGATATTGAAGTGAAAAAAAATATTAAAGGGACAATTCACTCAGGCTAATTCTTTTACATAACCAAGAGGCAAAATATGGCATAAATGTATTGTTCTATATTTCTTATGAAACATTTAACTCAATATATTGACAAATTCCACGTTATTTTTAAGTATTTTAATTGATACCGTTGTAACTACAAATCGTTGATCAATACGATTAAGCAGGTACAGTATGTACTCTGTACCCATTCCCGAGCCAAAGTCACGCACGTTAATTATAAACATATGAACTACATAACCACTGAGGAGGTAATAAAATGATTCTTAGGCAAGACAATTCATCTAATAAGGTAAACCACTACTGTCAGAGCGATTTGAGCAGTTCTAGACAAAAGTTGCATTACTCTACGAGCAAGGGACAGGGTTCTATGGCAAGCCAAGTTACTTTTTATTCTTTTATTCCGATATCGGAATTGAATTTCCGATGATATCGGAATTAGAATTCTCGATATCGGAAATTCTAATTCTGATATCGGAATTAGAACAAAAATTCTTGATATCAGAAATTCTAATTCCGATATCGGAAATTCTAATTCCGATATCGAAAATTCTAATTCCGATATCGGGAATTAGAAAACAATTTCTGATATGGGAAATTCAATTTCCGATATCGGAAATTCAATTTCCGATATCGGAAATTCAATTCCCGATATCGGAAATTCTCTCTACTCATTATTTGCATTGCAGATTATACTTCATTTCCGATATCGGAAATTGAATTCTCGATATCGGAAATTGAAATACCGATATCGGAAATAGAATTACCCATATCAGAATTTGTTTTCTTATTTCCGATATGGGAATTAGAATTTCCAATATCGAAATTAGAATTTCCGATATCAAAAATTAATATGAATTCCCGATATCGGAAATTGATTTCTCGATATCGGAAATTGAATTCCCTATATCGGAAATTGAATTCCCGATATCGGAAATTAGAATTTCTGATATCGGAAATTGAATTTCTGATATCGGAAATTAGAATTCCCGATATCGGAAATTGGAATAAAAAAGAAACTTGGCTTGCCATAGGGTTCGGCATACAAGATATTCGACCACAATGTGTAATGGCGGACAGCGAGCGAGTTTGAAAGTTTCACACACATTTCACCACCATGGGCTTTTCGAGCATATCACGGTAAAACCGACTGATCTAATTTCCATTAGAACCGGTTTTTCCCCGATATATGTACAAATTTTAATGTTGTCTTAGATTGAATTGTCCCTTTAAAGACATCAGCTTTCTCTAATGGATGGATTGGAATTTTATTATTTACTTTGAAAGGTGGTGACTTTTTAACTTTATTATTTAGTGAAAAAATTGATTTGGTTATTCTCCACCACTTACCTGGAGGGATGGATTTATCAGTTTGCAGTTTAGAAATAAAATTAGTTTTAGCTTTTCTTATAAGATTGATAGATTTATTCCGAATTTCCCTAAATGCTTCCCAGTCCTGAACTCGCTACATGCTTTTCTGTGAATTCTGTTTTTTTTCCTAAGACATAGCCTAATTTCATTATAATTAGTTATCCGTGGTTTATCAGATAGGCATATTGTAACTGTTTTGCAAGGAATATATTTGTCAACAACATCATTTAGAATTTGTAGAATATTTTCATTTATATCATTAACGTTATTTGAATGGCCAATAAATGTATCCCAGTCTATTATTTTATGTTAAATCTGTTGGTTGGTTGGTTGATAAGTCAGTCCAACTGTGTCTATGTGGTGTGTTGCGTTTGTAAATGTCTGTATGTTACGGGAGATTGCAGTATACTTGTGTTCTATTTCTTTGAAATAGTGGAATCATATTGCCCTTATTTAAAATGCTATCTCACTAACACATGTTCCTGGAGCATATCATTGCAAGAAATATTATCTCTAATGTTGATAGTCATGAATGGCATGAAGTGCGAAGCTTTTCTAAGGTAACACATACATGAAAATATAAGAAAAAAAACCCACAATCTTCCAAATTTAATCATACACACTGACAGCTTCATTTTGCGGCCGCCATTATTTACCCACTGTAAAAAATCCCATCAGCGTGATTGCGATGCTTTGAAGTCAGCTCATTATACAATCAAGCGGTTCAAACGCTATTATAATCCAACGAATGTAATCTTCATCCGACAGAAGCTGAGTATTATTGCTCTTTATTTGCAAGCGTTCAAGTCATTTGGAAGAAACACAGACTTTCGCCTCACTAACGACAATTAATTAGTCCCCAACATAAAAATAAATTTGACGTTTCGACCTAATACCACAACTGTGAATAGTAAACTACAGTATGTTAACTTTAATGAATATATTTGTAATTTTAAAATAATAAAATAAATGATTTAATAAAATTTGAATCGAACGAAACGTTGAACGTTTAGATGTTCAAAAAGCATGAGGCGGTTCGTCTGGGGCAAATTGAAAGTCGAAAACAGTAAAAACATCGACATTTCGGACTTACATCAAAATTGTTCAAAAATAAAATACAGTGTGTTTATTTCAATGAATACTTTTGTATTATTTAAATAACAAAATGAATCAATTAATAAAACTCGAACCAAACTTAATTTTGATATAGACTATGAATTACCTATGGTGCGAAACGTCTGGGACATATCGACTCAACGGGCAATTTTGTGTCGAAACGTCGGAAATTCTGCTGAATATAAACAAATCAGATTTATCCATCCATGCAGAAGAAATGAACGTCAATCGTGATATGTTTATTCCAAAGAAGGTGATGTTTATCTGACAAATCACAAACCATGTCAACCACTTCATCGCGTAGTTGATAATGTTTATTCCAAAAAAGGTGATGTTAATCTGACAAATCACAAAGCTTGGTAACCAACTCATCGCGTAGCTGATAATTTCTATTCCAAAGAAGGTGATGTTAATCTAACGAATCACAGACTATGTCAACCATCTCATCACGTAGTTGATGTACCAGATGATGGGAATTGTTTCTTTTCGTGTGTCAGTTACTTAATGCATGGTGATTTCAATCACTAAAATGACCTTAGGCTCATGTGAACATAGATACAACAACTGGGATTTCTTTAAGACCATGACAAGTATACACACAATAGAAACCTACCGGACTGCAATGATAAACAAGTGTTGGTGGGTAACTACCGACACCAGTAAATAGTTTAATGTACGCAGATATACTGTACAATCAGAACTTGAATGGTTAAAAAAGCAAAATCCATCCAGGCACCTTGGTAAACGGAGAAAGATTGTGTCATGGGGTTGACACCTCTGACGAGGGCTGGATCTCAGGATGTTCAACGTTTACAAAGGCTGTGTGAGGAAACCAGGAATCAGAATTATGAATTGTTTTCACAGGAAGCTTTCCAGACCTTGTTAATGAAAATTGAATCCCATTCTATTGACAACGTCATTGAAGAGTAAACATGTATCAAAATGTTGCAGACATGCGCTGTATATGCACGTATTTCCAACGAATATCATCTTGCACCTTTTGAAATTTATTGTCATTTGTTTAACGTGCGTGGCTTTGGCTCGGGTATGGGTACAGATAATATATGTACCTGCTTAATCGTATTGATCAACGATTTGGAATTTCATCGGTATCAGTCAAAATACTTAACGCTGTGTCGGAATTTGTCCATATTTCTTGTTATATGTTTCATAAGGAATACAGAGCAATACATTTATGCCTCTATGAATTTGCCTCACTGAATTGTCCCTTTAAGGGATTGGGACGGCTGGTTTGTCCGTTATAAGTATAATGTGACGGGGTGATATATATCCTATATAAATGGATGTAGATATCAATTTACTATTAATCAAAATTAATCTAATGCATGCAATTTTTTTTCATGAAATCAAAATTAAATTCTTGTGTAAATCCCAGTTTCTGAATTGGCAACATTATATAAATACTACCTGCATTAGAATGTGACAGTGCCTAGTGTCACCCCGAGGATGTCACTGTTACCCGAGGCGAAGCCGAGGGTGACAGTGATATTCCGAGGGGTGACACTAGGCACTGTCACCCTCTAATGCAGGTAGTATTTATTTTATTATACCAAAAGTCTAGAAACCAAACTAGTTTTCAAGTATTTGTAATCTATTGAAACATTTTAACTGATTTTAGCAAAAGTCGAACAGTCACCGTCGGCAGTAGATTAGTTTATCAGCTTCTACTCAGTAGCGCTAACTATCATTGCATTATAAAAAAGAATACTCACAATAAACATTTAGTGAAAATTATTGTTGTCTTGTCTCCTGCGTTTGTCTAAATCTTAACGTTTTTGTAAATTTCAATGAATTTTTATTTCGTCCCGTCGTCTGTTTACAACATTAGCAACGTCACGAAGACGCTTGAAATCGCATGTCTTCCGTTCACCTAATCACCGACGGGTTCATAAAAACCAACATATAGCGCCTTGACGGTAAGCGAAAAGACGTGAACGGAAAGCTCCATCCTTAATATGATTTTTTTTATTGATAAACAGACTAACTTGGCAAAACTATTACAAAATAGTTCCAGATAAATTTTGGAGCGTCGCTTTAAAAAACAAAGATGGCGTCGAAAAAAGAAACGAGTGCACATCTTTTTAGGGCGGTTAATATTTTGCACTGTCAAAAATACACTATCACCCGTTGCTAGGGGGTTGCTGCGAACGTGTCTATTGTTTCCTATTGTTCTAATGCTACCTGCCGTGTGATAGTGTAAAATACCAAATATCTCTCGACCAATCAGAATGCAGGATTCTCACTTGAGGTATAATATATATAGTAAATAGTTTAATTATTAATAGAAGTAATAATATTTGCTTCTATAATACAGTTATATATGGTTTTATAATAAACATATTTTTACTTTATCTACCATCCATTTTCTCAATAATTACACAATTTTTTGAATTAGTTTTAGCTTAAGGAAATAATCCTATACTTGTATTTAATATTTCCATCTCTCTCTTCTTCTTTTCCTCTTCCTTTCCCTCTTCTGCTTCTTCTCTGTGTTTATGTTTGTTTGATGTTTGTGATGATGAAAGTTTGTGTGAGTGTATTTATGTGTCGGTATATTTTTTCTTTCCATTTTTTTTCCAAATATTTTTTAAACTATTATATATACATATCTTCTATGGTCTTTTTTTTCTCTTTTTGTTTTTTATATTAAACCCAGTATGATTGAGAGAGAGAAAGTCACAGTGAGTTAGTTGAATTAGTAGTGATCACAGAATTGAAAATGTTGGGGAGGAAGTATGTATAAATGCGTGTAATTATTATATATATATTTACTTTATTGATGAGATGATGAAATGACACTTTGGAAAATAAAAGAATTACAAAAAAAACCATAAATCTACATAACTGTCTAAGTGAAAAACCATGCACGGTTGTATAGGAATGTGTTATCAGACAAGATAGTTGTATTTATTTCTGTTATTCGAGTTTGTTAATTCTTTTTGTACCACCACAATTGTATAAACATGTGATGTAAAACAAGGGGTTTGATTCCATAAAATGTCTTTAAAATGATTATATAAAATCTACTTTTTTTGAAAATATAGTAAATTCATAAATGCTTCATCAACGTCTGTATTCTTTTGGCATTGGAATCGTATTGTAACAAGCCGAAATCACTTGACAGTTTGTAAATAAGAAAACAAGATTACTCAATACCATGGTCTGAAAGCGGAGTATATTACATAAACATAAACGGGTGTCATATTCCAATACATTTATTCCTTTTAGCATTGATATTTATATTAACCCGTGTCTTCATATATTAATCTGTCTGAGACAGAAGTAATAAATAGCTATATTTATTTCAGAACATAATACCCTATAGTGATTCTACAGAGCAAAGTACATTGAAGCGATGTTTTCTACATGTTAACCATTGTTTTATCGTTTTTGTTGTTGTTGTAAATCCCCGTCAACATTCCTTTGATTTTTTTGGCCCTGTAGGTAAGGCGTTAGAATTGTATTCAATTAAATCATTTCTTAAATTAATCAAATTTACTTAATTAAATATCTACTGTATGATATCTTTAAATGCGACTAAATTTAGGATATTAATTTTTCTCATCAGTTAAGTAGCGACAATAATGTCGTGAAGTTATAATGCTATTACTGGGACGTAAAAATACCGTTTTCATGACGTCATACAATTGTTGAGCATGTGCAAAGATCTCGTGTAGATTGTCTTTACCCTAGAGTGTGATAGAAAAATCTTTCACCGGTAAAACTGTCGATATCCTGTCTGGGGTAAGAGAAAACTCTATCTTACACAGGGGGGTGTAATCTTTCACTCGGGATGAAATATCCCTGTCCACTTGACAAACCCATGTAATCTTTCACTCGGGATGAGATATCCCTGTCCACTTGACAGACCCATGTAATCTTTCACTCGGGATGAGATATCCCTGTCCACTTGACAGACCCATGTAATCTTTCACTCGGGATGAGATATCCCTGTCCACTTGACAGACCCATGTAATCTTTCACTCGGGATGAGATATCCCTGTACACTTGACAGACCCATGTAATCTTTCACTCGGGATGAAATATCCCTGTCCACTTGACAGACCCATGTAATCTTTCACTCGGGATGAGATATCCCTGTCCACTTGACAGACTCATGTAATCTTTCACTCGGGATGAGATATCCCTGTCCACTTGACAGACTCATGTAATCTTTCACTCGGGATGAGATATCCCTGTCCACTTGACAGACCCATGTAATCTTTCACTCGGGATGAGATATCCCTGTCCACTTGACAGACCCATGTAATCTTTCACTCGGGATGAGATATCCCTGTCCACTTGACAGACTCATGTAATCTTTCACTCGGGATGAGATATCCCTGTCCACTTGACAGACCCATGTAATCTTTCACTCGGGATGAGATATCCCTGTCCACTTGACAGACCCATGTAATCTTTCACTCGGGATGAGATATCCCTGTCCACTTGACAGACCCATGTAATCTTTCACTCGGGATGAAATATCCCTGTCCACTTGACAGACCCATGTAATCTTTCACTCGGGATGAGATATCCCTGTCCACTTGACAGACTCATGTAATATTATATTAATCCACACAATAATGACGTAAAATAAATGATTCTAAAAGATAGTTTTTATCGTTTTTTTATTTTCTATCAAAGAATAAGTATCCATCATTCAAAATAAAGAAAGAACTTGTTTTTTCGCAATTAAGTTACAGATTAACTCATTTATTGCCGAGATGGCATCATTAAGACTTAGATTAAGCACATCTTAAATGTTGTACGAACTGTATTTTTTGATTTTTAGCTCACCTGGCCCGAAGGGCCGGTGAGCTTATGTCATGGCGCGGCGTCCGTCGTCCGTCGTCCGTCGTCCGTCCGTCCGTCGTCCGTCCGTCCGTCCGTCTGTCCGTCAACATTTCCTTTAAATCGCTACTAGTCATAGAGTTCTGCATGGATTGTAACCAAATTTTGCCACAAACATCCTTGGGGGAAGGGGAACAGAACTTGTATAAATTTTGGCTCTGACACCCCGGGGGCAGGAGGGGCGGGGCCCAATAGGGGAAATAAAGGTAAATCCTTTAAATCGCTACTTGTCATAGAGTTCTGAATGGAATGTAACAAAATTTGGCCACAAACATCCTTGGGGGAAGGGGAACAGAACTTGTATAAATTTTGGCTCTGACCCCCCGGGGGTAGGAGGGGCGGGGCCCAATAGGGGAAATAGAGGTAAATCCTTTAAATCGCTACTAGTCATAGAGTTCTACAGGGATTGTTACTAAATTTTGCCACAAACATCCTTGGGGGAAGGGGAACAGAACTTGTATAAATTTTGGCTCTGACCCCCCGGGGGCAGGAGGGGCGGGGCCCAAGAGGGGAAATAGAGGTAAATCCTTTAAATCGCTACTTGTCATAGAGTTCTACATGGATTGTAACCAAATTTGGCCACAAACATCCTTGAGGGAAGGGGAACAGAACTTGTATAAATTTTGGCTCTGGCCCCCCGGGGGCAGGAGGGGCGGGGCCCAATAGGGGAAATAGAGGTAAATCCTTTAATTCGCTACTAGTCATAGAGTTCTGCATGGAATGTAACCAAATTTGGCCAGAAATATCCTTGGGAGAATAAGAACTGAGTTTGTATAAATATTTTGGCTCTGGTCCCCGGGGCAGGAGGGGCGGGGCCCAATAGGGGAATTATAGGTAAATTCTATAAATTGCTACTTAATTGTCCTAGAGTTTTGTATGGATTGTAACTAAATTTGGCCACAAACATCCTTCAGGGTAGGAGAACAGAACTTGTATAAATTTTGGCTCTGACCCTCAGGGGGCAGGAGGGGCGGGGCCCAATAGGGGAAATAGAGGTAAATTCTATCAATCGCTACTTCTCATAGAGTTCTGCATGGATTGTAACCAAATTTGGCCAGAAACATCCTTTGTGGAAGGGGAACAGAACTTGTATAAATTTTGGCTCTGACCCCCAGGGGGCAGGAGGGGTGGGGCCCAATAGGGGATTTAGAGGTTAATATTAAAATTCCTTCAGAAAAGAAACAATGAACCTGTATTCAGAAAATTATTTGGCATTACAAACCAGGTGAGCGATACAGGCCCTCTGGGCCTCTTGTTTTGATAGGCACCTTGACTATATTCGTTACTACTTTACACATAGACAGAAATTGTCTTGAGGGTATTTTGTTAATTCAGGGTACAAATTGTGGACACACCCCAGAGTGAAATGAAATGACTACGAGCAATGTTTCATATTTTCTAAAAACTGGTCATTCTTCGTAAAAATCATCATTTCAAACAAAATTCTCCATTAAAAATCTAAAAGAATTGACTCAGGTATACAGTATACGATCTACTCAATTGAAAAATGAATAAAAAAATATATTATATTTAAAGATGCTCCACCGCCGACAGCATAAACGATACTCACCATTTGAACAGTAATTGGTGTTTAACTGTTTATATATATGTCTAATTAACACAAAACATAATATCAGTACAAACTCTTGCTTTTGATGCATGCGCAATCAGAACTTCATTAAACATAGGATATAGTGCCATGATTTTTTTTTGAAATGCAATAAATTGTTTTTTTTTTAAATATATATTTTTAATTTGAAGTAAAATTAGAAGCTCTAACTTTTCAATGGTGGTAATGGTGAAAAGTAAGTAGCTTTTGTAACAGAAAAAAATACGAAATCGTCTGCTCCTGTTTTTGATAGTGAAAAAATACCAGCGGTGGAGCATCTTTAACAAAGGGTGACCTATTTTGGCATGTTTGTGCAGGTAGTTATAATAAAAATGAATGCTAACAATTCAGGCCCTCTGGGCCTTTTATTAATCACAAAAGCGAAAAGTAGTGTCATTATAAAAGGACAATTAGTAGTTATTTCGATATGGACATTTTTAAGAAAATTGGGCAGTTTGCAAAGGAGTGTTAACATTAGTTTGAACACCACCTTTCGAGTGGTCTCGGAAATTTATAGAATATTCTTTTAACTAAATTCTTCAGCTGGACTAATGTTGTTGGCGAAAAGATAAAATAAACCAGGTTTAAAAATATAAACAATTTATTATTGTTTGCATATTATATATATTATTCTTGTATGACAATAATAATAACACTGTTTTTCAGATACAACCAACGGTCCGTCTTCGCTCACATGGCTTTACTGTGTATTCAGTCTTATCGGAGACGGACATGGTATCTCTTTCCTATAGAGGAAAACTTCCACCTGAAGCTTTGTTCAATAAAAGACGAACAGAGTGCCAAAGCATCAGCCGGGATTCATCCCGCTTACATCACCTGAGTCCAGGGTTTTAGAAATATATAACATTGATAAATATAATCTTTATATATGCACTTTGATTAAGTGAAGCCAATGAAGGCACTTTTCATGTCAACAACAGACAATCTCTTTCCAAGCATGAGGAACGTCAAAAGCTCCGTCAAAATGTATCCGAAGCAAGTCTTCATTCTCTACACAAGACATTAGCTGTGTGTGTAAGGTTTTGCCTTTCGCACAATACAAGGACATCTTTTACATATTAAAGAAATTTGATCTTAGCTTTCAAAATTTTGATTTTGCTCGAAACAATACAATTTCTTTGAAATTAAATCAATTTACCAAACATCTCGGGCATAAAACGTCACAATTTAAAAAAAAGAAATGAACACCAATCTTTATCAAAAATAGTCAAGTAATATCATTATTTTAAAGTGAACAGTCGGGCAAGGATGGCTAAAGTCGGTAAAAATGGTGTGAATGTATCCAGTATAATTTCTTATGAAATGGAAAAATAAAATCTCTCGTCAAAATCTGTCTGCGTACGAAGAAATTAATTTAAAGTATGGAAATTCTAAAACGTCCTCCCGGCTCACTATGTCCGTGGTTACATTTCCCCGCAGCCTCGCTTTCAATTCTTTCAACTTTTCTTTACTTTAATGGTCAGAACTGGGAAACTAAGCAGAACTTGGCCGTCGTATTAATATGCGAGAACTTTTGGAAGGCTAATGAACGCATTTAGACTGGTTTTCTTTGCCCGACTATTCACTTTAAAAATACATTAAAAAATTAGCTTTAAATAAACACTATGATATTGCAAATTATCGAAGAAGTAAGTGTCCAGAACATTATACAAGTTAACACTATACATATTTACATCATTATCACGTTACACATTGGTAGATACACGTTTTCCACCTATACATATTAGATAATTATATATACACACATTTATTTTCGAAACATCCAGGCGAGTACGCTGGAGTGTGTAAAGATGAATATATCACAAATGAATACAACACGGTTTTTGTTTTCAACATTAACTTTAAACGGATGACCTAGGAGGATATTCTCCTCTATTTTTGATCTAGCAGTCACTGCACTGTGAACAAAGATGGATGGATCCCGCTTAGAATTTTGGAAGACATATAAAATTTCACTGGCATTGATCCAAACTAATGTTTAGGTAAATAGTAGACGTTTGTTTGTGATTATAAAACATAAAGTGTTTACACGAAACCAGTATCAACACAATCAACTGTTGGCATGAATTGTATAAAATGTGTACACAATTTTAAATAGGAAAACATATTAGTTCCATCACCAAGGTATATGGATTCTATGGGCATAAGGAAACACAACGTAATTACAAGATATTGAAGTGATAAAAAATAAACTTTCATTTTCACATTTAAAATTTGATTGAAATATAAACATAACTGAGAACATGTTCTACATCGAACTACCGGAAATTTCCTAGCCATGTCCCGCCTCTGTATGACCGGCACCGTAATAAGGCAGAAAATGTTTCCTTTCTTAACATGACAATTGTATAGACCGGCTTTGGGATATAAGCACCATATGGGGCGATGTTTCCATAAAGAGTCATGTTATTCAATAACTATTTACACACACACACACACATATATATATATATATCTTTATGTAATGAACAGATGCCACACACATTCATCATTCATTGCCAGTCACCTCTTCAAGTGTTCCAATCAACACTATCCTCAAACCATCATTAGATATATATAAATAAATTTATCCCTTAATTAAAACGTCATTTTACACTTGATAAGTAACAAACTTTGTACAATCCTTATGTCATCTATTTGGTTGTGTTATTCGCTCTATGATAACAAGATCACGGAAAGAAAACAAAGAGTTGCGTATGCGTATATAATTTATGAATATATCATTCTAATATGTAAATCGCATGACCAAAGATCATCCTTTCATCCAATATTTCCGTGGTTATACTCGGAATAAAATTGTAGTATTTTCTAAGGTGTAGTTGGAGTAAATTTAGCACTATTCTGTATCTAAACTACCGAGATCTGTTTACTAGGAGCTACTGATAAAACATCAAATAATATAAAAAATAAATAAGTTTTTACTCTCAAATATCCTTTTCCCTTCTTACCTAGTATGAGAAGCTAGGTATGGAGGTATTTCGTGTGTCGGTATGGATATCGGTTTGGGATTATGTGCTGATTGTCCATAAAGATAGGAATGATAGATTACATATCACACCCATTTGATTAACGGATTATTTTGATTTTGGTTTGTTGATTTTAGAGTTTGTTTGATAAATTGCATGGTTTCCTCTACGCTCACACTAGAAATATTGCACAATTCATATTGGCACATACCGAAAGAGGGAATTATGCTTTGACCGTGATAAATCTTCAAATCTTATCACATTTTAGCAATAATAAACCTTATGGCAATGAACTTGTGCACATTGTGAATTTTAAAACTACTTTATAATGTTGTTCGTGATATATTTCTATTCTTATCAAAGGTTCCTGATGCCATATTTTCATTATTATGAAGGTATATTGCATCTTGCTCCACTCGAAAGTCTATAAGGTACTTCTCTCCTGTCACGATAATGTCATCTTGTGAAGTCAAAAGATACACATCTTTTGTATCTGTTGGTGCGATTTTCTCCATTTTGATATTTGTAAAGCGGAAAGACGATGTAATAATCTTCGTGATGCCAATTATATTCCAAAAGTCATTTCCAATGGCCAGTACAGGTAAATAAAATAGAATGTCCTTCCTTCACATTATTTCTGAAACAAAATACATTATAATCTTATATACATTTAGAAACTTCGTGATATATATTTGGAAGATGCAAAGATGAAATATTAAATAAAAAATTCCAAATTATGGAAATTAGAGAGATTTTGTTTTTATTTTTTGTCACTTTTTAAAATACATTGTACCCATATAGTTTAAATAAAAAATAGTTTTTTCTATTGTGCATGTAATACACTTTTGGTTTATAATACCACAACAATTAACCATAACAATGATACAGTATATTTAAGGATCATAATGAAGTAATTGACAAAAAAATGGAAGGACATTCTTCAAAGATGCTTAAAAATGTCCGAGTTGCCTTTCGACTCCATGGACCCAAAATATTGAGATAAATATTCAATCTGAATGTCTCAATAACTGTAAAAAATTAAAATGAATGTAACAGATCGAGTCATTCCTAACAACTACAATTACACGTGCATTATCCATGCAATTACACGCGTTACTTATATCTTATATAACTATATGTATTTTATATCTCTCATATCCCTAACCATTTAACGATGCCATGATATTTACCAACATCAATATTGTGTACTATGGCATTATTTTTATCATCATGACAACTATATCTGGTATATGATTAACTATGGAACTATTATCAGCATCGTCGCCCAACCCATTTACATATACAATTTATCAATGTATTATTTGTGTTAGAGGTTTGCTATTTCCAAACAAACTTACATCGAAAACGGGATTTGCCCTTGGTGTTGTTGTTGGCCTTTTAATCTTGTACTGAAAATGTGGAAAGAAACAAACTTTTAAATATTTGATTCCTTATCATTATGCATCCAGTGAAAATCAAAACATACATTGATTCAATTTCTAACGCTTTTCACATGTTCCTTTCGGATACTACAAAGGAGTAAAATGTTTTTGTTTTCAATACATAGATAAACTACTCTGTGTATACGTGTGTTATCCGTACTGTGTTGGTTATCATCTGATATGAATTGTTATGATTTGTGGGTTACCTGTTCTTTTGGATCGACGTAATTGTACATGAAGTCCCAGGAGAAGTTTGACATGGCACCGTTATCATACACTGAAAGGATCAAACGTATCATTTATAAACAATAATGTGTATATGTTGCCATTACACAATGCTAATGATCATCCACTCTTTTAGGCTGTTTTACCGTACCGTGGAGCACGGATCAATATCCATTTTCCAAAAACCTATATGACTTACGTATTTTCCTTGGGTTGTATAAGGTTTGATCTTAATACTGTTGTATTTTCCCAGGAAAGTATAAAGTTTGAATTTTACTCTAATTCCATGTTTATGAACACGAACGTAAGTTATTAAAAGATATGCCTCGTTCTCGACCTTCAAACCTTATTGAAAACTAGAAAAATAATAGAAAAAATATACCAAAGTTACTTAAGCATATAAACGCAAAATTAATAAGTAATATAAACCAAGATGATTACTTAAAATGAACTAAGTCTGCGGAAATAAAAGTTGAGCTCATATTGTATACATGCCTACATTTAATGATATAATTGACATATATTGTTTAAGTTTTGGAGATTGAAATTGTTATTATCCTTACAATTCAATCTACTATAGATAATCTTAACAAAATTTCAATTTTATGTTGATACTTTTTGAAAGTACGCCGTTATATGTGCCATTCGAAGCAATGTTACAAATGGTGATGTCAGAATTGCCTTTTTGGCTGATAACGTAAATATTTCGGTACAATGAAAATGCACATTACAAGAAAAATTGAATTATGCATATGTGTACTTTGTGTTACAGGGGTTCATATTACTTTGATCATTTGTGTTTAATGCTTTGTTACGATAAAATCTGTTTACAATTAAAATTTTCCAAGCCTTGGATGTTTGCCAGAGTATTTACAACCCAGGGAGGAATTCATAAATGGTAACATATAGATTTCCCCAAGGATTTAGATTTCGTTCCCAAAACAACCAGATATACTAAGGAATGGTTATTTGTCTGTCACATGCAAAGACATGGACGATATACTAGTCTCATAAGAAGCATATTCAGTGTAATATTATCAATGATCCGTCGACCCCACGTGAAATTGATGCCGTTAACGATCTGTTATACAACAAAGCTTATGGTTAACTTGATCATAAAGCGGCTCAACTTACTGTAGTAATCTTTGCCATTAGTATCAAACTCGCCACGTCGACGTCTCCTTCGACTGTCGTCTGTGCTTGACGAGTCGACAGATTCTCCATCGCCCCAGCCGGCTGGCGAGTAGTATGCCGGACGTCCCCAGCTACCGAACTTAGGAATCACACCACTGCCCATGAAACCGGCTTCCTCTCGTGTCCTATTATAAGTATCACAAATAAAGTTACTAAAAGGTCTAAGAATGAAATGAAAAAAAAAAATCTGAAAATGTTTGCTTCAGAAACCAATAAGGATATTATCATATTCTGACGTAACAGTGATTAATGATTTATTGTGTTACCTGTCGAGTTCTAACGCCTGTTTCTGGCCCCTGTATTTCCTACAGTAGATACACATAATCACGGTCACCACAATAGCGAGGAATAGCAAGGGAATTCCAACTCCAAGACCCACAATTAGATTAAAGCCTACTGTAAACCAAAAAAGGTAACACATTCATTGTAACATTTCTAACATCTGTGCCTTCAACAGTTTATTACGGTTTCATTACAATAATGAACGAGCATAAATACATCATATAACTACAAGAGCCTTAACTGCATTACTTGTTCAGTGTGAATAACCTTTACATTTTTATTAAACATACTTGTTAGGCTTGAACGAACATGTTGACGATGCTGTTAGAAAACCGTATATACAAATGCATGAACTACACCTAGGCAGATATCGTGTCTTGGTTACGAAAATACTTTACACTGGAGATTTCAAATCAATTAAATGGTAAGACAAATAAAACCTTAATACATATAACAAATATGCTTACCTGCATTTTCAGTTGGCCTGGAGAAAAAGAAGAAAAACAATACATTATAAGAAATTTAATATGTGGATGAAACTACATACATTAGAGCCACATCCTGTTTACGCCGTTTCCAAGGAAATTAGTAGTTATTCTGCTAGGTGTGCTACATCTTTGGATGGAATACCCTGATGATGACAGAGCTTTCGTGAACTTTATTTTGGCCGTCTCCTGAGAGATGTGTCTACCAAATTCGACATTAATATTTGTATGTCTAATATATGTAATACCGGTCACTCGTCCTTAGCACAAGAATTACATTACATATTCTGTTTACGCAAACTCGAACTGCTAAATATCAGTGTAGTTACGTTACGTGTAATATTGTCTTATCCTTAACGTGATATGTGGAAATGCAGTTTTAATCAAGCTCAAATCATAAAAACTGGTTTCAAGGTGATATTTTCATACATTATACTTACACACACTGAGCATTGCCGTCTATAATGAGACATTCGTACAGACTTTCTGGACAATCTCCAATGTTCCTCACAATAACACATCTGTCAGTAGTGGGAGTGAGAATGGTTGCTGAAAGTATACCAACTACGTTAAAATCCAAAAATGAAAAATAAAAGTAATAATAGACAGCTGAAAGTATACCAACTACGTTAAAATCCAGAAATGAAAATAAAAGTAATAATAGACAGATTTCACAGGCACAAGTGTTTTAAGGAAGATTTCAAAATTAGCTTTGGTATGATTTATTTGTTTGTTTGGTTTTCACGTCCAATGAACAGTTATGTTTAGAAAAGACCAGCCAGGTTTACTCGGTGGAGACATAACCCAATGGGAAACCACCATAATGTGTAAAACAATAACTGCTAATATCAGGACGGACTAATAGCGAGAGAGCGGGAAGAAGACAAATAAAATATTTAAAACAAAACAAGGTAATTAAGAGAGTTAACGGAAGGCAGTCGTTCTTGTACATAGTATAGTTTTGTAGCTAAGAACACTTTCATAAAGATCTATTTGTTCATGCTTATAATTAATATTAATTAAACAAATTGTTATCAGATGCAATCTTAATATGGAATAGATGCTCTATACAACTATACTTGTAACAGATTCCTATTTACGTTTCCCTGTTTATCATTTCTAATTTTTTTCTATCTCGTCTTTGCAGAAGACAAAGTGATCGGTCCTTGAAATCAATTGTTGATTGCTATGTCTGTCCGAATGCGAACATCTAATCGATGTCTGACACTACTCTAACAGCATGCCATGACGTCACAGTTTGAAAAAAAATACCTACACGAACAGACAACAAAAAGATTATTGAAGTACTTACTTGGTCCCCCGTCTCGTGAAATATTTGCACGAGTTGCAGGGACAGCTGCACCCGGCATCTGTACGAGAGTGTTTCCATCTGCAACATCTGCTGCAGCATTGGTCACCCCAGCGACGGCTGCCCCGGTGTTGTCCGTTCTAACCACGTGATTGACGATAGTACTACCTCGGCTGAATTCAACGACATGGGAATCAAACAACATACACACTATTATATATAACAGTTCAAAACGGAAAGAGGTGGAGACATGACCAGGTTTTCAAATATCCGTAATATTTATATACGTATACTTGATATTTATCACAGTATAAAAAACTATAAGTAAATAAATGCATACATGCATAAATTACACGGATGAACTGGAACATACTCTGATACACAAAGTACAGCCAGGTACACAAAATTAAATAGATTACAAGAATATAGCACATATAATGTTATGTACATGTAGGTATAATAATCTGATATCGTTAACGCAAAGTTCATCAAACGGTATACCTACCGAATAGAAGCAACTACAACGGATATGAAGCCAGGGATTCCACCATATATGCTCTGGAGCTGAAAATTCAGATAATACCTCATATTCTCATATTCAGTATTTTATGAACCACTTATGGGCATATCAGACTTATCTTAAGAATGATAGGATTATGCTAGGTTTACACTATGTTCCCGGCGGCCACGGCAGCCCCGTTTCAGGCCACCGTGGACAAAACGTGGTGACCGCGGGACAACGTGAGACAACGCAGAAGGACGTGATAGACAAACGTGAGCGGTCGTGATTACCGTGGATACCGTGCCAGATTTTTAAACTGTCAAAAAATTTGCCACGGCAGTCACGGTACAGATGGTGAACGCCACAGGACGTAATAAAACGGGATTGACTTAACAAAACGTAACAGTGCGTTCGAGGCCGTAACAACACTTTCAGACGGTCCGTGCCACCGGGCAGCAAGCACGTTCCACGGAATCTCACGGTGATTTCAAGTTTTGTGACGTTCTGTTGCATTTTTTTCCACGTTTTATCACGGTACGTTTTATCACGGTTGATGCAGATTGGCTGCACGTTTTGTGCCGGTTTGTTCAGGTTTTTCAAGGTTTTGACGGCAAGCCAAGGTGGATGATAGCCGTTTCGATGCGTTCTGTCAAGGCACATCACGGCTTGTAGCGGTTGAAAGCCCGACGTGATACGGCGTGTTACGTCATATTACGGCCTTACGTTGTAAGCAATACGTGATGGGGTATCATTGTCTAGCCTGGTACATATTTGATACTTCTTGGAATTATTTGTATTAATAAATAGAAATAACCGTTATCAAACACATTTAAACCATCAAATCATACCAAAGCTATTATTGGAAAAGGCAGATTAAGTGAGAACCATAACAGAAAAAAAATATTTGCGTAGAAACACTTGGCTATAATAATTATATATTTATACCAATATAGTTAAGACTTTCTTTTCTCTTAACATATTTTGTAATTAAAACCTGTTTGAAATGACATTTTGGGCAATAATTATTGTTTCATTTGCTCCAAAAAAGCCCGGCATCAGACTTTCATCCCTAGTAAGCCGTGTCGGACCATCGGAGCTTGATCAAAACGTGTAAAACGTAGCAGACCTCATCAGATCGTAACAGGCCGAGAGAGAACGTAGTGGTTTCCTTGATAGACCGTGCTAAAGTCGTAGTGTACCTTTAACCTCCGGGAACAGCACTTTCCCCTATATCCACGGTACACCACGTAATTCGTAAAACACCGTGGCAAAACTTCACAAGACCTAACTCAACTTGAATACAGAGACAAAAATAGCCAAAATTCCACGGCGCACCACGTTTCGGGCAAACGGGACTAACGTGGTCGCCGGGAACATAGTGTAAACCTAGCATAACAACAGATAAAATCATTTTATTGATTTTTTTTCGAAAAATGTAAAACACAAATTCTAATTTTATAGAAATATTTTTTTTTTTCAAATTCACAACTTTAATTAATTCAAATGCAGATATTTTCTCACTTTCTCCTTTTATAGTTGTGACGTCGGTAGTAATTAATTAACAATTAAAGGATTGTTAGATTGCATTTATTGGAGATATAAATGCAATCTAGGTGGCAGATAAATAGAATAGCGCCCGTTAGGGCCCTATGAATATTTATCTGCCACACAGATTGCGTTTATATCTCCAATAAATGTAATCTAACAATCCTTTAATTGTTATATTTACATTTTACTTTCTAGTTCAAAGTAAAACATAATTTAGATGCGATTGAACATTTGAATTTCCCGCTTCAGCCATTTAACCTCAACAGCCAAGTTCAATGTGATAAAAAAATAGTCCCTATAAAAATTGAAAAGATAACAAAATCCAATGTTTTTTAATGGCTTTTAAGTTTACTTTCAATTATCCAGATTTTTTTTTGAAAATATTTTTTCATAAGTTTCATTACCAAAATGGTTCATTCAATTATGATGTTAATTTTCCCCGCGGACTAACATGGTGTCAGTAAACAAGACTCACATTCATTTATGTAGATATTACTACACCAAGTCTAGGCTGCATTTATTGGCTCATAATGCAGATCACGATTATCATTAGAGTAATGGGAGTCGCAGTGGCAAATGTAAATATATTTATTTAATGACAGTTAAACTGAGTATTGTCGTAAATCCCGAGAGTTGAGTCAATCCCCGTGTTCTCTGATTACAACATAAGTTTAACAACATCAGTGGGCATTAAGGATGTAGTCCTCTGAGAAGTCAAAATTTTCTTGTATTAAACTTTTTTTCTCATATTGATTTTTGGAAAAAGGAGTTCATACGATAAAAGAAAATGGAATAAAAAACATATGTCCGTGTGCTCGTTTTTGAGCTATTGCCACTCAAAGATACCTAGTTGCCAAAATATTGGATTTTATGGGAATTTTGCCGTTTTGACCGTATAAGATAGAGATTAAAGTCATAATTTCCTAATGAGGTGTTTGATATGTATGGATGTTTGTAGAATTCATTTTCTAGTAGTCTTCTTTTAAAATATACCAGTTTTGGTTAATAAGGCAAATAGTTTTTCTCAGAATACGACATATTCTACCCCTACCCCTTAATTTTGAGCTACAAAATGCACCATTTCCAGCCATTTTTGCCAAATTTAACCCCTTATAGAAAAAGTTCCAGTATTAAACTTTTGTTAATATTTTGTATATGAATAGGGAAAGGGTTGTTCTTTCTATATCAGGAAGAAAAATAAGGGGTCCGTGTGCTTACTTTTTTGCCCCATTTGAATTTTTGTTATTTTTCAGTATATTAAAGTAAAAAATAAAAGTTCCAAAATCACCATTAAATGTAAAACTAAAGTCACAAAACAGTATCATTTCATATACTAATGCTCAATATTTTAATTACAACGAACTTAGTAACGATTTGCAGCAAAAATTGGCTCAATACAGCTGAAACTGCTTGCGCAGTGATGATTTAAGTAAAAACAATTTCAGCCAAAAATGGTAAAACTGTGGCTCTACCTGAAGCGAAAAAAGACGCAATTTCAAAATGGCCGCAAAATGGGCCATTTCTTAAAATCCCCGTATAAGAAAATCTACTAAAAATAAAAATGTATTTTTTTGACAAAACTTGCAACTGGCAACTTGCTACAGATACTGATAAATTATATTTGAAAATATCATAACTTCTTTGATCTATGTTGAAACGAGACTTCAACGGGACTGAAACCTCAGAAGAATACATCCTTAAGGTGGACAACACAAAACAGTCAGAAAGGTGGACCACACAAAACAGTCAGAAAGGTGGACCACACAAAACAGTCAGATGATACACTGGCGTCATCGAAACAAAATCCAAAAGTCATATGGAGTTTGATTTCCATTTTTGATTGTGAACGAAGATATACTCACAGATGCTGTCACATTGACCATCAGATCGATATACCCCTGCTGCCCTGGGTTCGAAAGGTCAATTGTATCAGATACGTTGTAATCCAGTACAAAAACCACAAAAATAGCGGTTACATTCGCAGCTGAAACAATAACAATAAATGTATGTAAAAAAAAAACTAGCACGTCTGTGTGTTTTGTAATTGACATCCCTTCACAGAAACCAAACAACAATGTTCAAACCGAATACGGTTACAATTGAACGACAACTATTACGGAAACCGTATTATTTACCATCAATATTATCCCACAACTCATCGATGATGAGTGACAACAACATTACGATTAATGTTCAATACATTCAAGTAGCATACATTGCGAATTAATTTTAAGGAGAACACCTACAGCGATTTTTACGAAAACCCAAAACAATGCACTATTACTCACTGACACTCAATCATCGTACAGTATCCGACATTACCGAACCATAAGTAATGTGGTATATTCTTATCTACAGTGTTACTTTGTTGACTGGACATGTTAGTTATGTTGCTAAGGTAAAAAACAAATTGAAAACCAGCTATTTACTACCATGTGTTGACTTAGATAAGTAATACTGTATCATTTACTATGATTTATTGTGGTAATTATCCGGTCAACAGGTAAGTGTGACAGATATATACATATATATGTCGCTATAACAGTCATTTCAGGTATCACTTACATGGTGCAGGGGTAGTCGTTGGTTCTGAAATAACAAATAATTGTATTGTTAATAATTACATATGCATTTGTAGATGTTATTAATGCAAGAGACAACTGATCACAACAAACTTTTAAAAGCCACTTTATATTAAATATTATCCAAGTATATGATCAACTACAATAAGGCGAGTCGAAGCCCGTAGCGGGACGTTCCACTGATATAGCTACATGTATCTGAGCGATATTTAATTCCCAATATTGAACCGTTATGCTACTTAAAGATGATAACACACAAACAATATTGCTGTACACAATGACTAAAGTTTATGAACAAAATATCATATAGAACATGGGGATAATTGACTTCTGGGAACCAAACAAAACACATAGTGATAGTTTATTCTACACATATTGCGGACATCTTATAAGAACCTTGAATTTTATAATCATGATTTCACTGTAAGCGTAATAGATATACACCTGTTTTACTTTATATTACTGTACCTACCTAGACATGTTCCCGAGGACAGTTCGCCATACAGACAATCACATCTGTAGGAGCCATCCGTGTCCACACATCGTTGTAGTCCTGTACAATTGTTCAGTGAAGCCTCCAAACACTCATTGATATTGTTATCACATATGGTATCGTTCCATCCAGTTTTACACGAACAAACACCTGTAACCCTGTCACAACTATCGGTGTTGTTAACAACACAGTCACAGTTGGAGGAGCAGTTGGATCCGTATTCAAACGCGGGACATTCTGTGGATAACATAAGATGTATCACATGTTATTCTATGTTATAGTTGAGTTTGTACTAACACAAAACTGACACACTTTAAGCAGTATGTGACTATCCAAAATCATAGACGCTGCATCAGAAAGTGACTTTGACGTTTGATATGCATGTCAGACATGACAGACGCTGCATATCAGAATGTGACTTTGGCGTTTGGTATGCATGTCAGACATGACAGACGCTGCAAATCAGAAAGTGACTTTGACGTTTGGTATGCATGTCAGACATGACAGACGCTGCATATCAGAAAGTGACTTTGACGTTTGGTATGCATATCAAACATGACAGACGCTGCATATCAGAAAGTGACTTTGACGTTTGATATGCATATCAGACATGACAGCTGGCAATCACTCGGCAAAGCCTCTGGTTGAGATATCCCTGTCTCACCCGAAGAGGGTGAACAATTCTATTAGTCTTTTATCGGGGAAGGTAAAAGACAGCTGACATTTACACGCGGAGACTACTGTTTAGGACATCATTATTCTTGTCTATTGTTTTCTTTGCAATATGGTAGAAAAAAAAAATTGGTCAAGTGAACTGTGATATCTCAACTTTCATAAAAGATTTTGGTAGATATTCTTTACCTTGACAGTTATAATTGTCTGTTGTATAGTACCCAGCGTTACAGGCACAGACGAAAGAGCCGTCAGTATTTTGACAGGTGGACGTGCTTGAAGAACAATTGTGTTGTACCGGGGTACTTGTACACTCATTTACATCAGTGGCACACGTCACGCCTGTCCATCCAGTGGTACACGTGCATGAACCCGTCACGCTGTCACATGACACCGTGTTGGCCTGGTCACATGCACAGCTTGAGGAGCAGTTCGTGCCGTATGTGAAAGCAGGGCATGCTATAAATATGGAATAAAACAAGCCATTTGATATAGTTAAGTAAAAGCCAAAACATGCAAGCATATTACAAACTTTCCAAAGCATTATACATTCTTGCAAACAGCAATTGAAGCCGTTATTAATTGTACCAATTAAGAAAATCTCGCGAAAAACTACCCAACGCCAATTGATAACGAAAGAAATTTCGTTAAACTTTAAGAGTAGATCGTTCTGTACAATATCATACGAATGAGGTTGAATCGTAGCTAACGTTAACGGACAATGATAAATGTTTATGACGTACAATTTTAGTTGCTTAAAACAAAGCTGAAATCCTTGTCAATTACTGTAGCAATTGTCCACACATACAATGGCTATTATCATCTACAATATAATATAAAACCTGCGTCGTAACCAGATATACAAAGGAATACACTATACTATTAGGGCACTTTCGGCTATACTAAAAGTAGTCTTCTATTCATGTTTTTAGGACGAGTGTAAACTACCTTAGATTAGTGAAAATAGCAGGTTGAAATTGCAAGATTTACAAAAGACAAACTGCGGCACATTTCCGAACTCATCACCAGGGATAATACTGATATCTACCTTGACAGTTATAATTGTCAGTTGTATAGTACCCCGCGTTACAGGCACAGACGAAAGAGCCGTCAGTATTTTGACAGGTGGACGTGCTTGAAGAACAATTGTGTTGTACTGGGGTACTTGTACACTCATTTACATCAGTGGCACACGTCACGCCTGTCCATCCAGTGGTACACGTGCATGAACCCGTCACGCTGTCACATGACACCGTGTTGGCCTGGTCACATGCACAGCTTGAGGAGCAGTTCGTGCCGTATGTGAAAGCAGAGCATGCTACATATAGAAAAAAAAAATAGACAATACTGGATGTATAAGCGGTAGTGAGATTAACGCGGAATTAAAAGCGAATAAGCAACACTAATGAAAAGCAATGGAAATTAAATTTGCAAGCAAATTAATGTAAATGGTATACTTAGAAAAATATTCGATAGTTAATAAAAATGTTAGTCAGGTGAGAAAACAAACAGGTACTTATTATGTTTTAGAAAGAGAAAAATAATTATGCGAAGAATTTAAAGGCCCACTACCTTTCCGGAGCATAAAGTTTTCTTAAAAACATAAATAACATAAGAAAATACATATCGATGGCCAAATATCAGGTTACAACACCAAAGATATGCAAGATTTCCTGCGTAATATATGATAACTGTGGAGAGTCACTTCGCTGTTTTGCCGTCTGGCGCAGTAATAGTCACCTACCGAGTGGTATTTAGGACGACGGCGGGAAACATAATACGACCCGCGTTATGAAAATTAACGTTTTATTTGTTTTAATTCAATTGTTCAGAAGATGATGATAATTGTAGTATTAACGGTAAGTTAATAAATTTAGCGATTCAACAAAATTATCGATCTCGTTTTACATTCACATTTTAAAAATTAAAAGCCATTTCAGAAAGGTATTGGGCCTTTAATACTGAGCTGAAAAGAAGTAATGATGCAAACGCTAAAAATCTAACATATTATGACGTTTATTGTATTCTATCGAAAAAGAAGGAGAGCTATTGAAATGAATAGGTTTACCTTGACAGTTATAATTGTCAGTTGTATAGTACCCCGCGTTACAGGCACAGATGAAAGAGCCGTCAGTATTTTGACAGGTGGACGTGCTTGAAGAACAATTGTGTTGTACTGGTGTACTTGTACACTCATTTACATCAGTGGCACACGTCACGCCTGTCCATCCAGTGGTACACGTGCATGAACCCGTCACGCTGTCACATGACACCGTGTTGGCCTGGTCACATGCACAGTTGGAACAGTTCGTGCCGTATGTGAAAGCAGGGCATGCTATATTTAGAAAGCATAAGCAATAGTTAATATAAAAGCGATAATGAGATAAATGTAGAATTATAAGCGAATAAGAAGCACTTTAATAGTGATAAAGCAATGAACATTAAATTGGCATGTAAAATAATGAGGAATTGTTTGTGATGCATTTGAAACAAAGTGACAAGTCATAAAATGGAAACAAAAATGAAGTAAGAAACAAAATGATTAAAAAATATATAAATTTCAATCAGTAAAGAATCTGAGACATGTCAAAAAATGTTATGTTTAGGATAGCAGAAATTTATAAATAAACTAACTCTTGTTCATATGCGATTTACTTGACGAATTTCACTATCAAAGTTTGGTAATTCTGTTAAAAATATAGGTAATTCCTAAAGTTAGATGTAAAGGTTATTCTGTAAAAATGTATAGGCCATTCCTAAAGTAACATGGAAAGGTAATTCTGTAGACATTTCCAGGTCATTCATAAAGCAATTCTGTAAACATTTGTAGGTCATTCCTAAAGTTACATGGAAAGGTAATTCTGTAGACATTTGTAGGTCATTCCTAAAGTTACATGGAAAGGTAATTCTGTAGACATTTGTAGGTCATTCATAAAGTTACATGGAAAGGTAATTCTGTAGACATTTATAGGTCATTCCTAAAGTTACATGGAAAGGTAATTCTGTAAACATTTATAGGTCATTCCTAACGTTACATGGAAAGGTAATTCTGTAGACATTTGTAGGTCATTCCTAAAGTAACATTGAAAGGTAATTCTGTAAACATGTATAGGTCATTCCTAAAGTAACATGGAAAGGTAATTCTGTAAACATTTGTAGGTCATTCCTAAAGTAACATTGAAAGGTAATTCTGTAAACATTTGTAGGTCATTCCTAAAGTAACATTGAAAGGTAATTCTGTAAACATGTATAGGTCATTCCTAAAGTAACATGGAAAGGTAATTCTGTAAACATTTGTAGGTCATTCCTAAAGTAACATGGAAAGGTAATTCTGTAAACATTTATAGGTCATTCCTAAAGTAACATGGAAAGGTAATTCTGTAAACATGTATAGGTCATTCCTAAAGTAACATGGAAAGGTAACTCTGTAAACATTTGTAGGTCATTCCTAAAGTAACATTGAAAGGTAATTCTGTAAACATTTGTAGGTCATTCCTAAAGTAACATGGAAAGGTAATTCTGTAAACATTTGTAGGTCATTCCTAAAGTAACATTGAAAGGTAATTCTGTAAACATGTATAGGTCATTCCTAAAGTAACATGGAAAGGTAATTCTGTAAACATTTGTAGGTCATTCCTAAAGTAACATGGAAAGGTAATTCTGTAAACATTTGTAGGTCATTCCTAAAGTTACATGGAAAGGTAATTCTGTAAACATTTGTAGGTCATTCCTAAAGTAACATGGAAAGGTAACTCATTTCCGCGAACTTGTTTCGGCAATCACGCTTCAGTAGTCACAAGAGAAAGCTGGTTTAGATTATGCTTCATGGAATTAGTTTAAGGCAAAAAAGAAAACCCACAAGCAGGTAATATTCAGCAAGCATTATTTTTGCACGCAAATAACAAATAGATATAAGATGGTGGTAAAGCAAATAGAATTTTAGACTAAGCTACCTCTATATAAACCTCGATCTGTTGGACACAAACACTATTCCTACCTGTACATGTAATGCCATCCCCAAAGTATCCGGCTTTGCACTCGCATGTGAACAACCCGTCAGTGTTGATACAGTCTGCTTGTGCTGCACAGTTATGAGGAGTGGTAGTACTTATACACTCGTTTACATCGACTGTACAGTCCGTTCCATTCCAGCCGGTGGTACAGTTACATACTCCAGTCATCCCGTCACAGTCATACGAGTTAGTTTGGTTACAGGAGCAGACCTCAGAACACTGGTCGCCATAGTTAAAACCAGTACAAGCTATACAAAATGAGACGAGACATGTGCAATAAGAATCCAAAAGAATCAAATCGTCAGTAAGTAATTATTGTGAATTGTTCATTTTGCAATTGTTTATAGCTTTGTATTTAATGGCAAAGTTAAAATCGATTGGCTCCTTAGTCCTTTTGTGTGCTTACGTAATGTGGGTTTATATCTGGGTAAGCAAAGAGCGATTTTTGTAAAATGTACCTAAATAGCTTACAATAATTGTTATGGAGTATTCAATGACATCATACCTGTACATGTCAATCCATCACCGTAATAACCAGTTTTACAAGAACATGTATAGTTGCCATCAGTGTTTAGGCAGTCCGCCTCGGCTATACAGGGATAGGTATCGTTATAACACTCGTTAATATCAGTGTTACAGTCAGTGCCGTTCCAGCCAGTCTGGCAGTTACATTCACCATTTACAGCATCACAGTCTACTGAATTCGTTTGATTACAGCTACAGTTACTTGCACAGCCGATACCGAACAGGAATGGACCACATGCTACAAAGTATAACGGCATGTAATTAGGCACTTTGATTGCTGAAATGTATTTCGTAGCAAGTCACCATTCAAGACTTTCAACATGAAAAATCAAAATTAATAGAAACAATAACAACGCAAACGACGTTTTTTGATAACAATATTGAAAAAGAAACTTTTCAACATTTTCATGGAACAATGGGATGGGTCTCACCTGTACAAGTTTGTCCATCGCCAGAGTAGCCTATCTGACATACACAATCGAAACTGCCAATCGTGTTGACACAGTCTGCAGTAGCTATACAGTTGTCCTCTCCACGTTCACATTCATGTTTATCTAAAATATCAAATTATCAAAATAATGATTTTCTACAAATTCTTCAACTTACACTATATCCGACATCTTTCATCATCGTAAGCATTATCATTAATTTACTCTGGGCAGAAAGATCGATGTGTGTTTTAAAGGGAATAAAAGGATAAAGAAAGGCTTTTCACTTAAACACAGATATTACAGGATTGTTTTAAAGAAGTTTCTTACTGGGGGATTTCACAAGCAATTTATTTATCTTAAATCTATTTTCATTATGCAATCGAAAAAAACAATTCGTTTTTGCATAATTTCCAATGGAACCAAGATTAATGAAATAGCATAGACAGTTGTTGCTGTAGCACCACTAGGTTATGCTGTCCTCACTTCAGATTTACCTATACATGTGCCGTTAGAATCTTTATAGTATCCACTTTTGCAGACACAAGCATATGATCCCGGAGTGTTAGTGCAGTTTGAATTGGGGCCACAAACTGTTGGGTCCACCTGACATTCATTGACATCTGTTCCGCAGTCATTCCCATTCCAACCTGGATCACACATACATGTGCCATTCACGTGGTTGCAGGACGGGGCGTTGGACCACTCACAAGGACAATCCTGCTGACAGTTTAATCCAAATTTGCGCGCAGGACACACTGTAAGATAAAGTCAATACTTATGTATAAAAATACACTAAAATAAACAACATTTTTATTATAAACGCGCTCATCTACCTATTGTTAGACCTACAAAACTAATATAGTCCTTATTTCATATGCACAAGTTGATTAAAAGCTGCTTGTGAGTTTGAGATAGTAGTCCGTCTTTTAAAAATTCATCCTTATGTTAATATTTTTATCAAGACAACCTTCATTTACAACAGATTACGCAACCTATACAGTAGTGATGTATTTACTTACCATTACAAGTCATTGTTGTTGAGTCCATTACATATCCAACCTTGCAATTGCACACATAACTTCCATTTGTGTCTTGACATTGTGAGAACACAGGACAGATTGAAGAGTTGGCACATTCGTTAATGTTTGTGCCACAGTCACCTCCTTCCCAGCCACTGTTACACATACACGAACCATTCACCTTATTGCAACTCATGGTATTGTCATTGTCTGTTATGCAGGAACATGGCTGTTCACAGTTGAAACCATATTTGCCCTCGATACATTCTGAAAAAATACCAAAATTACTTTTAAAATATATGCGTTTCTTTAATTTAGCTATTTTAAGAATGGGAAAAGGTTGTTGCTTCATTCTGTTGTTACTGTTATACTATTACTGTTCTTTACTCTTAGTCGAAAAAAGACAAAACGTACTATAAGAAGCGGTAAGAACATTCAAAACATCTAAATTGAAATTTACCTGTACAAGATACCATGTCGACGTCAAGTTTGAATCCAATATTGCAGGAGCAGTTGTAACCGGGTGTTTCGTCAGTACATATCTGTTCACAAGGCTTAAGAGTTTCGCATTCGTTTATATCTGAAAACAATAGCAATATCTATATTTCGAACATTCACCTAATTATTATTAGTATTGCTATATTAATGTTCATGACCTGTATATATGCAACATTACAAAGAAATCATTTGAAAATTAGTTCATAGTGATACATAGAAGAAAAATCAGTGGCGGTAACGAACATACGGACCCATTGGTTTGATTTAAACAGTAGTGGGTTTAACTTACTAAATAAAAACCTGTATGAAGAGCTAGACTTACTTGTGCAGTTAAATCCATCTTGTAGGTCGTATCCACTTTCGCAGGAACAAGTATCAGTAAGATTAACCACAGCACAAATCTGAGTGCATGTTGCATTTGCAGTACAATTTTCTCTGGCTGTGAATTAAATCAAGCAACAAATTATTGCGTAATAACGGCGGAAAAAACGGAAGATACATAATCTGAGTAAATGTTATGGACATAAAGCTCTGATTATACGCGAAGACGCAAATATCTGTATTTATCTTTATCACATAAGCATATTCAAATTATCTTTATCACATAGCTGCCCGTCTAGCCGTGTCATACGGCCATGTTATAAATATAGTAAAACACATGTGTAATAACACTATTATGACGTCATATTTATATTTGACGTCATTATCTATATATGACGTCGTATGATTGTCTCCGTAGACGGAAACGCCACATCCGAGCTGGACTTCTTCTGCTTTATATAGCGACGTAATATAAAGTTTCACTTGTAATTTTGTTAATAAAAACTATGAGATAAATAAAATCACTCGTGACTACAGTATGTAATATGAAATTTATCAAACTCGTAAAATAATTTGATATGTCACTCGCCTAAAGTTTTGTGACATATCAAATTATTGAGCTCGTTTGATAAATTTTATATTACATAGCCACTCATGTAAGATCCTCTATGTATAACATAAAACATATTCACTTTAAATCGTATAATTCAATCTACTATAGGTTTCTAAAAATCGAAATGCATTAAGGGGATCATGTTTATATGGAGTCATGACACCGCTCTATCATCTAATCAGAAACGACAATTTCTTATTGGTAGTTAGGATTGAATTTATGATGGTACCGTAGTATCCTAGCAACTGAATGTGGATTACTATCATTAGGCAATATTTCAAATAAAGCATTTAATACCATATAATTGGCATGTAATTAGTTAGACTTTAAGATTGATTATACTTACGAAGACAACTTTGTCGATCCTCCATATCAATTATGAAACCGTCCTCACAACTACAGATATAACTTCCGATAGTATTTAGGCATGTTTGATCGCAGTTGTTCTGTTCTGTCGTACATTCATTGATGTCTAAAAAGATTTTAGTGTGAAATATGGTTCTCAATAGTTCTACTGCGACTTATTGTAATAGTATCATTATGTAATGCAGACAAGCCAAGTTCATGTCGAACAGGATGTTTTCTTTGCTTTCTATAAATCCACATTCATTTGTAAATAATAAGTGTGCCTATTATTTCAAAATGACCTAAGTCCGCGCATTACAAGACGTTTTACTTATTACTTGTTTAATAATTAATTTAAATTTAAATGGCTAATTCTATTTGTAATACTACTCTAAAGATAAATGGAGAGAAATTTACAGAAAACGTTTGAATACCTTCACAAGACTTTCCATTGGCCTGTAGTATGAACCCGGGGTTACAACTACAGACGTAGCTTCCTGGAGTATTGTCGCATAACATGCTACAACTGGAGCTACCGACGCTACACTCATTGATATCTAAAAATAAATAATGATATCGTTTATGGATAATGCTAAACAATTCATAGTTAAAAACATTTCAAGTAAAATATTCGCATTTTGTCATTGTGAATATTATTCCTTTGAAAAATGTTTATCAAGGTCTGTTAAATTTGACATATTCCTCAACAACACATTTAATGGAATAATATCTGAGTTCGATCTCATTCGGTTTCATATTGCACCGGTCTTAGACATGAAAATACTTATCTGTAACCAGTTTCATGGATACAAAAAGACATTTTATTTTGGCATACAATGACCACATATATACACTAATCACAGGTGTACAATTGTTTACCAAAAAGGTCTCATTCATTGTATATATTATCTTATACCACACTATATACCATACATCTTTACGAATATCTTAGAAATAAATCATCTATACGACGGTTAAAAGGTAAACCATTTTTTTCAACAGTTAACGTATATAAACGAAGCGTCTTCTTTACCTTGACATGTGCCGGTGCTGTTGTCATATCCACTTTTGCATTGACAGCGGTATGAACCGGGGGAGTTAATACATTCCTCGTTGGCGCCGGCACACGGCTCTTGTGTGCACTCATTGATATCACCATCACATTTGTCTCCGACCCAACCTGGTTTGCATACACATCCCGACAACTTGTCACAGGTTTCGGATCCTATACCACAGCTACAGTTGTTAAGACAACCCGGTCCCCAATGGAACTCATCGCACTCTGGCATGATAGACATTCATTGGTTACCAATAAGTTTATTTGGTAATGAAAATACATGATTTGAACTTGGGCCGATTTAATCTCTTTTTGATATCTTTAAGTTGATACCCATATTATGTTTAAAGCAAATTAATTTTGAAACATAAAAAAGAATGAACACAATAGCCTATATTTAATGTGTAGCGATGACGAGTCACTACATCATTTACGATTTTTTTGTGTATTGTTGTCAAGTTGCAATGTCTGATCTTCGTGATAAATGTAAACAAATTTTTGAATGCATTTATAGCCCCAGTGGCAGAGTGATAAGAAGATTTATTGTATCCAACTCCCCTGCCCCCAAGATTGAAAGATGGAAATAGTTTTATTTCCTGTCAAGTGATTTATTTCAACTAATCACATACACAGTTAGAAACATGACGTTAAGTAAAACGCGTTATAACGAATACGCGGTCACCGAATTCATGGAAGGGATTTTCGGAATATAAACTACCACACTTTTATCAGATTATATTCATCTGTTTTACCTCTGCATGTTCGGCCGTCGTTCAGTAGCTCGAAACCATCATTACAGCCACAACTAAATCCTGGTGCGGTGTTGACACACCTTTCCGGCGTAGAACACAAATTTAGGGTGCTATTGCTACATTCATCAATGTCTGAAAGTCAAATTGTTAGCAAACATAATTTTATATTTTCTCTGGTATGAAAAATTCATTAAGATATTTGAATAATAAATTTTTTTCAGTTAAAACAACATTCTAAATATAAGACCTTTGGAACAAGAAATGTCAGGCATCTTATATGTTTAAGATAGTATGATAGTAAGATCCTCTTGTTATTTGGATGACCAATTCTGACAATTACATTAATCTCTTGTATATTTACCGTTGCAGGATTTCCCGTCCAGTGCCAGATCAGACCCACGTTGACAAAAACACACTGCTTGATCATTGATCACCTCACACCCGTAGGAACAATTTTTATCAGTGAAGGCTAGACATGGGTTGATTTCTTATACATAAAACAAGAAAAAGTATAAAAATTAAACAAGCCGTTGATTTAAGAAAAATGTCGTTAATAGAGGCAATCTTATAAAGACTAAAACGCTGTTTTTTCGATAATGCGATGCATTAATTCTGATTCTCAACTTCAGACGTGCAATTTAATGGGAAGTTAGGGTTTGTATATTCGTACATTTGTTTATATTTAACGTTATACCGTTATTATACCTTTCACACGCAGTTCGGTGAAATTTTCTTGGCCTTAATTAATCATTGTGACATACAATGTAGTGATCATTTTGCATAATCGACAATATGTAACATTTTAAATCCATTATTTATAGCAAATGGTTCTTACGTTCTATACATGATCTTCTGTCATCTTCCAATAAATACCCTGGTTTACAAATGCAATTGTAACTGCCTTCGAGGTTAACACATTCGTGAGCACAAGTATCACCATCGGCTAGACACTCATTGATATCTGAATAAAACAATGGCCATGAATGATACCTACCATCTCTAAGTTATAAATGAAAAAAGGACTGCCTTAAAATGACTTCCTTTACATAGTTGCTAATTTGCTTTTGATATGATGTACATCATTTTACCAGTTTTTATTAATGTTATGTCCTTAACTCTATATTATAAGTTAGAATCTTTAATGGTATGTCAACCAATTATATTGGGAATATAATGCAAAACTGAAGCAGAACCTGTATAACATACCCCGATGTAGTTCAATCTCAATTTATCTGATTTGTATGATATTTAGATTTGATTTATTAGCATGCTTTAGATTCCAATTCATCAATGAGATATTTTAATAGTTCTATACCTATGCATGTGAACGGTGTATCTTGTTTGTACCCAGTTTTACATGCACATGTATATCCTCCTAATGTTTCTTGACAAGTCGAGCGAACGGCGGAACAGTTGTTTGTTACCTCTGAAGCACACTCCAAAATATCTAAAAGAAAATGATATATTGTACATATCAACAACAACTTCCGTCACATACGACCTGCTAGTTTAAGCGAAGCAATGTTTCCAACTAACATTCATTTTAGCTTTGGTAAAAAGAAACGATAGGAAACAAATATTGCGATTAGTTTCATTAGATTAAAATGAGTCTGTTAACATGTTGGTTCTGGCTGAACCACTAAATATAACTTTGAAATACTATAACTGATTGCATTTGTCTATCTTTATAATTTGATATTGAACTATATACATACCAACACATGCGTTGTCGACTAGCTGGAATCCACTTGGACAGTAACATTCAAAAGATCCCGGAATATTCCTACATAACTTATCTACACCGCAGATATCTGGTGTCACTACACATTCATCAATGTCAGTACCACAGGTCGGACCTTCATAACCAGCTCGACATTGACAACCTGAGGCTGGGTCACAAGCCACCGCCCCGCTTTCATCACAGGTACATTCGTTGACACAGTCAGGGCCCCATTTGTCATCTGGGCATACTTGAAAACGAAACAAAATCACTTATTACCTGACTAAATATCAATAAATATAACCGCTTTCAAGTACTTAAAAAAAATCATATAAGTGTCCAAATTGATACTTACTGCTGATGCTATCACCAATAAACTATTAATTGGTCGCACGTTTTAAAATCTAACGCGCTTTGAAACAAAATCAATTTGTAACTGTTACGTGTTGCAATAAATTACCTAATAAGTAGAAGTATTACAAATATTTGCAGAGAAGTCTCCCCTTGCATGTTGGTAATGAAAACGAATTTTCATTCAAAAGATGATAACATCGCAATCTATATATACCTGCATTAATTAGTTTTAATCATCAAGTGACTGTTATATTCGCAATGCAATGAGACAAACTTAAGTTTTCTTTTCATATTCTATGTATTCATAAAGCAGTGTGTGGTATTTATTGAGTGATAATATTTTAAACTGAACTTATTATCTCTGTCTGTAACACTTCAAAAATGTGTAACGTTTACTAGAGACCGAACGACAGACCAGACTTTAATTGTCAGGATAAGTATATGTTTCCTTAAACTAATCAGTTTAAAAACATTGTTTATAGTCAAAATTGTTGCCATGATTTGATTCTTTACTTACTATCTATAGCATCAAACTCGCTGTTAATCCTTAATATATCAGTGGCGTAGGAATATGAAACGTAATGGGGGGTGTCGGGGGGGTGTCAAAGGTCCTCAATTTTTCGTAACAACCCCCCCCCCCTCGTGCGCCACAGGAGATACTTGATTTTTTCATATATCATTACATATAATCCTTGTACAAGTTCTATATAAAAAGTGGCGTCGCTAACAGGAAATTAATGAATATGAAAATTAGCGTGGGAATTTGGGGGGTCCGTGGTATCCCCCGGAAAAAAAGTATTATGATTTAGAATTTATGATTTAGCGAGCGCCGAAGGCGCGAAATTTTGGTGTTCGGGGGGTGGGGGGGTCTACCCTCGGAAAAAAATGTACGATTATTAATGGGAGAGATGAATTTTACAATGCATTTTGTTGAATTTGCGAGTGCCGCAGGCACGTGATTTTGGTGTTTGGTGGGTCCGGGGGTCTCCCCCGGAACAAAATTACAATTTAGAATGGCTGAGATGAGTTTTACGATGTATTTTGATGAATTTGCGAGCGCTGAAGGCGCAATTTTTTGTTGTTTGGTGGTCCGTGGATCTCCCCCGAGAAAAATATTACGATTTTGAATGGCTGAGATTAGTTTGATATTTTTTAAATGATTTTAAAGCGTTCTTAACACGATAAAATTTCGATTTAAAGTTACCTGCATTTAGAAATGATAATTGTGAGTGTCGTCATACCATTATGCAACGGAACATACCGGATTCACAAAATCGGCAAATTGTTGTGTAACTCAAAATAACAATGAATTGATTGTCTTGCTAAGACATATAAACAAATTAATCTTTTAAGAAGCATTTTTTGAAATAGTATAATCCCTTGATGGACATTTTTAGTATAGTTCGTGTGTATTGAATTTTCATTATCAACGATTTGAATATTACTTGCTTGAACGTTAAAGGAAACGCGCCTCGCAGCGGAAAATTTTCTAAAATGAAGTACAAAAATGAACAGGAGGACCCCTTTTTTTCATTCAAATGGGGGGGGGGGGGGGGGGGGGGGGGTGGGCAAAAAAAGACATGTTTGCCCACCCCGTCCATGTTTCCATAAATCAGATGAGTGACTTCTATGACGTGCATACTATATTCTCGTCAAGCTCATACAAATGCTGTACACAACAGAATGGCATAGTATGTTATGTCATATAAAAAAACTCACCATTACAGCTGACCTCGTCGGCTGCGAGTAAATACCCATCAAAGCAAGAACAATCGTAGCTTCCAACAGAGTTTGTGCATTTTTGTCCACAAATATTCCTTTGGCATTCGTCGATGTCTAAAACACGCAATGCAAACATATGTGTAAGATAAACATAATGAAAACTTTTATATTAAACAAATAAAGAACTGTGTATGACACAGTGATAGAACTCATACAGGTGACAACGTCTCAGTATTTCACAGTGACATGCTACGTGTACAAAACTCTCTGAAATGTGCGTCACGATGTAAGATAAATGGTTTAGACACTAGTAAGCCTATTAGAGCAGTATTGTTAGATCAAATTGTATATATGATTACATGAAAATACATATCAATTTTAACTGGATACGTTATATTTATGCCAAATATTAGAAAATTAGGTGAAATATTTAATGCATTTACCTGAACAATTTTGTTGATTTGCGTGTAATTCGAATCCACCTGGACAGATGCACTCAACCGATCCCGAACTGTTCGAGCATGCGTACTCACATGTCTTGTTTTCTTGTGCACATAAGTCGAGAACTAAATGGACAAAAAGGAGCAAAGAACAGTAAGACGCAATCATAACATATCAGACGATCTGGAACGTATATCGATGTGAATTTTAATTAATTGTCACATGTAAAACGACTTGGGGGTAGCATGACACCAAATTACATGGAATTTATCATAATACTATAGAGATATTGCAGTATTAATGTTAGCGAAATATCATAATACTATTGGGAATCATAATACTATAGGGGATTTTGTACGATTAGAATGTTAGGGAATTATCATAATACTGTAGGGGATATTGTAGGATTAGAATGTTAGGGAATTATCATAATACTGTAGGGGATATTGTAGGATTGGAATGTTAGGGAATTATCATAATACTATAGGGGATATTGTACGATTAGAATGTTAGGGAATTATCATAATACTGTAGGGGATATTGTAGGATTAGAATGTTAGGGAATTATCATAATACTATAGGGGATATTGTACGATTAGAATGTTAGGGAATTATCATAATACTGTAGGGGATATTGTAGGATTGGAATGTTAGGGAATTACCATAATACTATAGGAGATATTGTGGATAAGAATGTTAGGGAATTATCATAATACTGTAGGGGATATTGTAGGATTGGAATGTTAGGGAATTATCATAATACTGTAGGGGATATTGTAGGATTGGAATGTTAGGGAATTATCATAATACTGTAGGGGATATTGTAGGATTGGAATGTTAGGGAATTATCATAATACTGTAGGGGATATTGTAGGATTGGAATGTTAGGGAATTATCATAATACTGTAGGGGATATTGTAGGATGAATGTTAGGGAATTACATAATACTATAGGAATATTGTGGATGAATGTTAGGAATTACATAATACCATGGGGATATTGTAGGATAAGAATGTTAGGGAATTACAATAATACTAATAGTTTTGTAGGATGAATTTATCATAATACCATAATAATGGGGGATATTGTAGATAGATTGGGGATATTGTAGGATAGAATGTTAGGGAATTATTTGTGTATAATAATACATGGGGGATATTGTAGGATTGGAATGTTAGGGAATTATCATAATACTATAGGGGATATTGTAGGATAAGAATGTTAGGGAATTACCATAATACCATAGGGGATATTGTAGGATTGGAATGTTAGGGAATTATCATAATACTATAGGGGATATTGTAGGATTGGAATGTTAGGGAATTATCATAATACTATAGGGATATTGTAGGATGAATGTTAGGGAATTACATAATACCATGGGGGATATTGTAGGATAAGAATGTTAGGGAATTACATAATACATAGGGATATTGTAGGATAAGAATGTTAGGGAATTATCATAATACCATGGGGATATTGTAGGATAGAATGTAGGATTATAGGAATGTAGGATAAGAATGTTAGGAATTACATAATACCATGGGGATATTGTAGGATAGAATGTTAGGGAATTACATAATACTATATTTGGATGATGTTAGGAATTACTCCATGTTTAGGGATATTGTAGGATAGAATGTTAGCAATTACCATATAATACCATGGGGGATATTGTAGGATAAGAATGTTAGGGAATTACCATAATACCATAGGGATATTGTAGGATAAGAATGTTAGCGAATTACATAATACCATGGGGATATTGTAGGATAAGAATGTTAGGGAATTACATAATACTATAGGGATATTGTAGGATAAGAATGTTAGGGAATTATAATACCATGGGGATATTGTAGGATAAGAATGTTAGGGAATTACCATAATACCATGGGGAGTATATTGTAGGATAAGGGTTAGAATTATTAATACCATGGGGATATTGTAGATAAGAATGTTAGGGAATTATCATAATACCATGGGGGATATTGTAGGATAAGAATGTTAGGAATTACATATACATGGGATATTGAGGATGAGCATGGGGATATTGTAGGATAAGAATGTTAGGGAATTATCATAATACCATGGGGGATATTGTAGGATAAGAATGTTAGGGAATTATCATAATACCATGGGGGATATTGTAGGATAAGAATGTTAGGGAATTATCATAATACCATGGGGGATATTGTAGGATAAGAATGTTAGGGAATTATCATAATACTATAGGGATATTGTAGGATTGGAATGTTAGGGAATTATCATAATACTATAGGAGATATTGTAGGATAAGAATGTTAGCGAATTACCATAATACCATGGGGGATATTGTAGGATAAGAATGTTAGGGAATTATCATAATACCATGGGGGATATTGTAGGATAAGAATGTTAGCGAATTACCATAATACCATGGGGGATATTGTAGGATAAGAATGTTAGAGAATTATCATAATACGAAAGAAGATATTGCAGGATTGGAATGCTTGGAAATTATCATAATACTATAGGAGATATTGTAGGATAAGAATGTTAGCGAATTACCATAATACCATGGGGGATATTGTAGGATAAGAATGTTAGGAAATTATCATAATACTATAGGGATATTGTGGGATTGGAATGTTAGGGAATTATCATAATACTATAGGGTATTTTGTAGGATTGGACTGTTAGGGAATAATCATAATACTATAGGGATATTGTAGGATTGGGTTGTTAGGAAATTATCATGACATTATTGGGGATATGGTAGAATTAGAATGTTAGGGGATTATCATAATATTATAGGGGATATTGTAGGATTAAAATATTAGGGATTTATCATAATACTAGGAGAGATATTGGAGGATTGAATGTTAAGGAATTATCATAATACTGTAGGGGATATTGTAGGATTGGAATGTTAGGGAATTATCATAATACAATAGGGGATATTGTAGGATTAGAATATTAGGGAATTATCATAGTACTATAGGGGATATTGTATGAATAAAGTTTAAAAAAAAACCCAGTATGAGAATCAAATTAGAATAACGACATCATAATCTTCAGTTGATTAAAATTCTTGTATAGTTTTCACGTTATTCTAAAAACTGCCAATTTGACTTTTGTTTTAAAAATTCTTCAGAAATAGGCGTTGACAGACAGTTAGTGCAAGGAGAAGAAAACCACCCAGATTTACCTAAATCACCTATTGAATGTCAGACAGTTAGTGCAAGGAGAAGAAAACCACCCAGATTTACCTAAATCACCTATTGAATGTCAGACAGTTAGTGCAAGGAGAAGAAAACCACCCAGATTTACCTAAATCACCTATTGAATGTCAGACAGTTAGTGCAAGGAGAAGAAAACCACCCAGATTTACCTAAATCACCTATTGAATGTCAGATTGTTAGTGCAAGGAGAAGAAAACCACCCAGATTTACCTAAATCACCTATTGAATGTCAGACAGTTAGTGCAAGGAGAAGAAAACCACCCAGATTTACCTAAATCACCTATTGAATGTCAGACAGTTAGTGCAAGGAGAAGAAAACCACCCAGATTTACCTAAATCACCTATTGAATGTCAGAGTTAGTGCAAGGAGAAGAAAACCACCCAGATTTACCTAAATCACCTATTGAATGTCAGACAGTTAGTGCAAGGAGAAGAAAACCACCCAGATTTACCTAAATCACCTATTGAATGTCAGACAGTTAGTGCAAGGAGAAGAAAACCACCCAGATTTACCTAAATCACCTATTGAATGCAGAGGTTAGTGCAAGGAGAAGAAAACCACCCACCTAAATCACCTATTGAATGTCAGATAGTGCAAGGAGAAGAAAACCACCCAGATTTACCTAAATCACCTATTGAATGTCAGACAGTTAGTGCAAGGAGAAGAAAACCACCCAGATTTACCTAAATCACCTATTGAATGTCAGATTGTTAGTGCAAGGAGAAGAAAACCACCCAGATTTACCTAAATCACCTATTGAATGTCAGATTGTTAGTGCAAGGAGAAGAAAACCACCCAGATTTACCTAAATCACCTATTGAATGTCAGATTGTTAGTGCAAGGAGAAGAAAACCACCCAGATTTACCTAAATCACCTATTGAATGTCAGATTGTTAGTGCAAGGAGAAGAAAACCACCCAGATTTACCTAAATCACCTATTGAATGTCAGATTGTTAGTGCAAGGAGAAGAAAACCACCCAGATTTACCTAAATCACCTATTGAATGTCAGATTGTTAGTGCAAGGAGAAGAAAACCACCCAGATTTACCTAAATCACCTATTGAATGTCAGATTGTTAGTGCAAGGAGAAGAAAACCACCCAGATTTACCTAAATCACCTATTGAATGTCAGACAGTTAGTGCAAGGAGAAGAAAACCACCCAGATTTACCTAAATCACCTATTGAATGTCAGACAGTTAGTGCAAGGAGAAGAAAACCACCCAGATTTACCTAAATCACCTATTGAATGTCAGACAGTTAGTGCAAGGAGAAGAAAACCACCCAGATTTACCTAAATCACCTATTGAATGTCAGATTGTTAGTGCAAGGAGAAGAAAACCACCCAGATTTACCTAAATCACCTATTGAATGTCAGACAGTTAGTGCAAGGAGAAGAAAACCACCCAGATTTACCTAAATCACCTATTGAATGTCAGACAGTTAGTGCAAGGAGAAGAAAACCACCCAGATTTACCTAAATCACCTATTGAATGTCAGACAGTTAGTGCAAGGAGAAGAAAACCACCCAGATTTACCTAAATCACCTATTGAATGTCAGACAGTTAGTGCAAGGAGAAGAAAACCACCCAGATTTACCTAAATCACCTATTGAATGTCAGACAGTTAGTGCAAGGAGAAGAAAACCACCCAGATTTACCTAAATCACCTATTGAATGTCAGACAGTTAGTGCAAGGAGAAGAAAACCACCCAGATTTACCTAAATCACCTATTGAATGTCAGACAGTTAGTGCAAGGAGAAGAAAACCACCCAGATTTACCTAAATCACCTATTGAATGTCAGACAGTTAGTGCAAGGAGAAGAAAACCACCCAGATTTACCTAAATCACCTATTGAATGTCAGACAGTTAGTGCAAGGAGAAGAAAACCACCCAGATTTACCTAAATCACCTATTGAATGTCAGACAGTTAGTGCAAGGAGAAGAAAACCACCCAGATTTACCTAAATCACCTATTGAATGTCAGACAGTTAGTGCAAGGAGAAGAAAACCACCCAGATTTACCTAAATCACCTATTGAATGTCAGACAGTTAGTGCAAGGAGAAGAAAACCACCCAGATTTACCTAAATCACCTATTGAATGTCAGACAGTTAGTGCAAGGAGAAGAAAACCACCCAGATTTACCTAAATCACCTATTGAATGTCAGACAGTTAGTGCAAGGAGAAGAAAACCACCCAGATTTACCTAAATCACCTATTGAATGTCAGACAGTTAGTGCAAGGAGAAGAAAACCACCCAGATTTACCTAAATCACCTATTGAATGTCAGACAGTTAGTGCAAGGAGAAGAAAACCACCCAGATTTACCTAAATCACCTATTGTATGTCAGACAGTTAGTGCATTATGTTCTTGTCAAAGTTAAAAAAACCCAAGAATATTTGTATTTTATGATAGTGATAAGGTTATCTGAATTAAAGCACAAATAGCGAGTAGTTATATCCAGTCATAATCTAATTATCATGATAATTATAGCTGACATGTTACGTACTTTTTCAAATATTCAATATACATACCTTGTTCACATGTCTTGGTGTCATTCTTTAAATCATAGCCATATACGCAGGAACATGAGAAGCCGCCATCAAAGTTGTTACAGTTCTGCTCGCAGCCATCAGTCTCCTCAACACACTCATTGATATCTGGATGGGAAAATGGGAAATTAGCTTGTTGTCATGGTGATAATAACAATACAGCACTATATTTAAAATGGCACACTTATAAATAAATGCAGCACTCATACAAATGCTCATCCATGTGTGAACATATATACTGTATTCCATCAGCTTAGTTTGTCTGATGACAGCACATTATATAATTATATTCACTTTGATATTCTACGTCAAATACGACGTCAGTCTTGCTAATAAAATTCCAGTGTACCAACATATTGTTTTGTTGTAAGTTAAAACAACATCAATCGGCGGGACAGACTTGATACCTACCTATACAGTTGAAGGCATCTTTGAGCCGGAAGCCATTCTGACAGAAACATTCGTAACTTCCAACCGTATTCGTGCAGTTTTGATTACAGGAGTTATCAGTATCCAAGGCACATTCATCTTTGTCTGGATTATAAACATACCTTCAAATTACACACTACAACCAACTACATTTTAGAAAAACAATTCAGAAAACATAATTTATCAAACCACAAGTGTTACATCAATCAAGTTTTACAAACGTTGGATAATGGATATATTATAGCCATTATCATTAGAATATCTCTACCATATCTGCAATTTTGCCCTCGAAATTTCGTTATGAAAATGAACTTCACTCACCTGTACACTGAGCATTGACTTCGTTGTATCCTAAAGGGCATTCAGAACAATTGTATCCCCTATTCAATGCCACTTGTTCTGCTGGGGTTAAATCCGTACAATTCTGGTCTCTAGCGCATGGTGACTCTAAGCAGGCATCAGTGTCAGTTTCGCACTCATCGCCTTAACATAAGCACGTTGATAAACATATTTTATTACTATTTTCAGAGTGAAACATAAAGTTTTATGGCGAAAATAGATGTGGGATTATTTCACCAGAGTAAAACAATATCTTTTGAAACGTTCACTCAATATTGACCAATCAGAACAGAGCATTTACAATTAGTATTACGTACATCTTCTTTTAAATTTTACATTTTCAATTGTTGCATGATATGTTATTTTTCACTGGCATCAGTTGGCGTCTAATATAGCGACATTGAAATATAATAAATAGACTATTCCCTTGTTTCCGGTTTAACGGTTATATTTCATCCCGTGGGGTGGCAACTGTGATGAAATATAGCTGTTATTCATCATGAAACAAGGTTTCACAAGTTTTAATAGTACAGTTAACATGGAAATAAAATGTAAATTGTTGTCAATACGATATGTTCAGGAGAACTTTTTAGCATGGTGACAATACACTTTTGTCAAAATTTCAATGACTGTATGACGTACCTCACAAACAAACGTCAAAATATTGTCGTATTAAGGCAGTACAACAATTAATGTATATCAATCGATATCATGTCTATGATGTTTCGTATATCTTTCTCCTATCTTATTTATATCAAATGTATATATCGAATACTACCTGAATATCCAGTAAAGCATTCGCATTCGAGAAGTTGAAAATTAGTGGTATCGTTCTGGCCTGGACGAACATTATCTGTACAATTTCCATTTCCCGAACATAACGTACAGAGCAAAATGGACACGTCTATGGGTGGGGCGTTTGAACCGAGATCATCTGTCGCTTCAACCCTACAGAAACACATCAAGAATACAGGAATGAACCGAGATCGCCTGTCGCTTCAACCCTACAGAAACACATCAAGAATACAGGAATGAACCGAGATCGCCTGTCGCTTCAACCCTACATGAAGAAATTAAGAGTTCATGTATGAATAGAGATCGTTTGTCGCTTCAACCCTACAGAAATATATTAAGACTACAGGGATGACCCGAGATCGTTTGTCGCTTCAACCCTACATGAAGAAATTAAGAGTTCATGTATGAATAGAGATCGTTTGTCGCTTCAACCCTACAGAAATATATTAAGACTACAGGAATGAACCGAGATCGGTTGTCGCTTCAACCCTACATGAAGAAATTAAGAGTTCATGTATGAATAGAGATCGTTTGTCGCTTCAACCCTACAGAAATATATTAAGACTACAGGGATGACCCGAGATCGTTTGTCGCTTCAACTCTACAGAAAGAGATACAGAGAAAGCATGACCCGAGATCGTTTGTCGCTTCAACTCTACAGAAAGAGATACAGAGAAAGCACTTGTACATGTGGGTAAGATGATACGGTAAAAGAGCAATATTTACATTTTTACCTCAGTCCCACTTTGTAACCTTACCATGCGCAGTTTGAAATTATATAGCCTATTAACTTCAAGCGCTAAGTATGACGTCATTTTAAGCATTGAACGTCTTTCAGTTGGTATTCATAGCCAATATAAATGCAAACTGGACAGAGGCCAATTCCATGAAGTGCGTTAGCGCTTCATGTTGAATTAGCCTCGCAACACAATTGTTCAAGGCACACTACCTTTCCGGAGCAAAATAAAAAGTTTTCTTAAAACATAAATAACATAAGAAAATACATATCGATGGCCAAATATCAGGTTACAACACCAAATATATGCAAGATTTCCTGCGTAATATATGATACCTGTGGGATTCATTTCGCTGTTTTGCCGTCTGGCGCAGTGATAGTCAAATACCGAGTGGTATTTAGGACGACATAATACGACCCGCGTTATGAAAATAAACATTTTCTTTATTTTATCAAATTGTTCTGAAGATGATGATAAGTGTATTATTAACAGTATTTTAAAATTTAAAAAATTAAAAGCCGTTTCAGAAAGGTATTGGGCCTTTAAATATAATCAAAAATGTTGACACCGTAAATATAAAATGGAATATTGATGAAGAGAAAATGATGCACGGAGAGTGCACTGATGATTTATGGAAAAATGCAATCTCCAACACATTCATAATTACAGCTAAGTGGGTTATATGGAAGACAAGGACTTTTAATCAAGTACTATTATGTATTGCTGTTGATATCAGTTTTAATACTATTGAGCTTTTCATATTGGATACTCGCCAACTGAATCTTTAAAAATAAGTCTTATTGGTTGTTTAAAAGTTAAATTTTTAATAAAGTCATTTCAAATGAAAAAGTAATTTTATATAGTATCACTGAAATCATCAAAAGAGAGATAGCCTTTTGTATAAGAAATGGAGTAGTATCCCTTTTTACCTATTTTTTCTATGTAAGAGTTGTCTCCCCTGACATATTTGATGGATAATCAACTAACTTGTATACACAATGTAAATTAATTATTTGTAATTATATGTATCAATTAATCGTGAATGAATATGGATGATTGAGAGGGAATAATGAGTAAATGATGAATATGTAACTAATGTGAAAAGGTGAAAGTTTGAGTGCAAGATTTAGAATAATCTATTTTAAAAAGGAAATTGCTTTGTGAGGCCTTCTTTGAAAGGAAGATATTATTATTATTCACATGTCTTTTGAATAATATTTTTTGGGAAAAAGACTACATTACAGTGATAGATATACATAGGACGACTTGTTTATAACGAATCACAAGGGACCCCGGCACTGCAATTTCTTATACAAGTAGTTCGTTAAATAAAAATGTTTATATATATCTTTTTCTCAAAAATGACTTCGGTAGAAATACAGAAAGTTTCAACTTGATACATTTTATTCTCAGATACTACTGTGTTCACCAGAAAGCAGTGTTTTTTTTGTTTTTTTTTTCTTCCAAAAGACAATAAAGTCTTTTATTGTTGAAAACAAAAGATAAGTTCATCGTTCAGAAAAAAAGTTCATCATTCATTTGCAATTTGCTCAATAAGTGTTTAATTTCTTTAAAAAGTGAAGTTACCAGGCCCCAAAACAAGTTTATCAGGAACAAAAATTCGTCATATCAAACCCGTTATACATACGGCCATAGTATCGTGGTACTGCAGTCGAGGATTCTAATCTAGTTTTTCCGTGCAAACTTGTTTTAAATAAATTCGTGATAATCGACTGTTAGTGTAGAATGTCTTCAATATGTATTATGTTTTTAATTATGTGAAATTCTGCAGTACAAAATCACTGAAACTCTAAAACTCAAGGATTGAATACATACGTCGAGTGCATTACACATATCACGCCAAATGACAATTTTATGATGTTTATCTAAATCAGCTACTCCAACATTTGTTTTTCTATGAATAAAAACATAAACGTTTATTATTGTTTCATCTTGAAATGTAAAAGGCGTCAATTAATTATATCACACAAATATAGCTTTAAAACTAAATTATCAAAGGGTTAACTCCAAATTCCTATTTAGGTAAATATTTCAGAAATCTGCATACACCATTGTAAGGCAACATAAACTTATTCTATAAATTGTATTACGATCCCAAACCTTATATTCTGAATACTGTTGTCTTGTGGCGTCCATTGAGCGACTAACGTGTTGCCATCAGTTGTAACATTGAATCCTTTAGCCGGGGATATCGCTGCATTTATAGTTACGTTTCCTGTGTCGTTAGCTGTAAACGTTAGCACGGACTGCTGACCAACAGTGAACTTCACGGGGAAAGTTCCAGTGAGGGTAGGGGGCGTGTTTTCTACAAAAAGAATACAAATAACATATAACAATCAAAACATCATAAAACATGGCCGATTTATTAGACCTCATAATGTCGATCACTCCGCCAAAAAGTGCAATTTGTAAAAATGATATAATCTTACACGTTTCGAAACTATTCAGACATACACTATCAAAGACATAGTTAGATCACTTAACCAATAGAAATCGTAATGATGAGATTACTTAACCAATGGAAATCGTAATGGTGAGATCACTTAACCAATAGAAATCGTAATGATGAGATCACTTAACCAATGGAAATCATAATGATGAGATCACTTAACCAATGGAAATCGTAATGTGAGATCACTTAACCAATGGAAATCGTAATGATGAGATCACTTAACCAATGGAAATCATAATGATGAGATCACTTAACCAATGGAAATCGTAATGGTGAGATCACTTAACCAATGGGAATCGTAATGATGAGATCACTTAACCAATGGAAATCGTAATGATGAGATCACTTAACCAATGGAAATCGTAATGATGAGATCACTTAACCAATGGAAATCGTAATGATGAGATCACTTAACCAATGGAAATCATAATGATGAGATCACTTAACCAATAGAAATCATAATGATGAGATCACTTAACCAATGGGAATCGTAATGGTGAGACCACTTAACCAATGGAAATCGTAATGATGAGATCACTTAACCAATGAAAATCGTAATGATGAGATTACTTAAACCAATGGAAATCGTAATGATGAGATCACTCTTAACCAATAGAAATCATAATGATGAGATCACTTAACCAATGGGAATCGTAATGGTGAGACCACTTAACCAATGGAAATCGTAATGATGAGATCACTTAACCAATGGAAATCATAATGATGAGATCACTACCATAACCAATGGGAATCGTAATGGTGAGACCACTTAACCAATGGAAATCGTAATGATGAGATCACTTAACCAATGGAAATCATAATGATGAGATCACTTAACCAATGGAAATCATAATGATGAGATCACTTAACCAATGGAAATCATAATGATGAGATCCTTAACCAATGGAAATCGTAATGATGAGATCACTTAACCAATGGAAATCGTAATGATGAGATCACTTAACCAATGGAAATCGTAATGATGAGATCACTTAACCAATGGAAATCATAATGATGAGATCACTTAACCAATGGAAATCGTAATGATGAGATCACTTAACCAATGGAAATCGTAATGATGAGATCACTTAACCAATGGAAATCGTAATGATGAGATCACTTAACCAATGGGAATCGTAATGATGAGATCACTTAACCAATGGAAATCGTAATGATGAGATCACTTAACCAATGGAAATCGTAATGATGAGATCACTTAACCAATGGAAATCGTAATGATGAGATCACTTAACCAATGGGAATCGTAATGTGAGATCACTTAACAAATGGAAATCATAATGATGAGATCACTTAACCAATGGAAATCATAATGATGAGATCACTTAACCAATGGAAATCGTAATGATGAGATCACTTAACCAATGGAAATCGTAATGATGAGATCACTTAACCAATGGAAATCGTAATGATGAGATCACTTAACCAATGGAAATCGTAATGATGAGATCACTTAACCAATGGAAATCGTAATGATGAGATCACTTAACCAATGGAAATCGTAATGATGAGATCACTTAACCCAATGGAAATCGTAATGATGAGATCACTTAACCAATGGAAATCGTAATGATGAGATCACTTAACCAATGGAAATCGTAATGATGAGATCACTTAACCAATGGAAATCGTAATGATGAGATCACTTAACCAATGGAAATCGTAATGATGAGATCACTTAACCAATGGAAATCGTAATGATGAGATCACTTAACCAATGGAAATCGTAATGATGAGATCACTTAACCAATGGAAATCGTAATGATGAGATCACTTAACCAATGGAAATCGTAATGATGAGATCACTTAACCAATGGAAATCGTAATGATGAGATCACTTAACCAATGGAAATCGTAATGATGAGATCACTTAACCAATGGGAATCGTAATGATGAGATCACTTAACAAATGGAAATCATAATGATGAGATCACTTAACCAATGGAAATCATAATGATGAGATCACTTAACCAATGGAAATCGTAATGATGAGATCACTTAACCAATGGAAATCGTAATGATGAGATCACTTAACCAATGGGAATCGTAATGATGAGATCACTTAACCAATGGAAATCGTAATGATGAGATCACTTAACCAATGGAAATCGTAATGATGAGATCACTTAACCAATGGAAATCGTAATGATGAGATCACTTAACCAATGGAAATCGTAATGATGAGATCACTTAACCAATGGAAATCGTAATGATGAGATCACTTAACCAATGGAAATCGTAATGATGAGATCACTTAACCAATGGAAATCGTAATGATGAGATCACTTAACCAATGGAAATCGTAATGTGAGATCACTTAACCAATGGAAATCGTAATGATGAGATCACTTAACCAATGGAAATCGTAATGGTGAGATCACTTAACCAATGGAAATCGTAATGATGAGATCACTTAACCAATGGAATAACAATGATGAGATCACTTAACCAATGGAAATCGTAATGATGAGATCACTTAACCAATGGAAATACTAATGTGAGATCACTTAACCAATGGAAATCGTAATGATGAGATCACTTAACCAATGGGAATCGTAATGTGAGATCACTTAACCAATGGAAATCGTAATGATGAGATCACTTAACCAATGGAAATCGTAATGATGAGATCACTTAACCAATGGAAATCGTAATGATGAGATCACTTAACCAATGGAAATAACAATGGTGAGATCACTTAACCAATGGAAATCGTAATGATGATATCACTTAACCAATGGAAATAACAATGGTGAGATCACTTAACCAATGGAAATCGTAATGATGAGATCACTTAACCAATGGAAATCGTAATGATGAGATCACTTAACCAATGGGAATCGTAATGTGAGATCACTTAACCAATGGAAATCATAATGATGAGATCACTTAACCAATGGGAATCGTAATGGTGAAATCACTTAACCAATGGAAATCGTAATAGTGAGACCACTTAACCAATGGAAATCGTAATGATGAGATCACTTAACCAATGGAAATCATAATGATGAGATCACTTAACCAATGGAAATCATAATGATGAGATCACTTAACCAATGGGAATCGTAATGTGAGATCACTTAACCAATGGGAATCGTAATGGTGAAATCACTTAACCAATGGAAATCGTAATGGTGATATCACTTAACCAATGGGAATCGTAATGTGAGATCACTTAACCAATGGAAATCGTAATGGTGAGATCACTTAACCAATGGAAATCGTAATGATGAGATTACTTAACCAATGGAAATCGTAATGATGAGATCACTTAACCAATAGAAATCATAATGATGAGATCACTTAACCAATGGGAATCGTAATGGTGAGACCACTTAACCAATGGAAATCGTAATGATGAGATCACTTAACCAATGGAAATCGTAATGATGAGATCACTTAACCAATGGAAATCATAATGATGAGATCACTTAACCAATGGGAATCGTAATGGTGAGACCACTTAACCAATGGAAATCGTAATGATGAGATCACTTAACCAATGGAAATCATAATGATGAGATCACTTAACCAATGGAAATCATAATGATGAGATCACTTAACCAATGGAAATCATAATGATGAGATCACTTAACCAATGGAAATCGTAATGTGAGATCACTTAACCAATGGAAATCGTAATGTGAGATCGCTTAACCAATGGAAATCGTAATGATGAGATCACTTAACCAATGGAAATAACAATGGTGAGATCACTTAACCAATGGAAATCGTAATTATGAGATTACTTAACCAATGGAAATCGTAATGATGAGATCACTTAACCAATGGAAATCGTAATGGTGAGATCACTTAACCAATGGAAATCGTAATGGTAAGATCACATAACCAATGGGATTCGTAATGGTGAGATCACTTAACTAATGGAAATCGTAATGTGAGATCACTTAACCAATGGGAATCGTAATGGTGAGATCACTTAACCAATGGGATTCGTAATGGTGAGATCACTTCACCAATGGAAATCGTAATGGTGAGATCACTTAACCAATGGAAATCGTAATGGTTAGATCACTTAACCAATGGAAATCGTAATGTGAGATCACTTAACCAATGGAAATCGTAATGTGAGATCACTTAACCAATGGAAATCGTAATGTGAGATCGCTTAACCAATGGAAATCGTAATGATGAGATCACTTAACCAATGGAAATCGTAATGTGAGATCGCTTAACCAATGGAAATCGTAATGATGAGATCACTTAACCAATGGAAATCGTAATGTGAGATCGCTTAACCAATGGAAATCGTAATGATGAGATCACTTAACCAATGGAAATCACAATGGTGAGATCACTTAACCAATGGAAATCGTAATGGTAAGATCACTTAACCAATGGAAATCACAATGGTGAGATCACTTAACCAATGGAAATCGTAATGGTAAGATCACTTAACCAATGGAAATCGTAATGGTGAGATCACTTAACCAATGGAAATCGTAATGTGAGATCACTTAACCAATGGAAATCGTAATGTGAGATCGCTTAACCAATGGAAATCGTAATGTGAGATCACTAAACCAATGGAAATCGTAATGTGAGATCGCTTAACCAGTGGAAATCGTAATGTGAGATCACTAAACCAATGGAAATCGTAATGTGAGATCGCTTAACCAATGGAAATCGTAATGGTTAGATCACTTAACCAATGGAAATGTTTCCATGATACAAGGAACACATTCAGAAATGAAAATATAAATACAGTATCATGAAATACTTCTTCTCTGCTACATAATGTTAATATCAAATCTATAAATAACGTAACTTTAAACTTACAACATTAAATCATAATTTCTATGCTCACTAACTGTATTGAAAATGCATTTGAAATATCCTTTAATTTACTGTAGATAGTTCTTGTCTATATGTACGATATTCTGGTACGTGATTTTATTGCAACAATGGATGGTATTAAAAAGTGTTTGAAATTACTATGATAAAACATTTGTTATGAATTTGAAATATACCAGCATCCTGTCTGTCATCGCTGTTTTGTTGTTCTGTGGCAGCAGTATTACTGGCAAATTCCTCATCGCGTGTCAGAAGGAAGTCGTAAACACACGACAGAGGGGCATTATCTCCGCCACATGTCTGTTTAGCTTCATTGATCATTGTCTCGTTGAAACTATCCAAAAAGACAGGAACAAAATCGTCGTCCCTGTAATCCGATGCATTTTTTCCACCAAAGTAAGTGAAAAGTGAGTCTGTTGCATTTATCTGCCCTGCAAACAGATAAGTAACATATTACATCGGTGTGAAAGAAAGATTTAAACCAACAAAATAAAAGTATCAAATAATGAAATATTTAAAAAAAAACCGAATACAATAGTCAGTGAAGAATTATGTATACTATCAGATCAATAGTTTGAAGGTAAATCGTATGATTCCTTGTGTTTAGACGATTTTAGTCCTCATATAATCCGCCCGGTATCCAGGGAAGTACACCTGTGTCATATTACTGTCACTAGTGTAATTAAACCTGCAAAGTTTTCCATTTTCAGGAAATTCATTGTGACTTCAATACTTGATGTCTGTAAACGAAGACGGGGTTTATGCAATTAATTACAATACAAATTATAATTACCCCAATCTCTGAAAATCTAAGCAAATACAAATTATAATTACCCCAATCTCTGAAAATCTAAGCAATTACTTGAACTTGATAAATAACGAAAGTCCTTACAATGTTTTCCAAATTTATAAAATATTTCCTCCTCTGTCGAGTTTGCTGCGATAACGGTACCGTCGGGTGCCGCAAAGTCGTTATTCGGATCTCCATCAAAATTTCCAAGAAGACCAATTGCACCTTGGTTCTTAAATTCTTCCGGTACACTGTATGATAAATCCAAAGATCCTTTACCAGGTGAAATTGAAACTTGAATACCTGAAAAGAAATAATAAGCTTTTAATCTATACAGAAAATACACCACTGGTAATGATTAGTAATAATGGAACGCCCGAAACCACTTGTAAATCTGTTACCAATTGTACATCTTGTGCCTATTGCACACCTGGTATCACATGTATATATGATGCCAATTGTACATCTGATCCCAAATGTACATCTGGTGATATTTGTACACCTAGTAAAAATTGTACACCTAATACCACTTGTTCAATTGGTGCCAATTGCACATCTGGTGCCAATTGTACATCTGGTGCCAATTGCACATCTGGTACCAATTGTACATCTGGTGCCATTGTACATCTGGTGATATTTGTACACCTGGTAAAAATTGTACACCTAATACCACTTGTTCAATTGGTGCCAATTGCACATCTGGTGCTAATTGTACATCTGGTGCCAATTGTACATCTGGTGCCAATTGTACATCTGGTGCCAATTGTACATCTGGTGATATTTGTACACCTGGTAAAAATTGTACACCTAATACCACTTGTTCAATTGGTGCCAATTGCACATCTTGTGCCTATTGCACACCTGGTATCACATGTATATATGATGCCAATTGCACATCTGGTGACAATTGTACATCTGGTGCCAATAGTATATCTGATGCCAATTGTACATCTAGTGCCTAATGTACATCAGGTGCCTAATGTAGTCTGGGGACAATTGCACATCTGGTGCCAATTGTACATTTGGTGCCAATTGTACATCTGGTGCCAATTGCACATCTGGTGCCAATGGTACATCTGGTGCCAATTGTGCACCTTGTGTCACATGTATATATGATGCCAATTGTAAAACTGATGCCAAATGTACATCTGGTGATATTTGTACACTTGGTGAATATTGTACACCTAATACCACTTGTTCAATTAGTGCCAATAGTATATCTGATGCCAATTGTACATCTTGTGCCTAATGCAAATCTGTGGTCAATTGTACATCTGGTGCCAATTGTACATCTGGTGCCTAATGTACATCTGGTGCCAATTGTACATCTGGTGACTAATGTACATCTGGTGTCAATTGTACATCTGGTGCCAATTGTACATCTGGTGCCTTTTGTACATCTTTTATCTCCCAATATTCATTTACAAATATCCAAAGACGCATAAGTGTTGGAAATAAGTTGATATATAAAACAACACTGATGTGTTAACCGGCTAATTAAAGTACATTTTTGTTAGTGTTGATGACAGCAAAATATATGTGGTTCCGATAATGCTTACCTGATCTCGTCTTTACATGAAGCGTGTTGTTTTCGCGAGTAAAAATTAGAGAGCAGTTGAGATCAGTATCTTGTGAATTATATTCTGCGTCAGCTTCAAATTGTTCGGTTATTTCCATGCCGTTCTTGTAAATAAGCATTCCTGTAGGATAGAATAATACTGCTTTATTAAGAGGTGTGCTATTGATATATTACAACATTAATTCTTTGCTTTATTACATTTTTTGCAATGACTAAGTGGTGTATATAGCTTTTTACATCTCAAGGAATAAAATCTTGGTATATAAGGTCTTACTGTAGAAAATGACTGTAGTGTTAACTAGAGAACACAGAAGGGATAGAAATATCATGCATACTATCGTTTGAGCCAAGTACGTTGATATCCACTTGCATGGAGTTGCCTTGAGAATCTTTTCCAGCAACCGAAGTAAATACAGTTGCATTGATGGTTTTGTTTTCTTTATCCAAAGCCAGTCCTGTTCTAGCCTGGAGGTCGAGCGAGTCATTCAGCTGTGGATTAGGGTTGTTGTTCTTCAGTCTCGTTATCCAGTATTCACCACGACCGTTAAAAGCGTAGCCTTTACCATCCAGTGTGGTGAAGTGAGGGTCACCATTATTCCAAGCTGAAACAATCTCACCTTTAGTAAATTCTAAATCTATTTCAATTTGCATAGATAAAAATGATACATGAAAAACGAAACACGGTGTACAAAGAAATGAATTTTAATTGACAATTTTGCCTGACGAAATTAAGAACAATAGATCGAGTTCTGTAATTTATTTTAAACAGTTTTTATATTTTGCAATGTTGATTGTAAAAACCAAGAATAGTGTTAAACATTATCTATCAAATACGTACCAATGAATATGTTATACAGTATACAAAAGTAGCTTTCGGGCCGAACTGTATGAAAATAATTGCAGAACTGATATCCAACTGCACAGCATCTTCGTTGATAGTAGAGAGCCTCATTAGCGAGACGAACTCCATTAAATGTAAAAAGATTAGGGAAGTATATCCCAGCTTGAGCTCCGTAGCCTTCAAATCCTCCAAACCGTGAGTAACAGCAGCCCTTTATTAGGATAAATAAAGTTAATACAAAATATTCAAATATTGTTACACACGTATTATCTTTCTGAAAACTTCCTTACATACATCCTCTATGACTAATGCTTTGTAAAGGAAAAGAATAGAGTCAAAGACATTAACTATTCAAAACGAAATATAATGCGTTAACAGACAATTTCCACTACGTCACATGATGTGTTAAATGTAACACAACACCTGTTACTGATATGTTTACTGTAACATCACACATGGCAGTTATGTGTTAAGTATAATACCAGTATAATACCACACACATGGTAGTAATGTGTTTAGTGTAACATCCCACATGGTAGTTATGTATTTAGTGTAACACCACACACATGTTAGTGATGTGTTTAGTGTAACACAACACACATGGTAGTGATGTGTTTAGTGTAACACCACACACATGGTAGTGATGTGTTTAGTGTAACACCACACACATGGTAGTGATGTGTTTAGTGTAACACCACACACATGGTAGTGATGTGTTTAATGTAACACCACAAACATGGTAGTGGTGTGTTTAGTGTAACACCACACACATGGTAGTGATGTGTTTAGTGTAACACAACACACATGGTAGTGATGTGTTTAGTGTAACACCACACACATGGTAGTGATGTGTTTAGTGTAACACCACACACATGGTAGTGATGTGTTTAGTGTAACACTACACATATTGTAGTGATGTGTTTAATGTAACACCACAAACATGGTAGTGGTGTGTTTAGTTTAACACAACACACATGGTAGTGATGTAATTAGTGTAACACAACACACATGGTAGTGATGTGTTTAGTGTAACACCACAACATTGTAGTGATGTGTTTAGTGTAACACCACACACATGGTAGTGATGTGTTTAGTGTAACACCACAAACATGGTAGTGATGTGTTTAGTGTAACACCACACACATGGTAGTGATGTGTTTAGTGTAACACCACACACATGGTAGTTATGTGTTTAGTGTAACACCCCACACATGGTAGTGATGTGTTTAGTGTAACACCACACACATGGTAGTGATATGTTTAGTGTAACACCCCACACATGGTAGTGATGTGTTTAGTGTAACATCACACACATGGTAGTGATGTGTTTAGTGTAACACCACACACATGGTAGTGATGTGTTTAGTGTAACACCACAACATGGTAGTGATGTGTTTAGTGTAACACCACAACATGGTAGTGATGTGTTTAGTGTAACACCACACACATGGTAGTGATGTGTTTAGTGTAACACCACACACATGGTAGTGATGTGTTTAGTGTAACACCACACACATGGTAGTGATGTGTTTAGTGTAACACCACAACATGGTAGTGATGTGTTTAGTGTAACACTACACATATTGTAGTGATGTGTTTAAACACCACAAACATGGTAGTGGTGTGTTTTAGTGTAACACCACACACATGGTAGTGATGTGTTTAGTGTAACACAACACACATGGTAGTGATGTGTTTAGTGTAACACCACACACATGGTAGTGATGTGTTTAGTGTAACACCACACACATGGTAGTGATGTGTTTAGTGTAACACTACACATATTGTAGTGATGTGTTTAATGTAACACCACAAACATGGTAGTGGTGTGTTTAGTGTAACACCACACACATGGTAGTGATGTGTTTAGTGTAACACAACACACATGGTAGTGATGTGTTTAGTGTAACACCACACACATGGTAGTGATGTGTTTAGTGTAACACCACACACATGGTAGTGATGTGTTTAGTGTAACACCACACACATGGTAGTGATGTGTTTAGTGTAACACACAACATGTAGTGATGTGTTTAGTGTAACACCACACACACATGGTAGTGATGTGTTTAGTGTAACACCACACACATGGTAGTGATGTGTTTAGTGTAACACACACACATGTAGTGATGTGTTTAGTGTAACACCACAACATGGTAGTGATGTGTTTAGTGTAACACCACACACATGGTAGTGATTTGTGTTTAGTGTAACACCACACACATGGTAGTGATGTGTTTAGTGTAACACCACACACACATGGTAGTGATGTGTTTAGTGTAACACCACACACACATGGTAGTGATGTGTTTAGTGTAACACCACACACATGGTAGTGATGTGTTTAGTGTAACACCACACACATGGTAGTGATGTGTTTAGTGTAACACCACACACATGGTAGTGATGTGTTTAGTGTAACACCACACACATGGTAGTGATGTGTTTAGTGTAACACCACACACATGGTAGTGATGTGTTTAGTGTAACACCACACACATGGTAGTGATGTGTTTAGTGTAACACCACACACATGGTAGTGATGTGTTTAGTGTAACACCACACACATGGTAGTGATGTGTTTAGTGTAACACCACACACATGGTAGTGATGTGTTTAGTGTAACACCACACACACATGGTAGTGATGTGTTTAGTGTAACACCACACACATGGTAGTGATGTGTTTAGTGTAACACCACACACATGGTAGTGATGTGTTTAGTGTAACACCACACACATGGTAGTGATGTGTTTAGTGTAACACCACACACATGGTAGTGATGTGTTTAGTGTAACACCACACACATGGTAGTGATGTGTTTAGTGTAACACCACACACATGGTAGTGATGTGTTTAGTGTAACACCACACACATGGTAGTGATGTGTTTAGTGTAACACCACAGACATGGTAGTGATGTGTTAGTGTATACCATACACATGGTAGTGATGTGTTTAGTGTAACACCACACACATGGTAGTGATGTGTTTAGTGTAACACCACACACATGGTAGTGATGTGTTTAGTGTAACACCACACACATATGGTAGTGATGTGTTTAGTGTAACACCACACACATGGTAGTGATGTGTTTAGTGTAACACCACACACATGGTAGTGATGTGTTTAGTGTAACACCACACACATGGTAGTGATGTGTTTAGTGTAACACCACACACATGGTAGTGATGTGTTTAGTGTAACACCACACACATGGTAGTGATGTGTTTAGTGTAACACCACACACATGGAAGTTATGTGTTTAGTGTAACACCACACAAAGGGTAGTGATGTGTTTAGTGTAACACCACACACATGGTAGTGATGTGTTTAGTGTAACACCACAACATGGTAGTAATGTGTTTAGTGTAACACCACACACATGGTAGTGATGTGTTTAGTGTAACACCACACACATGGTAGTGATATGTTTAATGTAACACCAAACATGGCAGTGATGTGTTTAATGTAAGATCATATATGGTAGTTATGTGTTTAGTATAACACCACACACCTGGTAATTATGTGTTTAGTGTAACACCACACACATGGTAGTAATGTGTTAAGTGTAACACCCTACACATGGTAGTGATGTGTTTAGTGTAAAATTACATACATGGTAGTGATGTGTTAAGTGTAACACTCCCAACATGGTAGTGATGTGTTTGGTGTCATTCCACACACATGGTAGTGATGTGTTTAGTGTAACACCACAAACATGGTAGTGATGTGTTTAGTGTAACACTACACACATGGTAGAGATGTGTTTAGTGTAACACCACACACATCGTAGTTATGTGTTTAATGTTACACCACACACATGGTAGTGATGTGTTTAGTGTAACTCCACACACATTGCAGTGATGTGTTTATTGTAACACCACACACATGGAAGTGATGTGTTAAGTGTAACTCCACACACATTGCAGTGATGTGTTTAGTGTAACACCACACACATGGAAGTTATGTGTTTAGTGTAAACCCACACAAATGGTAGTGATGTGTTTAGTGTAACTCCACACACACGGAAGTGATGTGTTTAGTGTAACACCACACACATGGTAGTGATGTGTTTAGTTTAATACCACACGCATGGTAGTGATGTGTTTAGTGTAACTCCACACACATTGTAGTGATGTGTTTAGTGTAACAACACACAACTGGTAGTTATGTGTTTAGTGTAACACCACACACATGGTAGTGATGTGTTTATTGTAACACCACACACATTGTAGTAATGTGTTTAGTGTAACACCATACACATGGTAGTGATGTGTTTAGTGTAACACCACACACATGGTAGTTATGTGTTTAGTGTAACACCACACACATGGTTGATTATTATTTAGATAATGCATATTGCATGCTTTTTAAAGTGGTTTAAAAGTGTGGACAAAATCGCTAACATATTAAATATTTCGAGCACAAATAATATGTTCAAAAGATGGACATAAGTGGCCCCGTTGCCACATATCTAGTATCTTTAGATAACATCATTTTTGGCTGTTTTTGCCTTTTTACAAATTGCAAAATAGATAAAACGCACATATAAAGTAAGTATGTACCTAATACTTTAATACTACAAAATATGAAAAAAATCGAAACGTTGGCGGATTTTGGAATCCCATCTTTATTTGATCTAAGGTATTTTTTGATATGTTTAAAGGGACAATTCACTCAGGCTAATTCCTTTATATAACCAAGAAGCAAAATATAGCATTATTGTATTGTTCTACATTTCTTATGAAACATATAACATAAAACATTGACAAATTCCATGACATTGTTAAGTATTTTAATTAATATCGTTGAAATATCAAATCGTTGATCAATACGATTAAGCAGGTACAATACAGACGCTGTACCCATACCCGAGCCAAAGTCACGCACGTTAAACAAATAAACTACATAACCACTGACAAGGTGATAAATGATTTTTAGGCAAGATAATTCATCTAATAAGGTAAACAAACTACTGTCATAACGATTTGAGCAGTTCTAGACAAAGTTGCATTACTCTACGAGCAAGGGACAGGGTTCGGCATACAAGAAGTTTGACCACAATGTGTAATGGCGGTCAGCGAGCGAGTTTGAACATCTACACACATGTCACAACCATGGGCTTTTCAGGAATATCACAGTAAAACCGACTGATCTAATTTCCATAAGAACTGGGGTTTTTTCCGATATATGTACAAATTTTAATGTTCTCTTAGACTGAATTGTCCCTTTAAAGTCACATATTGAAATTATGACATTTCAATTATAGTTTATTGGAGAAGTAATATTTAACTACACAAATTCATCTACAATAAATAATAGAGTTGCTATTGCTGTGTATTAAGTGTACATACCATCCCATCAGCTGTCCCAAACACCGGCAATACGTAGCATATTGACGAGAAAGAGGGTCGATAAAAATATCTTGATAATAACCATGCAACCCTACGTCTGCACGGACATATCTGTGAGCTGATAGGGACTGAGATCTGTGGCTGCTGGGATACATAATACGCGCATTGCGTTTCCAGTGGAACATAAAATGAAGAACTATAACCAATTCTTTCAACAAATACTCCAACATAAACTGCAACAAAATAACAATTATCGGTCAATGTATTCTTATGATATACAATGAAGTAAGTGTCTGCCCTAAGGGGTAAATCATATGCGTTACATAACATGTAAATTTGCGTAGCGTCTCTTACACAGAAACGTATTTTTGCTCAGAAACTAATGACGTCAACTTAGATATCCATCCATAAGGACTGATTAAACTGCATCACACTTGATCGGAATGCATGATTTACTATTTGATATCAATAATCACAATCTATGATGTGAAAAACAAATAAAGAAAAAATAAATTTAATGTATATATTGGTAATAATTTCCTTTCATACGACAATAATACATGGATATGTGTACTATCGTGAGCTGCTGATTAACTAAAGTATTTCAAAGTTTCCTCACCTGAGTTTATGTATTGATATCGGTTATTCAATGAGAGAGCTTGAGGTTTTCTTGAAGCAAACAGCTCAAAAGGAATGCCATCTAGTTTAAATCCAACTGGTATGGTCGATGTGAATATATTTTGTTCAATGTTCATGTCAAAATAGTTAGTCATTGTGTAGGCCGAAATGCCATCGGTTGCAAGAGTCGTTTGAAAAGTTGCTCTCTGAAAAAAAACCCAAAATAATTAGTGATAAGATTTAAGCTTTACAGTATGTACAAGCCATTGGTAGGAAATAAAATACCTTGAATATACAATGACTTACTGAATCTGGAAACCCTGTTAAGGCTGAATTATTCCACGTGATAACAAGAGCCCAATAAGGTGAGAATCCAGACGCCTGAGGACCCGATGCGCTAAACATGGATTCTATTGTATTCAATATACTCTGGGTTCCTGGGGTGAGGATGTCGTACACGTTGTATCTAACAGAGTCGGGGTCAAATTCCAGTCCCAGACTACACACAAAATCAACGAAAGGTATATCAAAGATGCTCGGAAGTGTTGTGCTGTACAGATTCAGTCTTTGGCCCAAGGACAAGAAGCCGTTTTTGTTTACCTAAAATGAGATCAACACAATTCCTTAGCAAAGCATATATGCATCGAGATGATCGACAGAGATATGTACGTAGGAGAAAAACAATTTGTACACTTATTCTTTTTATATGAATTTGCTAACCATGCTTCAATATATTCTATTTAAACCATGATTCATAAGCTGTATTTATGTCTTACTAAAGCGTTTTCGAACATTTTACAATTTTCATTTAACCGCTCTTCAACAATTGTTTCAAAAGAATACTCATTCCTAGAATGTTGATGAAAATGCTGTGTTGTATATAATTAAGATCCGTTAATCTTTGGTGTACTTACAAATATGAAACGATGATAGTAATTCGAGATCGGAATAGGAAAAGTACTGTATACCATCGACGACGAGCCACTGGCAGACATCGTTTGAGCATTTGTGGAATCAATAAGACCTTAAAGCAGATACGGATAGACATAAAATAATGGCCAAAACACCGACGTCAACGCAAATGTATTTCGTGATTTTATATAACATATAATTTCATATTTGATTTCATTATTTTGAGAGACAGAATAACTGTACTTACTAAGCCTCAGAGCAGGAGCAACCGTTGTGGTTGTAGTTGGTGTCGTGGTGGTTGTAGTTGGTGTCGTGGTGGTTGTAGTTGGTGTCGTGGTGGTTGTAGTTGGTGTCGTGGTGGTTGTAGTTGGTGTCGTGGTGGTTGTAGTTGGTGTCGTGGTGGTTGTAGTTGGTGTCGTGGTGGTTGTAGTTGGTGTCGTAGTGGTTGTTGCTGAAAAGAAAATTATTCAAATTCAGATTACCATAACAATATTTATAGATTGACGGTATTCGCATGCACGGCATGTATTGTTAATGATAACTCGTGTAATCTATACTATTCTATGAGTCGGAAGTAATACTGGCTGGTCTAGGGCAATACACTCATGTCGCCTGAGGCTGTATTGCATGGCTACCCATGCAATAAAGCCTCATGACGTCACGGCGTCAATAAAATCTCTATTTCCTCGGTAAAATTTTAACATTTTTTTTCCACAAAATTGACTGGTTTTACTATAAAAGATGCAAGCAACGGAATTTGTGTTGAAAATATCACGTAATTTTTCATGTATGGAAATTGACTTCCAGTCGTGGATTTCTTCGAATTTATTTCAAAATGGCGGGATATTATGGTTGTAAAATTGCAGTAAAACGTCGTGGTATGAAAGAAAAATACTCTTTCATAAGTGGATATGAAGGATAGGGATATTCTACCCTCGGGATCACAAAATGTTGCAAAACCCTCGGCAAGCCTCGGGTTTTACTACATTTTGTGACCCTCGGGTAGAATATCCCTATCCTTCATATCCACATATGAAAGAGTCGTGTAATCTATACTATTCTATGAGTCGGAAGGATAATATCTACGGACGGCTAAATCTATCAATTATAAAAGAATCGTAAAAAATACTTACGTGCAGTGCTAGTTGTGGTAGCTTCGACAGTTGTTGTGGTATCTGATGTTGTAGTGGTAATTGATGTGGTAGTGGTAGCTACAACAGGTGTGGTATCTGATGTGGTAGTGGTAGCTACAACAGGTGTGGTATCTGATGTGGTAGTGGTATCTGATGTTGTAGTGGTAGCTACAACAGGTGTGGTATCTGATGTTGTAGTGGTAGCTACAACAGGTGTGGTATCTGATGTGGTAGAAGTCGGTGCGACAGTTATTGTGGTATCTGAAAATAATTCGATTTTGCTTTATTAGGAAATATTTTCATTTGCTTAAAAATGTACTTCATACTTCATCCCATATAGAAAAAAAAGCGTTTTTGAAGAAATTATCTTTAGTAAATTAATTATGGGATACATTTTAATAGATTTTTTTATGTTAAGGCGATATAAAACAAAAATCTGAGTGTACTAAGACACAACACAAACATACCGCTGTCTCTGAAAAACACGCACCTCGCACTTCACACACGCTACACATTGTATTCAAGGGATGCCGTCCTTACATGACACCGGATGTTACTAGGACGTTAATTAATCAAACAAATAAACAACAAGTGTACTTTATCATTAACCGCTTCGTGGAATATTTAGTGTACACTCTGATTGTTTTGTTTATACCCTTAAGACAGAATTTAAAAAACAACCTAAATGATACATATAAAATAATCACTGATCTATTCAAGCAACTTATAAATAGCATTAAACTGCAATATATATACTGTAAATGGTTACCTGCGGCGGTTGACGTGGTATTGGTAACAATAGTTACATTATCAAAATTAACCGTTGTGGTTTCTGCAGCAGATGTCGTTGTTTCTGTAACAATTATTAGAAAATGTACCTTCTTGGTTTTTCATATCTTATAAAATAAAACATATCAGCACAACTATTCCAGAAAAGGTATGGACATTCTACAAACGGCATATATTAAAATGCTCAAGCTACATAATTTTACAAAATGTCGACTGATATTTGCTAATACCGCTGCTTATATATGTACCAGTTTATTAATGATATACCAAATAGCGACTGCTCATATGTGAACAAGTTTAAAAATGATATACCAAATACCGACTGTTCATATGTGTACCAGTTTATTAATGATATACCAAATAGCGACTTCTCATATGTGAACCAGTTTAAAAATGATATACGAAATACCGACTTCTCATATGTGAACCAGTTTAAAAATGATATACGAAATACCGACTGCTCATATGTGAACCAGTTTATTAATGATATACCAAATACCGACTTCTCATATGTGTTCCAGTTTATTAATGATATACCAAATACCGACTTCTCATATGTGTTCCAGTTTATTAATGATATACCAAATACCGACTTCTCATATGTGTACCAGTTTATTAATGATATACCAAATACCGACTTCTCATATGTTAACCAGTTTATTAATGATATACCAAATACCGACTTCTCAAATGTTAACCAGTTTATTAATGATATACCAAATACCGACTTCTCAAATGTGAACCAGTTTAAAATGATATACCAAATACCGACTTCTCATATGTGTACCATTTTATTAATGATATACCAAATACCGGCCGCTCATATGTGAACCAGTTTATTAATGATATACCAAATACCGACTGTTCATATGTGTACCAGTTTATTAATGATATATCTAACACAAACGCATAGATATTTCAAACAACATTAGTTGTGTAAAATTACTTATTGTTTCAACAGTTTTATCATTTTGCAGTAATAATAGTTATACAGTTATACATGAAACTTTGCAAAATATTGACTCTATATTTGAAAAGTTTCCTGATTTTGATGTCTTGACGTTTTCATTCTTTCACGTCTATTAGCAATATTTTATAATCATGTTGTTTATTCCTACTGGATCGTTAACTCCAATCCAACTACAAGCACTAGTACATGTATGTGAATGACAGGCTTCTTCGACGAATCCATTGAATCAGTAAGCAACAGAGTATCATTTTCACTATGCTTCTTATATTGTTGAGACTATATAGGCGACAGACTGTTATGTTTTAAAGTCTTCTGAGACTATATAGGCGACAGACTGTTGTTTTTAAGTCTCCTGAGACTATATAGGCGACAGGCTGTTATGTTTTAAAGTCTCCTGAGACTTTATAGGCGACAGACTGTTATGTTTTTAATAGAACGAATATACGTACCCGGCCTACTATACCTTTCGGCCGGGTACGAATTGGTCCCTATGTGTCGTAGTGGAGCACTGCCTCCGAAAATCACTCGGGCACAGTTTTCTATACGTTTTTGTAGGTTTCCAATTATTTTATGCGTATACATGAATTTACATATTATTTTTGTCCAAAACAAACATAACTACCATTCTTAATATCTACCGTACCGCTCACAAGATGTCAAATTCACAATTTGTGGACTTGCGGTATAAATTCCCTTCAGAAAGACCTTCATATGTATTATGTGAAAAAAAAAATAATGCCTCGATGAGAATTTGATATTTTATGTAGTTCAGTTATATTCCCTAGTAGGTAAGCGATATCAAACAAGTACGATAAAATGCAAAGAAACGTTTTATAATGGTTTGCATAATCATAATTTTGCTCCATTAGCAGTAATAGGCACCAATTGTAGCTCTAAAAACGACACCATTTTCTGTCTAAAAGTCTTTTGAGCTACAATATTGCAGCTATGTTTTTAAGTCTTCTGAGACTATATAGGCGACAGACTGTTATGTTTTTAAGTCTTCTGAGACTATATAGGCGACAGACTGTTATGTTTTTAAGTCTCCTGAGACTATATAGGCGACAGACTGTTATGTTTTTAAGTCTTCTGAGACTATATAGGCGACAGACTGTTATGTTTTTAAGTCTTCTGAGACTATATAGGCGACAGACTGTTATGTTTTAAAGTCTCCTGAGACTATATAGGCGACAGACTGTTATGTTTTTAAGTCTCCTGAGACTATATAGGCGACAGACTGTTATGTTTTTAAGTCTTCTGAGACTATATAGGCGACAGACTGTTGTTTTTAAGTCTCCCGAGTCTATATAGGCGACAGACTGTTATGTTTTTAAGTCTCCTGAGTCTATATAGGCGACAGACTGTTATGTTTTTAAGTCTCCTGAGACTATATAGGCGACAGACTGTTATGTTTTTAAGTCTCCTGAGACTATATAGGCGACAGACTGTTATGTTTTTAAGTCTCCTGAGTCTATATAGGCGACAGACTGTTATGTTTTTAAGTCTCCTGAGACTATATAGGCGACAGACTGTTGTTTTTAAGTCTCCCGAGTCTATATAGGCGACAGACTGTTATGTTTTTAAGTCTCCTGAGTCTATATATGCGACAGACTGTTATGTTTTTAAGTCTCCTGAGACTATATAGGCGACAGACTGTTATGTTTTTAAGTCTCCTGAGACTATATAGGCGACAGACTGTTGTTTTTAAGTCTCCTGAGTCTATATAGGCGACAGACTGTTGTTTTTAAGTCTTCTGAGACTATATAGGCGACAGACTGTTATGTTTTTAAGTCTCCTGAGTCTATATAGGCAACAGACTGTTATGTTTTTAAGTCTCCTGAGACTATATAGGCGACAGACTGTTATGTTTTTAAGTCTCCTGAGTCTATATAGGCGACAGACTGTTGTTTTTAAGTCTCCTGAGACTATATAGGCGACAGACTGTTATGTTTTTAAGTCTCCTGAGTCTATATAGGCGACAGACTGTTATGTTTTTAAGTCTCCTGAGACTATATAGGCGACAGACTGTTATGTTTTTAAGTCTCCTGAGACTATATAGGCGACAGACTGTTGTTTTTAAGTCTTCTGAGACTATATAGGCGACAGACTGTTATGTTTTTAAGTCTCCTGAGTCTATATAGGCGACAGACTGTTATGTTTTTAAGTCTCCTGAGACTATATAGGCGACAGACTGTTATGTTTTTAAGTCTCCTGAGTCTATATAGGCGACAGATTGTTATGTTTTTAAGTCTCCTGAGACTATATAGGCGACAGACTGTTATGTTTTTAAGTCTCATGAGTCTATATAGGCGACAGACTGTTATGTTTTTAAGTCTCCTGAGACTATATAGGCGACAGACTGTTATGTTTTTAAGTCTCCTGAGTCTATATAGGCGACAGACTGTTGTTTTTAAGTCTCCTGAGTCTATATAGGCGACAGACTGTTATGTTTTTAAGTCTCATGAGTCTATATAGGCGACAGACTGTTATGTTTTTAAGTCTCCTGAGACTATATAGGCGACAGACTGTTGTTTTTAAGTCTTCTGAGACTATATAGGCGACAGACTGTTATGTTTTTAAGTCTCCTGAGTCTATATAGGCGACAGACTGTTATGTTTTAAGTCTCCTGAGACTATTTAGGCGACAGACTGTTATGTTTTTAAGTCTCCTGAGTCTATATAGGCGACAGACTGTTATGTTTTTAAGTCTCATGAGTCTATATAGGCGACAGACTGTTATGTTTTTAAGTCTCATGAGTCTATATAGGCGACAGACTGTTATGTTTTTAAGTCTCATGAGTCTATATAGGCGACAGACTGTTATGTTTTTAAGTCTCCTGAGTCTATATAGGCGACAGACTGTTATGTTTTTAAGTCTCCTGAGTCTATATAGGCGACAGACTGTTGTTTTTAAGTCTCCTGAGTCTATATAGGCGACAGACTGTTATGTTTTTAAGTCTCCTGAGTCTATATAGGCGACAGACTGTTGTTTTTAAGTCTCCTGAGACTATATAGGCGACAGACTGTTATGTTTTTAAGTCTCATGAGTCTATATAGGCGACAGATTGTTATGTTTTTAAGTCTCATGAGTCTATATAGGCGACAGACTGTTATGTTTTTAAGTCTCATGAGTCTATATAGGCGACAGACTGTTATGTTTTTAAGTCTTCTGAGACTATATAGGCGACAGACTGTTGTTTTTAAGTCTTCTGAGACTATATAGGCGACAGACTGTTATGTTTTTAAGTCTCCTGAGTCTATATAGGCGACAGACTGTTATGTTTTTAAGTCTTCTGAGACAATATAGGCGACAGACTGTTGTGTTTTTAAGTCTCCTGAGACTATATAGGCGACAGACTGTTATGTTTTTAAGTCTCCTGAGTCTATATAGGCGACAGACTGTTATGTTTTTAAGTCTCCTGAGTCTATATAGGCGACAGACTGTTGTTTTTTTAAGTCTCCTGGGTCTATATAGGCGACAGACTGTTGTTTTTAAGTCTCCTGAGACTATATAGGCGACAGACTGTTGTTTTTAAGTCTCCTGAGACTATATAGGCGACAGACTGTTATGTTTTTAAGTCTCTTGAGACTATATAGGCGACAGACTGTTATGTTTTTAAGTCTCCTGAGTCTATATAGGCGACATACTGTTATGTTTTTAAGTCTCCTGAGTCTATATAGGCGACAGACTGTTATGTTTTTAAGTCTCCTGAGTCTATATAGGCGACAGACTGTTATGTTTTTAAGTCTCCTGAGACTATATAGGCGACAGACTGTTGTTTTTAAGTCTCCTGAGACTATATAGGCGACAGACTGTTCTGTTTTTAAGTCTTCTGAGACTATATAGGCGACAGGCTGTTATGTTTTTAAGTCTCCTGAGACTACATAGGCGACAGACTGTTATGTTTTTAAGTCTCCTGAGTCTATATAGGCGACAGACTGTTATGTTTTTAAGTCTCCTGAGACTATATAGGCGACAGACTGTTATGTTTTTAAGTCTCCTGAGACTATATAGGCGACAGACTGTTATGTTTTTAAGTCTCCTGAGACTATATAGGCGACAGACTGTTATGTTTTTAAGTCTCCTGAGACTATATAGGCGACAGACTGTTATGTTTTTAAGTCTCCTGAGTCTATATAGGCGACAGACTGTTATGTTTTTAAGTCTCATGAGTCTATATAGGCGACAGACTGTTATGTTTTTAAGTCTCCTGAGTCTATGTAGGCGACAGACTGTTATGTTTTTAAGTCTCCCGAGACTATATAGGCGACAGAATGTTATGTTTTTAAGTCTCCTGGTATGGCATACACTTACGGCCTCTCTACTTTTTACAATACAAACTCTGGGCTGATGCCACTGAAGCACAACATCGAATTAGTTACAATATTCCCTATCCTTATTTGAGCAGTTAGTTACTCATGTACATCAGTGGCGATTTATTTCTAACTAGAGAAATCAATATTAATTGTTAATTTGGTAGATTATCTAAATCATATATATAAACAAATTACAGAAATGAATGCATAAATAAATAAATAAATAAATAAATAAATAGAATAAATAGAATAAAACAATTACTAAACAAAACAAATTATGATTAAAAATGAATTATGATATTCCAAGCTACTCACTACTTTCATTTTAATGTAATTTAAGTATAGTAAAGTATACTTACTATAAAATAATTGTTTTCTTACCTGGTGAAGTTGTTGTGGCATCAGTTGTCGTGGTAACGGCAGCGGTTGTTGTTTCTGTAGTAACTGTTGTACCGAGAGAAGTTGTTGTGGCATCTGTTGTCGTGGTATCTGCAGCGGTTGTTGTTTCTGTAGAAACTGTTGTACCTGGAGAAGTTGTTGTGGCATCTGTTGTCGTGGTATCTGCAGCGGTTGTTGTTTCTGTAGTAACTGTTGTACCTTGAGAAGTTGTTGTGGCATCTGTTGTCGTGGTATCTGCAGCGGTTGTTGTTTCTGTAGTAACTGTTATACCCGGAGAAGTTGTTGTGACATCTGTTGTCGTGGTATCTGCAGAGGTTGTTGTTTCTGTAGTAACTGTTGTACCTTGAGAAGTTGTTGTGGCATCTGTTGTGGTGGTATCTGCAGCGGGTGTTGTTTCTGTAGTAACTGGTGTGCCTTGAGAAATTGTTGTGGCATCAGTTGTCGTGGTATCTGCAGCGGTTGTTGTTTCTGTAGAAGTTGTTGTAACCGGAGAAGTTGTTGTGGCATCTTTTGTCGTGGTATCTGCAGCGGTTGTTGTTTCTGTAGTAACTGTTGTACCCGGAGAAGTTGTTGTGGCTTCTGTTGTGGTGGTATCTGCAGCGGGTGTTGTTTCTGTAGTAACTGTTGTGCCTTGAGAAGTTGTTGTGGCATCAGTTGTCGTGGTATCTGCAGCGGTTGTTGTTTCTGTAGTAACTGTTGTACCCGGAGAAGTTGTTGTGGCATCTGTTGTCGTGGTATCTGCAGCGGTTGTTGTTTCTGTAGTAACTGTTGTACCCGGAGAAGTTGTTGTGGCATCTGTTGTCGTGGTATCTGCAGCGGTTGTTGTTTCTGTAGTAACTGTTGTACCCGGAGAAGTTGTTGTGGCTTCTGTTGTGGTGGTATCTGCAGCGGGTGTTGTTTCTGTAGTAACTGTTGTGCCTTGAGAAGTTGTTGTGGCATCAGTTGTCGTGGTATCTGCAGCGGTTGTTGTTTCTGTAGTAACTGTTGTACCCGGAGAAGTTGTTGTGGCATCTGTTGTCGTGGTATCTGCAGCGGTTGTTGTTTCTGTAGTAACTGTTGTACCCGGAGAAGTTGTTGTGGCATCTGTTGTCGTGGTATCTGCAGCGGTTGTTGTTTCTGTAGTAACTGTTGTACCCGGAGACGTTGTTGTGGCATCTGTTGTGGTGGTATCTGCAGCGGTTGTTATTTCTGAAATAGTATAAAGCATACCTGTATAAATGAGATAGTAAATGTTCATTTTTATCATTATTTAGAGATTGATGTAGTATTTTCTTTAATATGCAGGTGTATATGCAATAGTGACCTATTGAAACAATTTTCTTTGCATGACATGAATGGGACATGTCATCTATGTTTACTTATATATATAGGAACTTACACTTAAGAAGAAATAAAGATAGTGTTGTTTTATTTGTGGTATTAAAGAGAAAATATTTCATCAATTCATGAACAGTATTATTGCGAGTGGAAACGAAAACCCTTCTATCCAAACCCCACCTACAGCCACAACCAAAAGTAGCCATCTGTTGCTTTTTTTTATCAGTAACTGTTTTACCTGTGGTACTTGAAACATCAGCTGTAGTAGTATCCGAAACGGTTGTTGTTTCTGTAGTAACTGTTGTACCCGGAGAAGTTGTTGTGGCATCTGTTGTCGTGGTATCTGCAGCGGTTGTTGTTTCTGTAGTAACTGTTGTACCCGGAGAAGTTGTTGTGGCATCTGTTGTCGTGGTATCTGCAGCGGTTGTTGTTTCTGTAGTAACTGTTGTACCCGGAGAAGTTGTTGTGGCTTCTGTTGTGGTGGTATCTGCAGCGGGTGTTGTTTCTGTAGTAACTGTTGTGCCTTGAGAAGTTGTTGTGGCATCAGTTGTCGTGGTATCTGCAGCGGTTGTTGTTTCTGTAGTAACTGTTGTACCCGGAGAAGTTGTTGTGGCATCTGTTGTCGTGGTATCTGCAGCGGTTGTTGTTTCTGTAGTAACTGTTGTACCCGGAGAAGTTGTTGTGGCATCTGTTGTCGTGGTATCTGCAGCGGTTGTTGTTTCTGTAGTAACTGTTGTACCCGGAGACGTTGTTGTGGCATCTGTTGTGGTGGTATCTGCAGCGGTTGTTGTTTCTGAAATAGTACAAAGCATACCTGTATAAATGAGATAGTAAATGTTCATTTTTATCATTATTTAGAGATTGATGTAGTATTTTCTTTAATATGCAGGTGTATATGCAATAGTGACCTATTGAAACAATTTTCTTTGCATGACATGAATGGGACATGTCATCTATGTTTACTTATATATATAGGAACTTACACTTAAGAAGAAATAAAGATAGTGTTGTTTTATTTGTGGTATTAAAGAGAAAATATTTCATCAATTCATGAACAGTATTATTGCGAGTGGAAACGAAAACCCTTCTATCCAAACCCCACCTACAGCCACAACCAAAAGTAGCCATCTGTTGCTTTTTTTTATCAGTAACTGTTTTACCTGTGGTACTTGAAACATCAGCTGTAGTAGTATCTGCAACGGTTGTTGTTTCTGTAGTAACTGTTGTACCCGGAGAAGTTGTTGTGGCATCTGTTGTCGTGGTATCTGCAGCGGTTGTTGTTTCTGTAGTAACTGTTGTACCCGGAGAAGTTGTTGTGGCATCTGTTGTCGTGGTATCTGCAGCGGTTGTTGTTTCTGTAGTAACTGTTGTACCCGGAGAAGTTGTTGTGGCATCAGTTGTCGTGGTATCTGCAGCGGTTGTTGTTTCTGTAGTAACTATTGTACCCGGAGAAGTTGTTGTGGCATCAGTTGTCGTGGTATCTGCAGCGGTTGTTGTTTCTGTAGTAACTGTTGTACCCGGAGAAGTTGTTGTGGCATCAGTTGTCGTGGTATCTGCAGCGGTTGTTGTTTCTGTAGTAACTGTTGTACCCGGAGAAGTTGTTGTGGCATCTGTTGTCGTGGTATCTGCAGCGGTTGTTGTTTCTGTAGTAACTGTTGTACCCGGAGAAGTTGTTGTGGCATCAGTTGTCGTGGTATCTGCAGCGGTTGTTGTTTCTGTAGTAACTGTTGTACCCGGAGAAGTTGTTGTGGCATCAGTTGTCGTGGTATCTGCAGCGGTTGTTGTTTCTGTAGTAACTGTTGTACCCGGAGAAGTTGTTGTGGCATCAGTTGTCGTGGTATCTGCAGCGGTTGTTGTTTCTGTAGTAACTGTTGTACCTGGAGAAGTTGTTGTGGCATCAGTTGTCGTGGTATCTGCAGCGGTTGTTGTTTCTGTAGTAACTGTTGTACCCGTAGACGTTGTTGTGGCATCTGTTGTGGTGGTATCTGCAGCGGTTGTTGTTTCTGAAATAGTACAAAGCATACCTGTATAAATGAGATAGTAAATGTTCATTTTTATCATTATTTAGAGATTGATGTAGTATTTTCTTTAATATGCAGGTGTATATGCAATAGTGACCTATTGAAACAATTTTCTTTGCATGACATGAATGGGACATGTCATCTATGTTTACTTATATATATAGGAACTTACACTTAAGAAGAAATAAAGATAGTGTTGTTTTATTTGTGGTATTAAAGAGAAAATATTTCATCAATTCATGAACAGTATTATTGCGAGTGGAAACGAAAACCCTTCTATCCAAACCCCACCTACAGCCACAACCAAAAGTAGCCATCTGTTGCTTTTTTTATCAGTAACTGTTTTACCTGTGGTACTTGAAACATCAGCTGTAGTAGTATCCGAAACGGTTGTTGTTTCTGTAGTAACTGTTGTACCCGGAGAAGTTGTTGTGGCATCTGTTGTCGTGGTATCTGCAGCGGTTGTTGTTTCTGTAGTAACTGTTGTACCCGGAGAAGTTGTTGTGGCATCTGTTGTCGTGGTATCTGCAGCGGTTGTTGTTTCTGTAGTAACTGTTGTACCCGGAGAAGTTGTTGTGGCATCTATTGTCGTAGTATCTGCAGCGGTTGTTGTTTCTGAAATATTAACAAAATGCATATATTAATGAATCAATCAATGTATGTTTTATCTTTTATATCATTTTTAGCTATTTTTAGCAATACCAGAGTTGAGTTTATTTTCACCGTGTAGGTTTATGTTAACTAAGCCACATATAGGGATTGGATTTCGTTTTTATGTTAACCATGCTTGTATGGAGCAATTCCTCTAAGAATATATTAACGCGCCCCATATTGAATATATTCTTAGAGGAATTGCTCCATACAAGCATGGTTAACATAAAAACGAAATCCAATCTCTATATTTACACTCACACGACAATTATTTATATTTTATGCAATAAAATCGTCATTTGAAAGTGACGTAATTATTCAATAAAAGTCGGTGAAAAGTGGGAGGAGCTTACTTAATTGAACAGCGAATGATGACGCTTCATGTAAGGTAGAATTATTCATCCGCGACGACAAAAAAGTTCAATATTTTAGTGTAAAATAAACATGACAAACAAAGTAAATTTCAGAGATATTTTATTTAATCAGATCAGAACTTTAAATAGGTATTCAATTTTGCTAAAAGTTCATATATAGCGTAATAACATAAAGTATTCGTACTCGGCCACATGTGTGAACTCGGTGACCGTTATTGTGCAGCGAAGCGAGGCTGACTCACGCTTACACACTGGAGTTTTCCGAAGTTGTCAAAACACCAGTGTTCAAGTAGCTAAATTTGTTTGAGATTGTCGTCTGACTTGACGATATTACATCCTTCGGAGCCATGTGATTATATAATCTATATTTAGATCCATCGCCATCTATAGATGGAACATCTTCACTTGTGTTCGATGGATACAATGTATTTGTGGTGACGCGTAACTGTCAACACGTGGTTACTAGCGGTGCATGTTTTATAATACACATGGTTAAATTCTCAAAGAACAAAGACAAGAGAATATGTTTATAACTGACCTAGCTCTGTCAGAGGGTCTCACGCCCGTCAACACCAAAGACTCGATCGTAGGACACAGACACAGAGGTAATGTTTACATTTGACATCCATCATTTTTAACAAAAATGAAAGCACTGCACGTCGCCCCGGTCGGGATATTATTTCCCGTTTCTTTATACAATTGTTAATTTTAAATATGTTTGTATCATATATAAATATAAAACATATATATATTGTTTACATTTTTCCAAAATTCTATGAAAAACAACAGTTTACACGTGTTGCGTAATGTTGCGTCAAAATGTAAACAAAAAAGTAGCCCTCGTTGCATAGAACATTTTCATACGCAAGTTCAAAGTTCAATGTTACCATGCAGTTATGGTAAACAAAATCGGCTAGTACTTAAGTATAGTGATCAAGCCTAGCAAGTGTAAATATATGAAATTGAGGAGTGTTGGCTACGTGTCGTGTTATCTGTGTAGGCAAATGAAATATAACGAGTTTTCATGAATTTTGTAACTTCATCAGCGCTAACTGCACAACATTTGTTAAACCAGATATAATTTTATGGGTACATTTTGGGGTTTACGTTACACCATCGTGGTACATTTTTGGAGTTTACACTACACAATATATCGTGGTGAGTTTTGGGATTTATCGTGTGGACATTTGGAGTTTGCATACATATCGTGTTACATTGGGGGTTTGCATACATAGCGTGGTACATTTACATTGGGGGTTCGCATACATATCGTGAAACATTTGGGGGTTTGTATAATATCGTGGTACATTTGGGGTTTGCATGCATATCGTGGTACATTTGGGATTTGCATGCATATCGTGGTACATTTGGGGTTTGCATACATATCGTGGTACATTTGGGGTTTGCATACATATCGTGGTACATTTTTGGGTTTACGTTACACCAGGTTACGCTATGGAGACGTACGTGGGAGAGCTCCATAGCGACCAGAGAATTTTTGGACAATAGTTATCGTTTTATGCGATACATATCACCTTTACGTAATATGAAACCGATATTACAACCTCATGGAACCTACACAACAACGATACGATAATGAAGAAAAACAAACCGAAAGTAGAACGAGCGAGCGACACGGTAACTAGGGCGAAGTCAGCTTCACAGTCCTAGTCAAAGGTGGGAACAGAGGAACCGAGTAAATGTAAACTTTTTCCCAAGAAACATCAGGAATAGGTTACAAAGATGCTGGTACGTAATCGCTGGCTTTAACATTTGGATACAAGAGTTTAGATGACATACATATATGTGTACCTATCACATTGGTACTAATAACTAGCGCGCATCACTAACAATATTAAGTACTGACTGGTTTTGCCCTTAGCATGTGACACAGGCCCCTGAATTTTTTAAGAAATCACTGCCCAATAAAAAATGCTTTCAGAATAACAGACGTGCTGAGATAATAACTTCAGACAATACAAACTAAAAGGTTTGGGGGTTGGGGTGAGGCTAACATAGTAAGTTGGGATTCCTAGAAAAAAGGAGGGGGTCCGTGAAATAGGAGGCCTTGATTGCATGGGGACAGTATAGACCGCCTCTTGTGGCAGGATCCTAGGATCCCAGGGATTCGGACTCGCATGCAATCAAATCTGACCTCAATCTAGTTCTAGGTTAGGTCTCATCCATGATTACCAAAGGGGGAGGGGGGGGGCAGGAATTTTAGTCCACTCCCGAGAAAAACCGCCTGGGACATGGTAGGCTCTGTTAGGTCTCGTCCATGTTTACCATGGGGAGACAAGAATTTTAGTTTAAAACTAAAGTAGTTCACTCCTGAGGCACCAGGTGGGACGACCTAGTAACTTCACTGGTGTTAATTACCACTGGGGAGTTCTTGTTCACCATGGAAAAATCATATGTTATATGATTTACCCAGGGGACCGCAAACGATTTACTGGATTGTCGTACGATTGTTCTAACTCAAAATTACTTTGGGGAGATATGAGACCAACCCGTGTTTTACCTGTGGGGTGCTGATGTGCCATTATGTGTATGTTATACACAGGCGGTCAGTTCCGTGCTCTTAGGATCCTTCCTGACATTGCTATGGCCAATATATGTGCAAATATGGTAAGGGGAAGATTAGATGTACCTTAAATTGAATTGTGGCTTTCCATGGGAGAAGGTATGTTTTGCAGGCACTAGTTCGTAGTTGTATGATACCAATAATGAATAAAGCTTGGTGTAAGTCTATTTATGATGTTCATTGTTTTGATTTTAAGAAACTGATATAACAACATCATGGAACCTACACAACAACGATACAATAATGAAGAAAAACAAACCGAAAGTAGTCCGAGCGAGCGACACGGTGACTAGGGCGAAGTCAGCTTCACAGTCCTAGTCAAAGGTGGGAACAGAGGAACAGAATAATGTAAACTTTTTTTCCAAGAAACATCAGGAAAAGGTTACAAAGATGCTGGTACGTAATCGCTGCCACGATCATTTTTGCATTCAATGCCTTGAATTTCAAGACCGCGATTATAACATCCTAACGAAATCGGACATTATGTGATTCTGTGGTCCTTGCCGAGTTGTCGTGGAAAATAGCATCCTAACCGATGGAAAAATTGAAGAGCGATGCAAGGAACTTATGGAATCTTTTGAATCGCGAATGGCGGACGGACCTTAAGAGCCAAATCAAAATAGAATGTGAAATCTCGCACGTACGGAGTATTGTCAAAAAGGAAGTTGAAAATTTATCGACAACGAGATAAGCACCACCAACCAAGACAGAGGATATCATAACCGAACTAGAAGATCGGAAACAAAGGAAAAACAATTTGTTGGTGTTCGGTATTCCTGAACAACCCGAAGAGATGGATATAAACGTAAAGATTCCGATGCTTAAGTTGTTACGAAGTTGATGAATATATGTGGTGCATCAATTACAGATGTAGCATCGAAAAAAAGTGAGGCTAATTGGAAAAAGACCAGAGAAAATAGGATCACACGGGAAAGAAAGACGTATTATTATTGCACTCGGAGCTCTATAAACGAAGAAATCGATCCGAAATCCGAAAACTTAAAGAACATCCTCAATTTTCTACTGGTCAGATCAGGAATGGCCTAAAGAGCGCCGAAAGAGAACGGGAAAAGATGCTGACATAAGATGAAAAACGAAACGGAAATCGGACACTTTGTTTATCGTCTTCGTGGACCAGCATGGAACAGGAAAGTTGCTCGTCTCTTGAAATGCAGTAAGGAAACATAACTATAGTGTGTAAAGTTAATTGTCATATTTCAAAACTTTTAGTCAGTTTCATAGCAATTTCAGATATGGATATAGAGGCATATGTTTTGCCTGCGTCCATTATCGTGGCACATCTGGAGGTTTAGATACATATTGTAGTACATTTTGAGGTTTACGTTACATCAAATATCACAATACATTTGCTTTATTAGAAATGTAGGATAAACTGTTTTTGTATAAAGTTATCAGAACTTCCATTGTACCTTGCATTTGTTCATCCATGTACATTGCATATCTAACCTGTTTTCGTCGTAAAGTCAACGGGTAATGTAGGCGCTTCTACTGTTGTGGTTTCAACAGATGTTGTAGGCGCTTCTTCTGTTGTGATTTCAACGGATGTTGTAGGCGCATCTGATGTTGCGGTTTCAACGGATGTTGTAGGCGCATCTAATGTTGTGGTTTCAACGGATGTTGTAGGTGCACCTGATGTTGTGGTTTCAACGGATGTTGTAGGCGCATCTACTGTTGCGGTTTCAACAGATGTTGTAGGCGCTTCTTCTGTTGTGATTTCAACGGATGTTGTAGGCGCATCTAATGTTGTAGTTTCAACGGATGTTGTAGGCACATTTGATGTTGTGGTTTCAACGGATGTTGTCGGCGCATCTGATGTTGTGGTTTCAATGGATGTTGTAGGCGCACCTGATGTTGTGGTTTCAACGGATGTTGTAGGCGCACCTGATGTTGTGGTTTCAACGGATGTTGTAGGCGCACCTGATGTTGTGGTTTCAACGGTTGTTGTCGGTGCACCTGATGTTGTGGATTCAACGGTTGTTGTCGGTGCACCTGATGTTGTGGTTTCAACGAATGTTGTCACTAAAGATATAAAAACTAAGGAATTGATTTCTCTTTTATTTGGCTTTTTCAAGCGAAAAAGTAAAACAAAAATAATTTCAAATTAAAACTGAATCTTAGAAAGTCATATTTAAAAGATAAAATAGTTCTGATAGAATTAAAGAATGTATTTGCTATTTTTAGTTATATGCATACATACATACATACAGGAATGCATATAAAAACATAGTTATTGATCGAGACATAGTAGTGCAATACCTGATGATGAAATAGTAGAAATAATTTGTTCGGTGGTACTTGAACCAGAAGTAGTGGTTGAAACAGTAGTGGTTGGTTCAGTAAAAGTGGTTGGTTCAGACATAGTAGTTGGCTCAGTAGTAGAAGATGGCTCAATACTAGCGGTTGACTTAGTTATAGTTGCTAGTTCAGTGGTATCAGTTGGCCCAGTAGTAGTGGTTGGTTGAGTGGTAGCAGTTGGCCCAGTAGTAGTTGCTAGTTCAGTGGTAGTGATTGGTTCAGTAGTAGTGGTTGGTTCAGTGGTAGTGATTGGTTCAGTGGTAGTGATTGGTTCAGTAGTAGTAGGTGGTTCAGTAGTAGTGGTTTGCTCAGTAGCAGTGGTTGGCTCAGTAGTAGTGGTTGGTTCAGTGGTAGTGACTGGCTCAGTGGTAGTGGTTGGTTCAGTGGTAGTGGTTGGTTCAGTAGTAGTGGTTGGTTCAGTAGTAGTGGTTGGCTCAGTAGTAGTGGCTGCCTCAGTGGTAGTGGTTGGTTCAGTGGTAGTGGCTGGTTCACTGGTAGTTGATCGCTCATTAGTAGTGGTTGGTTCAGTGGTAGTTGATGGCTCAGTAGTAGTGGTTGTTTCAGCAGCAATGGTTGGTTCTGTAGCTGTGGTTGGTTCAGTGGTACTGGTTGGCTTAGTAGTAGTTGTGGGTTCAGTGATAGTGGTTGACTCATTGGTAGTGGTTGACTCAGTATTAATGGTTGGTTCAGTAGACGTGGTTTGTTCAGAAGAAGTAGTTAGCTCAATGGTATTGGTTGGTTTAGCGGTACTGGTTGGCTCAGTGGTAGTGAATGGCTCAGTGGAAGTGGTTTGCTTAGTTGTAATGGTTGGTTCACCAGTATTAGTTAGTTCAGTAGTAGTGGTTGGCGCAGTAGAAGTGGTTGTTTCAGTGGAAGTGGTTGGTTCAGTAGTAATGGTAAGTTCAGTAGTAGTGGTTGGCGCATTAGCAGTGGTTGTTTCAGTAGTAGTGGTTGGTTCAGTTGAAGTGGTTGATTCAGCGGTAGTGGTTGATTCAGCGGTAGTGGTTGGTTCAGTGGTAGTGGTTGGTTCAGTAGTAGTGGTTGGTTCAGTAGTAGTGGTTGGTTCAGTAGTAGTGGTTGGTTCAGTAGTAGTGGTTGGCTCGGTGGAAGTGGTTTGCTTAGTTGTAGTAGTTGGTTCAATAGTAGTGGTAGGCTCAGTGGTAGTGGTTGGCTCAGTAGTAGTGTTTGGTTCAGTGGTAGTGGTTGGCTCAGTTGAAATGGTGTGCTCAGTAGTAGTTAGTGGTTCAGTTGAAGTGGTTGCTTCAGTAGTAGTGGTTGGTTCAGTAGTAGTGGTTGGTTCAGTGGTAGTGGTCGGTTCAGTAGTAGTGGTTGGCTCAGTGGTAGTGGTTGGCTCAGTGGTAGTGATTGGTTCAGTGGATGAGGTTTGCTCAATGGTAGTGGTTGGTTCAGTAGTAGTGGTTGGTTCAGTGGTAGTGGTCGGTTCAGTGGTAGTAGTTGGTTTTGTAGTAGTGTTTGGTTCAGTAGTAGTGGTTGGCACAGTAGAAGTGGTTGGTTCAGTGGTAGTGGTTGGTTCTGTAGTAGTAGTTGGTTTTGTAGTAGTGTTTGGTTCAGTAGAAGTGGTTGGTTCAGTAGTAGTGGTTGGTTCAGTAGTAGTGGTTGGTACTATAGTAGTGGTTGGTTCAGTAGTAGTGGTTGGTTCAGTAGTAGTGGTTGGTTCAGTAGTAGTGGTTGGTTCAGTAGTAGTGGTTGGTTCAGTAGTAGTGGTTGGTTCAGTAGTAGTGGTTGGTTCAGTAGTAGTGGTTGGTTCAGTAGTAGTGGTTGGTACTATAGTAGCGGTTGGCTCAGTAGAAGCGGTTGGCTCGATAGAAGTGGTTGGTTCAGTAGTAGTGGTTGGTTCAGTAGTAGTGGTTGGTTCAGTAGTAGTGGTTGGTACTATAGTAGCGGTTGGCTCAGTGGTTGACTTAGTTGTTGTTGCTGATTTTAATCATTTAATAAGGTGGTTTACATAGATACGTATCTAACATTACCTTATCACCTTGTGGTAAGAATAACTGTTACGTATCTGTCTACCTCATTGTAACGATACATTTTTATACAGGTTGTTGTTATGGTCTTAGGCTTAGAAAATAATTGCAAAATATTGAACTAATGATATAAAGAAATAAACTACAATTTGACATATGTATATCATTTTTAATTTCCGAAGAGAATGTTATTGTTTTTTACCTGGTTTAGTAGAAGTGGTTTGTTCAGTAGTAGTTGTTTGCTCCGTGGAAATGGTTGGTTCAGTACTGGTGTTTGGTTCAGTTATAGTGATTGGTTCAGTAATGGTAGTTGTTTCAGTGGTAGTGGTTGGTTCAGTAGTGGTTGTTGGCTCAGTAGTAGTGGTTGGTTCAGTTGTAGTGGTTGGTTCAGTAGTAGTGGTTGGTTCAGTGGTAGTGGTTGGTTCAGTAGTAGTGGTTGGTTCAGTGGTAGTGGTTGGTTCAGTGGTAGTGGTTGGTTCAGTGGTAGTGGTTGGTTCAGTGGTAGTGGTTGGTTCAGTAGTAGTGGTTGGTTCAGTAGTAGTGGTTGGTTCAGTGGTAGTGGTTGGTTCAGTAGTAGTGGTTGGTTCAGTAGAAGTGGTTGGTTCAGTAGTAGTATTTGGTTCAGTAGTAGTGGTTGGTTCAGTAGTAGTGGTTGGTTCAGTGGTAGTGGTTGGTTCAGTAGTAGTGGTTGGTTCAGTAGTAGTGGTTGGATCACTGGTTGTGGTTGGCTTAGTAGTAGTGGTTTGTTCTGTAGTAGTGGTTGTTTCCGTTGTAGTGGTTGGCTCAGTGGTAGTGGCTGGTTGAGTAGTTGTGGTTGGTTCTGTTGTAGTGGTTTGTTCTGTAGTAGTAGGTTGAGTAGTAGTGGTTTGTTCTGTAGTAGTAGTTTGCTGAGTAGTAGTAGTTGGTTCAGTGGTAGTGGTTGATTCAGTGGTAGTGGTTGGCTCAGTAGTAGTGGTTGGCTCAGTAGTAGAGGTTGGTTCAGTAGTAGTGGTTGGTTCTGTAGTAGTGGTTGGTTCAGTTGTAGTGGTTGGTTGGTTCAGTAGTAGTGGTTGGTTCAGTAGTAGTGGTTGGTTCAGTAGTAGTGGTTGGCTCAGTAGTAGTGGTTGGTTCAGTGGTAGTTGTTGAACCAGTGGTAGTGGTTGGCTCAGTAGTAGTGGTTGGTTCAGTGGTAGTGGTTGGTTCAGTGGTAGTGGTTGGCTCAGTAGTAGTGGTTGGTTCAGTGGTAGTGGTTGGCTCAGTAGTAGTGGTTGGCTCAGTAGTAGTGTTTGGTTCAGAAGTAGTTGTTTGTTCTGTAGTAGTGGTTGTTTCAGTAGTAATAGTTGGTTCAGTGGTGGACTTTGTTGTTGTTGCTGATTTTAATCAGTTATTAAGGTTTAAGTTACATAGATACGTATCCAGCATGAACGAAAACAGTAACTTAAATATGTTATTGATACATTATACATTATCGTCTTAGTCACGGTCAGTCGCGACAAGTTACGATTCACATTTATTTCATTGTGAATTCATGAGAATATCATTCAGTGGTAGAATATATGAAATATAATTTCTTTGTAGGAATCATGTTATTTTTTGTATTATTAAGAAAATAGATGACCAAATATGTATCTGTGAGAAATATATTAGAGAGATTGCTAGCTCCGCCATTTGTACAATCGTAGATGTACCACTGTAGGTGCCCAGGTTTTTTTCTTTCTACTCCAAGGGAATTGATGGATATAGGAGGCTCAGTTTCATATGTAATAAAGGCGCAGGAATATTCAGCTGATTTAGTCACAACTTTTGAAAAAAAATACTGATTTGATTCATATATTATTAAAAGAAATAAACGCCCAGTTTTGAAAGTAGGATTTTCGAAAAAAAATGTAATATTTGCTTCTTATTGTGCTTACAAAAGTACTCTTAAGCATCTTAATAGGACTAGGTGTTACTATCAAGCCATATTATGATGTATATACTTTATATTTATGTAAATAGAATTTGTTTAATCTGATATAATTAAGAGTATTAGGTCAATACCTATAGACCATAGGCCTCTGTGCCGTCAGCAAAGACAAAAAAGGAATGTAAATATGTCTCTGGCATTTAATGCATAAACGGTTGTGGTAGGAGTTCAGACTGTTATTGAAATATTAGTTCCAGAGGCAGTATCCACATCAGTATCAGATGAACAGATTAGATATTTAAGAACCAAATGTGTTTCAAGATCAAACCCATTTCCTCTCATATGACCCACAATCAAATCTACTATGTTCAAGATCCAAAATACATTTAGAATTAAAACCTCTTAGTCAGAGATTTTTCTATACCATTCAAGTAACCAACCGTTTCGGTTAAGCAATGGGGTCAATTTGCTTTCATTGTATTGCCATTTGGAGGCTAAAGCATTATATGGTGCAAACATGACCATACTTTTCACTAATCTAACCCCAAAAAATGCAATATCCACTACATACTGTAGTTTGTGCGGAATGATTTATGAGTAGTTAGTGTAGTTAGATAGAGGGAGACAAAGTCACAACATCAGCTACTGGCATTTCATTTGATGGACTAAACCAATGAATATGTCATTTGTTCAAGAAACAATTGAATACCCTTCAATGAGGGAAATGTACAAACAACACATTGTATCATCAACATTCAAGTTTACAACTTAATGTAATTCGCATGAAAAGATGATGTCTACTTATTGTTTCAATTTTTACTAACTTCAATTGGTAACAAACCTTAATGTATCAGTTCAAATCTAGTGATCATAAAGACAAAATATATCAGGGATGAAAAACTGAAAATGATATGATATGCAAAAAATATCAGTACCTGGCACAGTGGAAGTGGTTGGTTCAGTAGTAGTGGTTGGTTTAGTAGTAGTGGTTGGTTCAGTAGTAGTGGTTGGTTCAGTAGTAGTGGTTGGTTCAGTAGTAGTGGTTGGTTCAGTAGTAGTGGTTGGTTCAGTAGTAGTGGTTGGTTCAGTAGTAGTGGTTGGTTCAGTAGTAGTGGTTGGTTCAGTAGTAGTGGTTGGTTCAGTAGTAGTGGTTGGTTCAGTAGTAGTGGTTGGTTCAGTAGTAGTAGTGTTTGGTTGGTTCAGTAGTGTTGTTGTTTGGTTCAGTAGTAGTGGTTGGTTCAGTAGTAGGTTGGTTCAGTAGTAGTGGTTGGTTCAGTAGTAGTGGTTGGTTCAGTAGTAGTGGTTGGTTCAGTAGTAGTGGTTGGTTCAGTAGTAGTAGTGGTTGGTTCAGTAGTAGTGGTTGGTTCAGTAGTAGTGGTTGGTTCAGTAGTAGTGGTTGGTCAGTAGTAGTGGTTGGTTCAGTAGTAGTGGTTGGTTCAGTAGTAGTATGGTGTTCAGTAGTAGTGGTTGGTTCAGTGTAGTGGTTGGTTCAGTAGTAGTGGTTGGTTCAGTAGTAGTGGTTGGTTCAGTAGTAGTGGTTGGTTCAGTAGTAGTGGTGGCAGTAGTGGTTGGTTCGTGTCAGTGGTAGTGGTTGTGTTGTCAGTAGTAGTGGTTGGTTCAGTAGTAGTGGTTGGTTCAGTAGTAGTGGTTGGTTCAGTAGTAGTGGTTGGTAGTGTAGGTTCAGGTTAGGTAGTGGTTGGTTCAGTAGTAGTGGTTGGTTCAGTAGTAGTGGTAGGCTCAGTAGTAGTGGTTGGTTCAGTAGTAGTGGTTGGTTCAGTAGTAGTGGTTGGTTCAGTAGTAGTGGTTGGCTCAGTAGTAGTGGTTGGTTCAGTAGTAGTGGTTGGTTCAGTAGTAGTGGTTGGTTCAGTAGTAGTGGTTGGTTCAGTAGTAGTGGTTGGTTCAGTAGTAGTGGTTGGTTCAGTAGTAGTGGTTGGTTCAGTAGTAGTGGTTGCCTCAGTAGTAGTGGTTGGTTCAGTAGTAGTGGTTGGTTCAGTAGTAGTGGTTGGTTCAGTAGTAGTGGTTGGTTCAGTAGTAGTGGTTGGTTCAGTAGTAGTGGTTGGTTCAGTAGTAGTGGTTGCCTCAGTAGTAGTGGTTGGTTCAGTAGTAGTGGTTGGTTCAGTAGTAGTGGTTGGTTCAGTAGTAGTGGTAGGCTCAGTGGTAGTGGTTGGTTCAGTAGTAGTGGTTGGTTCAGTAGTAGTCGTCGGTTCAGTGGTAGTGGTTGCCTCAGTAGTAGTGGTTGGTTCAGTACTAGTAGTTGGTTCAGTAGTACTGGTCGGTTCAGTAGAAGTAGTTGGTTCAGTAGTAGTGATTGGTTCAGTAGTCGTTGTTGCTGATTAAAACATTCGATTAAGGTTGTAAATGGTAAATAGATGCATATCAATTATTAACTTACGCATCTCAAATTCGAACATAAAGTGAAATACCCTTCTGAAATATTTTACAATATTCTGCTACAAACATTAAAAGCGTGATTACACAATTTACCACAATCGTATTATAAAAGGAAATGCCCTGTTATATATAACATCCAAAAATCACAGTTTATGAGAAACATAATGCATGGCAAATTTAAAGACACAATTTATACACTACAAGGACAGAAAATAGTTCCAATATCTGATTTTGCAATTCAAATGAGTCGGCACGCCGCTCAAAATTAGGAAGATAAGGAAAAAGACGAGGAGTTAGAATGGTGAGGAAATGGATGGGATGAAAGATGGAAAGTGATTGGAGTGAGCACAAAACGAGAATGAAACGAAAGAGGGGACGGAAGTAGAGGGACGGTATGAGACAGAAGGGTGAAAGTGAGAGGCGGGAAGCGGGATAGTATCAAAAAGCGATTGGACGAGAGAGAGGACGGAGTAGGATAGAAATGGGAAGGATCCGGGCAGGTAGGAGGTAAGGAGAGGTATGGGATAACAGAGGAAAGAGGATTGGACGAGAGAGAGGACAGTGGAGGATAGAAATGGGAAGGATCCGGGCAGGTAGGAGGTAAGGAGAGGTATGGGATAACAGAGGAAAGAGGATTGGACGAGAGAGAGGACAGTGGAGGATAGAAATGGGAAGGATCCGGGCAGGTAGGAGGTAAGGAGAGGTATGGGATAACAGAGGAAAGAGGATTGGACGAGAGAGAGGACAGTGGAGGATAGAAATGGGAAGGATCCGGGCAGGTAGGAGGTAAGGAGAGGTATGGGATAACAGAGGAAAGAGGATTGGACGAGAGAGAGGACAGTGGAGGATAGAAATGGGAAGGATCCGGGCAGGTAGGAGGTAAGGAGAGGTATGGGATAACAGAGGAAAGAGGATTGGACGAGAGAGAGGACAGTGGAGGATAGAAATGGGAAGGATATGGGCAGGTAGGAGGTAAGGAGAGGTATGGGATAACAGAGGAAAGAGGATTGGACGAGAGAGAGGACAGTGGAGGATAGAAATGGGAAGGATCCGGGCAGGAAGGAGGTAAGGAGAGGTATGGGATAACAGAGGAAAGAGGATTGGACGAGAGAGAGGACAGTGGAGGATAGAAATGGGAAGGATCCGGGCAGGTAGGAGGTAAGGAGAGGTATGGGATAACAGAGGAAAGAGGATTGGACGAGAGAGAGGACAGTGGAGGATAGAAATGGGAAGGATCCGGGCAGGTAGGAGGTAAGGAGAGGTATGGGATAACAGAGGAAAGAGGATTGGACGAGAGAGAGGGACAGTGGAGGATAGAAATGGGAAGGATCCGGGCAGGTAGGAGGTAAGGAGAGGTATGGGATAACAGAGGAAAGAGGATTGGACGAGAGAGAGGGACAGTGGAGGATAGAAATGGGAAGGATCCGGGCAGGTAGGAGGTAAGGAGAGGTATGGGATAACAGAGGAAAGAGGATTGGACGAGAGAGAGGGCAGTGGAGGATAGAAATGGGAAGGATCCGGGCAGGTAGGAGGTAAGGAGAGGTATGGGATAACAGAGGAAAGAGGATTGGACGAGAGAGAGGACAGTGGAGGATAGAAATGGGAAGGATATGGGCAGGTAGGAGGTAAGGAGAGGTATGGTATAACAGAGGAAAGAGGATTTGACGAGAGAAAGGAGGAATATAGGAATATAGGATAGACTATTACATATCGCAAAGTCAAATTGTACACGACTCATTAAATAGACGAGGAATCACGGACACCTGATAACGGCAGATTCCGAGAATTAGGTCAAGGTGATCAAACACAATTATACAATCTCAAAAAATTAAAGGTAAATATTGATTGTAAACAATCAATCATGTTTACTTCACCAAAATGATAGAGAAAACAACTAAAGCGAAATACGATTGTTACCTGCTTCGGTAGAAGTGGTTGCCTCAGTAGTAGTGGTTGGTTCAGTTGTAGTGGTTGGTTCAGTAGTAGTAGTGGTTGGTTCAGTAGTAGTGGTTGGTTCAGTAGTAGTGGTTGGTTCAGTAGTAGTGGTTGGTTCAGTAGTAGTGGTTGGTTCAGTAGTAGTGGTTGGTTCAGTAGTAGTGGTTGGTTCAGTAGTAGTGGTTGGTTCAGTTGTAGTGGTTGGTTCAGTAGTAGTGGTTGGTTCAGTAGTAGTGGTTGGTTCAGTAGTAGTGGTTGGTTCAGTGGTAGTGGTTGGATCAGTTGTAGTGGTTGGTTCAGTTGTAGTGGTTGGTTCAGTAGTAGTGGTAGGTTCAGTGGTAGTGGTTGGTTCAGTAGTAGTGGTTGGTTCAGTAGTAGTGGTTGGTTCAGTAGTAGTGGTTGGTTCAGTAGTAGTGGTTGGTTCAGTAGTAGTGGTTGGTTCAGTAGTAGTGGTTGGTTCAGTAGTAGTGGTTGGTTCAGTAGTAGTGGTTGGTTCAGTTGTAGTGGTTGGTTCAGTAGTAGTGGTTGGTTCAGTTGTAGTGGTTGGTTCAGTAGTAGTGGTTGGTTCAGTAGTAGTGGTTGGTTCAGTAGTAGTGGTTGGTTCAGTTGTAGTGGTTGGTTCAGTAGTAGTGGTTGGTTCAGTTGTAGTGGTTGGTTCAGTAGTAGTGGTTGGTTCAGTAGTAGTGGTTGGTTCAGTAGTAGTGGTTGGTTCAGTAGTAGTGGTTGGTTCAGTAGTAGTGGTTGGTTCAGTAGTAGTGGTTGGTTCAGTAGTAGTGGTGGTTGGTTCAGTGTAGTGGTTGGTTCAGTAGTAGTGGTTGGTTAGTAGAAGTGGTTGTTCAGTGGTAGTGGTTGGCTCAGTAGTAGTGGTTGGTTCAGTGGTAGTGGTTGGCTCAGTAGTAGTGGTTGGTTCAGTGGTAGTGGTTGGTTCAGTTGTAGTGGTTGGTTCAGTGTAGTAGTGGTTGGTTCAGTAGTAGTGGTTGGTTCAGTAGTAGTGGTTGGTTCAGTAGTAGTGGTTGGTTCAGTAGTAGTGGTTGGTTCAGTTGTAGTGGTTGGTTCAGTAGTAGTGGTTGGTTCAGTAGTAGTGGTTGGTTCAGTAGTAGTGGTTGGTTCAGTAGTAGTGGTTGGTTCAGTAGTAGTGGTTGGTCAGAAGTATGTGTTCAGGCTCAGCGTAGTGGTTGGTTCAGTAGTAGTGGTTGGTTCAGTAGGTAGTGGTTGTTTCAGTAGTAGTGGTTGGTTCAGTAGTAGTGGTTGCCTCAGTAGTAGTGGTTGGCTCAGTAGTAGTGGTTGGTTCAGTGGTAGTGGTTGGTTCAGTAGTAGTGGTTGGTTCAGTAGTAGTGGTTGGTTCAGTGGTAGTGGTTTGCCTCAGTAGTAGTGGTTGGTTCATGTAGTAGTGGTTGGTTCAGTAGTAGTGGTTGGCTCAGTAGTAGTGGTTGCATCAGTAGTAGTGGTTGGTTCAGTAGTAGTGGTTGGTTCAGTAGTAGTGGTTTGCCTCAGTAGTAATGGTGGTTGGTTCAGTAGTAGTGGTTGGTTCAGTAGTAGTGGTTGGTTCAGTAGTAGTGGTAGGCTCAGTGGTAGTGGTTGGTTCAGTAGTAGTGGTTAGGTTCAGTAGTAGTCGTCGGTTCAGTGGTGGTAGTGGTTGCCTCAGTAGTAGTGGTTGGTTCAGTAGTAGTGGTTGTTGGTTCAGTAGTAGTGGTCGGTTCAGTAGAAGTAGTTGGTTCAGTAGTAGTTGGTTCAGTAGTAGGTGGTTGGTTCAGTAGACAGTAGTAGTATTTTTCAGTGGTAGTGGTCTGATTTATATAAGACATTTTATAGGACTTTTAGAGTTCTAAACAAAAGTAAGTCCGGTATGTACTTCCTGGTAGTCGATTCCTAAACAAACAGACATATTACTTCCTTAGTGAGTGTGTTTAAGTACTAAACAAACATAAATAGTTCAGTTACAGTAATAGTGGATAGTGTTCCACAGTAGTATGTTGTAAAAAACAGACATAGTTGGACAGTGAGTCACACTGAATCCATTTTTCCATTATGGTTGGTGTTCCTAAACAATTAGTTATAATATTTTTCTCTGTTTCGTGTGTAAGTTAAATATAATGGACTTTTGTACAATAGTCGTGTCCCAATACAAACAAATGTCTAATAGGTGGTTGTACACAGTCGAGTTTAAACAAACAGAATAATAGTAGTTTCCTCAGTCGAGTCATAACGTCACAGACAAATAGGACTTTTTACAAAGTCGAGTCCCTAAACAAATTAGACATAATTAGGTTTCCTTCAGAAAGTAGAGTCCCATAAACTTTAAAAGTGGATTCAGTACAAGTCGGTCCCTTCAAACAGACATGGTGTTAGGAAATATCACGTGGTTCATAATAGGAATTTACACAGTGTTTAAACAAACAAATAATTGAGTTGCAGTCGCCGACAATTTTTTTCTATCTCCAATTTGTTTCATAAAATGTTCCATATTACTGGAAAATAATAGTAGTTAAATTGCAATAAAAAGTAAAGGTAAAAAAACAAAACTTGTTTAGGACTTCCAGTGTAAACACTTCGTGTGAGTCCCCTAAACAAACAGTAAATAGGACTTCACTACACAGTGGGTCACTAAAGTTGTTAATAGGTTTGGCAAAGTCCCAAACTTTTAGGACTTGTTTTACAAAGTGGTTTTACAATGGATTTAGGACGTTCCTGTGTTCAGTCGAGTCCTATGGTAGACAAAAGGACTTCCTACTCAGTCGAGTCCCTTCAAACATTGCCTAACAAAGAGTTTTGTTCTATAGGTTCACAGTAGTTTTAACAAAATTGTAGGTTTGTTAAGTCAGTAAAACGGTTTTAATAGTGACGTAAATAGTCGCGTTTATAAAAAACAACAAAATAGGACATTTTCAGTAAGTCCATGTTTAAAACGACATAGGATTTTCATACACAGTTATGTCAGTAAACATGTTTTATAACGAACATGTTTATAACGAACCATGTTTTATAACAGTAAGTGTTGTAACAAGGTAGTTATTAGTTCCGTTCAATCCCCGTGTGGTTTTTACAGTCGAGTCCCTAAAACCAACAAAGTAGTTGTTGCATAGTAGTGTATTAAAGACACTAGTGGTTTTTAGCAAAGTGATTTCGTTGGTCCCCAGTTCGTTATGTGGTTGTTTTACTGTATTTACCATGCCCGAAAATGCTATTTTTGATTACAAGTGGTATGGTTTCCTAAAATCATCATAACAAACAGTGGACTTCAGTCAAATAAATAGTTGGGCCGATTGCATTTGTGGTACTTCACAATTGAATGAAGTTATTAGAGTTAGTTAGTATACAAATTAGTGGTTTCAATTTTGACAGTAGTGGTTGATTCAGTAGAAACTGTCAATAGTAATGTGATGGACACAAAGTGGCCAAAGTTCAGTAGTAGTGGTTCAGTAGTAGTGGTTGGTTCAGTGTAAATGTTGTGTCAGTGTAGTGGGGTCAGTAGTTACATAACAAACAGACATAATAGGACTTCCTACACAGTCGAGTCCCTAAACAAACAGACATAATAGGACTTCCTACACAGTCGAGTCCCTAAACAAACAGACATAATAGGACTTCCTACACAGTCGAGTCCCTAAACAAACAGACATAATAGGACTTCCTACACAGTCGAGTCCCTAAACAAACAGACATAATAGGACTTCCTACACAGTCGAGTCCCTAAACAAACAGACATAATAGGACTTCCTACATAGTCGACCCTAAACAAACAGACATAATAGGACTTCCTACACAGTCGAGCTTTCCCTAAACAAACAGACATAATAGGACTTCCTACACAGTCGAGTCCCTAAACAAACAGACATAATAGGACTTCCTACACAGTCGAGTCCCTAAACAAACAGACATAATAGGACTTCCTACACAGTCGAGTCCCTAAACAAACAGACATAATAGGACTTCCTACACAGTCGAGTCCCTAAACAAACAGACATAATAGGACTTCCTACACAGTCGAGTCCCTAAACAAACAGACATAATAGGACTTCCTACACAGTCGAGTCCCTAAACAAACAGACATAATAGGACTTCCTACAAAGTCGAGTCCCTAAACAAACAGACATAATAGGACTTCCTACACAGTCGAGTCCCTAAACAAACAGACATAATAGGACTTCCTACACAGTCGAGTCCCTAAACAAACAGACATAATAGGACTTCCTACACAGTCGAGTCCCTAAACAAACAGACATAATAGGACTTCCTACACAGTCGAGTCCCTAAACAAACAGACATAATAGGACTTCCTACAAAGTCGAGTCCCTAAACAAACAGACATAATAGGACTTCCTACACAGTCGAGTCCCTAAACAAACAGACATAATAGGACTTCCTACACAGTCGAGTCCCTAAACAAACAGACATAATAGGACTTCCTACACAGTCGAGTCCCTAAACAAACAGACATAATAGGACTTCCTACACAGTCGAGTCCCTAAACAAACAGACATAATAGGACTTCATACACAGTCGAGTCCCTAAACAAACAGACATAATAGGACTTCCTACACAGTCGAGTCCCTAAACAAACAGACATAATAGGACTTCCTACACAGTCGAGTCCCTAAACAAACAGACATAATAGGACTTCCTACACAGTCGAGTCCCTAAACAAACAGACATAATAGGACTTCCTACACAGTCGAGTCCCTAAACAAACAGACATAATAGGACTTCCTACACAGTCGAGTCCCTAAACAAACAGACATAATAGGACTTCCTACACAGTCGAGTCCCTAAACAAACAGACATAATAGGAACTTCCTACACAGTCGAGTCCCTAAACAAACAGACATAATAGGACTTCCTACACAGTCGAGTCCCTAAACAAACAGACATAATAGGACTTCCTACACAGTCGAGTCCCTAAACAAACAGACATAATAGGACTTCCCACACAGTCGAGTCCCTAAACAAACGTTGTCGAAAATTGGAAACTACTTCCTTTACAAGTATTATAACAACAAAATTCTTTGTTTTACGATATAAATACAGCCCTAAGTCATTCAACTTTCATGCAAACCAAACACGAAAAATTAACTATTGAAACGAATTTGATTTTCGTCCGCTAAGGTATGCATTCGACTAAAATTTGGTGAACATCCACAGAGATTTATGTTTAGTAGCGATTACACGACTGACGGACACCTAGGGTAAGGGTTAGCAAACTGACTCCGATCCAAGTGATAAAAACACAAGGAATTGATTATACTTTTTTATATATAGAGAGTGTTCCTTCTTATATATATTGCGAAGTCAAATTGAAAACGATTGAAGAAACACAAAAGAAAACTTAAGTTTTACAATAGTTACCTGCTTCGGTAGAAGTGGTTTCCGCAGTAGTAGTGGTTGAGTCGGTAGTAGTAGTTGGTTCAGTTGTAGTGGTTGACTCAGTAGAAGTGATTGCGTCAGTAGTAGTGGTTGCCGCTGTAGTAGTGGTTGGTTCAGTAGTAGTGGTAGAGTCAGTGGTAGTGGTTGGCTCAGTGGTAGTGGTTACGTCAGTAGTTGTGATTGCGTCAGTAGTAGTGGTTGCGTCAGTAGTAGTGGTTGCCTCAGTAGTAGTGGTTGGTTCAGTTGTAGTGGTTGGCTCAGTGGTAGTGGTTGGTTCAGTAGTAGTGGTTGGTTCAGTAGTAGTGGTCACTGATTACATATAGACATTCAATAAAAATATTAGCACAAATTAACAACTGAATCATTTAAATGTTGATAAGGACAAGACCGATGATGAATATATAATGGCTTTGGACCTAAGTGATATCTGTACTGGAAAGTAACCAAAAAATATTTTTCGAAAATTGGAAACTATATTTTTACAAGTGTTATACCAACAGGTTACTTTGTGTTAAGATTTTAATAAAGATATTGGTTTTGGTTGCGCTTTTATGTCCCGGAGAAATGTTAATAAAATCAGTGTAAATTCAAATCCAATTAAAAACTACTTGTTTGATGTGATTTGAAACAATGCAGCATGCCTACTTAAAAAAGCGGTAGAAGAAACAACAAAAGATAAATAAAGTTTAACAATTGTTACCTGTTTCGGTAGAAGTGGTTGCCTCTGTTGTAGAAGTAGCAGTCTCAGTTGTAGTAATTGCGTCAGTAGTAGTGGTTGCCGCAGTAGTAGTGGTTGGTTCTGTAGTAGTGGTTGGTTCAGTAGTAGTGGTTGGTTCAGTGGTAGTGGTTGGTTCAGTAGTAGTGGTTGGTTCTGTAGTAGTGGTTGCCGCAGAAGTAGTGGTTGGTTCAGTAGTAGTGGATGATTCAGTAGTAGTGGTTGCCTCAGATGAAGTTGTTGTCTCAGTAGAAGTGGTGGCTAATGAAGATAAATACCAAATGTAAATAACATTGTTTAAACATTCATTATTCACAAGGAAAATAATAACCATCATTTACTTGATGCAATATATATGTATTAAAGGTAATAGACTGAACCTATGTTTTCATTCGTGTCAATTACATGTATTTCGCTTTTTATCTTCTGGAAAAAAAATTAATCCTGAAAATAAAAGAGGTAAAACCAAGTTTAAACATTACACTATGACATTTGATGTTACAGTCCCCTTACAAACACGAGTCCATCTGGATGGAATGGTGTACATATGGACATCCAGATCACGTGATTATTACTATATGATCAACTCCGGCACGTCAATCATACACATTTAACATTTAGAAGAATAATCACTTTGTATAGCTTAGTTTGTGGCCCATGCAACAGGGTATCATATATATAGAGGTTATACAACAAGTAGTTGTTGAATGTGGAATTTATTTCACACAAGTGAGTTTTTTTTTTAAATTTATAAATACCAAGATCTTAAGAGAGTTTCTTTTGTATCTTTTAAGATATAACTAACAAGTGTGAAATAAACTCCATATTCAATAATCCCAAGTTTTGTGACCTGTTTCTACCACAATTAAACCTTCAACAAGAAGCCCAGGATAAGATTACGTTATTTGCCGACATATACAAATAAGGTGTAGTGATATCTTTACAAGCAAATAAGCAATAAGCACTCATTAATATTACAAAATCCTAATTGGATACTAAAAAGTTTTCGGGATTTGCTATGGTGAAAAATATTTTTTTCTGATCACTAAACTTTTTCTAAGATATAATATATTTTTGTTTTTGAATTTTGAAGGAGTACATACCAAAGTTGAAAAAATGGAAACCAATATTTAACGTAGTGTACTCGATTTTAACCTTCTGTAAATTAAAAGTAGCTAGTTGTCTGACAAATATGAATATTTGCATAATTGATAAAACCAATGTTTTATTTTAAGAAAATAATAATATCACACAGTCAACATATTTTTTTTGTTCACAATAGCAGTATAAGTTAACCCTACCCCCTAAATTTTGAAGATGAAAACACTTCTTTTTCACAGGTTCTGACAGTTTTAACAATTAAAAAGATATGTTTTGGAATTTTTGCTAAAAGTTTGCAGTTAAAAATTGAAAAAAAGTTGCTGATACTAAAACCATCATAAAAATAGGGGGCTAGAGTGCTAGGTCGTTTGATCTCTTACAAAATCTGTTATTCTTTAGTATTTTGTTAACAAAAAATAAGATTACTTTAACTACACTAAAATACATATTATAAAATCCATTCAATTATAGATTAATTCCTAATGTTTAGTATTTGTAAGTGAAAATGTTGTAGTAAAAAAATGAAAAGAGTCAGTGTAAAAACCGCACATCTTCAAAATGGTCCCCAAGTTGGTAACATCAAGAAATTGGTGAATAAAAAATTCTACTTCCAACGAAAATCTAATTTTTTACATATTTTTTCTATGGCAAATGGCTTCAAATAAGAAAATAATACATATTGTTTTGAAAACCGCAAACAATCTTTGATAAATGTTGAAACGAGTCTTCAACGAGACTGAAACCTCAACAGAGCGGATCCTTAAAAATTAATCATATAAATTATGAATATATTATGTATTCCAAGACTAATTTTTGTCATCATCTATGTACATGGGGGAATGTTTACGGCAAAGTGATATATCTATTTAGCGCCAAATGATAACCGAACCATTTTGACCAAATCCAAGCCAACCACACGTGCGTTAACCCTACCAAAATTACAGAAATGTTGTCCTAACGACTAGAATATAACGCTGATCAACTACATTGATCAATATGGAGTCACTTTTTTAGCTACGAGTAAGAAAGTATGTATTCCTATGCCTTCACATAACCAATTTATGGGTCAAAATTTAAAATCTGAACCAATTAAAGGTCCGGCAGTTCATATTTCACTGTGGAATACCAATATATTTATCCCAACAATGCCTATATGCATATGGATAATTATCTGTCCCTGTTGGTAGGAAATGAATGTGACGTCATGTGTTTTAGAAGGTAACGTCATACTAAAGATCTGAAGCAAATGACATTGCGAATGTTAATCTTATGCAGAAAAATGACAGAAAATTTACTATGTCGACTACTGTTACCTAGTTGTGAAATAGTCGAAATTTGTTCAATTGTAGTGCTTAGCAACGTAGTGATAGTTGGTTTAGAAGTAGTGGTTGTCTCAGTAGTAGTGGTAGAGTCAGTGGTAGTGGTTGCCTCAGTAGTAGTGGTTTTTTCAGTAGTAGTGGTTGGTTCAGTAGTACTGGTTGCCTCAGTAGTAGTGGTTGGTTCAGCAGTAGTGGTTTGTTCAATAGTAGTGGTTGCTTCAGTAGTAGTGGTTGCTTCAGTAGAAGTTGTTATTTCAGTGATCGTGGTTGCTTCAGCAGTAGTGTTTGTTTCAGTAGCAGTGGTTGGTTCAGTAGTAGTGGTTGGTTCAAGGGTAGTGGTTAGGTCAGTAGTAGTGGTTGGTTCAGTAGTAGTTGTTGGTTCAGTAGTAGTGGTTGGTTCAGTAGTAGTAGTTGCTTCAGTAGAAGTGGTTGTTTCAGTAGTAGTGGTTGGTTCAGTAGTAGTGGTTGGTTCAGTAGTAGTGGTTGGTTCAGAAGTAGTGGTTGCCTCAGTAGTAGTGGTTGGTTCAGTAGAAGTGGTTGGTTCAGTGGTAGTGGTTGGTTCAGTAGTAGTGGTTGGATCAGTAGTAGTGGTTGCCTCAGTAGTTGTGGTTGGTTCAGTAGTAGTGGTTGGTTCAGTAGTAGTGGTTGGTTCAGTGGTAGTGGTTGGTTCAGTAGTAGTGGTTGCCTCAGTAGTTGTGGTTGGTTCAGTAGTAGTGGTTGGTTCAGTAGTTGTGGTTGGTTCAGTAGTAGTGGTTAGTTCAGTAGTAGTGGTTGGTTCAGTTGTAGTGGTTGGTTCAGTAGTAGTGGTTGGTTCAGTGGAAGTCTTTGGTTCAGTAGCAGCGGTTGGTTCAGTAGTAGCGGTTGGTTCAATAATAGTGGTTGGTTCAGTAGTAGTGGTTGGTTCAGTAGTAGTGGTTGGTTCAGTAGTAGTGGTGGGTTCAGTGGTAGTGGTTGGTTCAGTAGTAGTGGTTGGTTCAGTGGAAGTGGTTGGTTCAGTAGTAGTGGTTGGTTCAGTAGTAGTGGTTGGTTCAGTGGTAGTGGTTGGTTCAGTAGTAGTGGTTGGTTCAGTGGTAGTGGTTGGTTCAGTAGTAGTGGTTGGTTCAGTAGTAGTGGTTGGTTGGTTCAGTGGTAGTGGTTAGGCTCAGCGGTAGTGGTTGGTTCAGAAGTAGTGGTTTGTTCAATAGTAGTGGTTGCTTCAGTAGTAGTGGTTGCTTCAGTAGAAGTTGTTATTTCAGTGATCGTGGTTGCTTCAGCAGTAGTGTTTGTTCAGTAGTAGTGGTTGGTTCAGTAGTAGTGGTTGGTTCAGTAGTAGTGGTTGGTTCAGTGGTAGTGGTTGGTTCAGTAGTAGTGGTTGGTTCAGTAGTAGTGGTTGGTTCAGTAGTAGTGGTTGGTTCAGTAGTAGTGGTTGGTTCAGTAGTAGTGGTTGGTTCAGTAGTAGTGGTTGGTTCAGTAGTAGTGGTTGGTTCAGTAGTAGTGGTTGGTTCAGTAGTAGTGGTTGGTTCAGTAGTAGTGGTTGGTTCAGTAGTAGTGGTTGGTTCAGTAGTAGTGGTTGGTTCAGTAGTAGTGGTTGGTTCAGTAGTAGTGGTTGGTTCAGTAGTAGTGGTTGGTTCAGTAGTAGTGGTTGGTTCAGTAGTAGTGGTTGGTTCAGTAGTAGTGGTTGGTTCAGTAGTAGTGGTTGGTTCAGTAGTAGTGGTTGGTTCAGTAGTAGTGGTTGGTTCAGTAGTAGTGGTTGGTTCAGTAGTAGTGGTTGGTTCAGTAGTAGTGGTTGGTTCAGTAGTAGTGGTTGGTTCAGTAGTAGTGGTTGGTTCAGTAGTAGTGGTTGGTTCAGTAGTAGTGGTTGGTTCAGTAGTAGTGGTTGGTTCAGTAGTAGTGGTTGGTTCAGTAGTAGTGGTTGGTTCAGTAGTAGTGGTTGGTTCAGTAGTAGTGGTTGGTTCAGTAGTAGTGGTTGGTTCAGTAGTAGTGGTTGGTTCAGTAGTAGTGGTTGGTTCAGTAGTAGTGGTTGGTTCAGTGGTAGTGGTTGGTTCAGTAGTAGTGGTTGGTTCAGTAGTAGTGGTTGGTTCAGTAGTAGTGGTTGGTTCAGTAGTAGTGGTTGGTTCAGTGGTAGTGGTTGGTTCAGTAGTAGTGGTTGGTTCAGTAGTAGTGGTTGGTTCAGTGGTAGTGTGGTTTCAGTGGTAGTGGTTGGTTCAGTAGTAGTGGTTGGTTCAGTAGTAGTGGTTGGTTCAGTAGTAGTGGTTGGTTCAGTAGTAGTGGTTGGTTCAGTGAGTGGTTGGTTCAGTAGTAGTGGTTGGTTCAGTAGTAGTGGTTGGTTCAGTGGTAGTGGTTGGTTCAGTAGTAGTGGTTGGTTCAGTAGTAGGGTTGGTTCAGTAGTAGTGGTTGGTTCAGTGGTAGTGGTTGGTTCAGTAGTAGTGGTTGGTTCAGTGGTAGTGGTTGGTTCAGTAGTAGTGGTTGGTTCAGTGGTAGTGGTTGGTTCAGTGTAGTGGTTGGTTCAGTGGTAGTGGTTGGTTCAGTGGTAGTGGTTGGTTCAGTAGTAGTGGTTGGTTCAGTAGTAGTGGTTGGTTCAGTGTAGTGGTTGGTTCAGTAGTAGTGGTTGGTTCAGTGTAGTGGTTGGTTCAGTGGTAGTGGTTGGTTCAGTAGTAGTGGTTGGTTCAGTGGTAGTGGTTGGTTCAGTAGTAGTGGTTGGTTCAGTAGTAGTGGTTGGTTCAGTAGTAGTGGTTGGTTCAGTAGTAGTGGTTGGTTCGTGTAGTGGTTGGTTCAGTAGTAGTGGTTGGTTCAGTAGTAGTGGTTGGTTCAGTGGTAGTGGTTGGTTCAGTAGTAGTGGTTGGTTCAGTAGTAGTGGTTGGTTCAGTAGTAGTGGTTGGTTCAGTGGTAGTGGTTGGTTCAGTAGTTGTGGTTGGATCAGTAGTAGTGGTTTGCCTCAGTAGTTGTGGTTGGTTGTGTTGCTGACTGACCAACTGTAGTTGTTTGATCTGAGGATATTGTGACTGTTGATATGAATATATTTACGTATATTATTTTTTTAAAAAATGCTCCGCGGTATACACCTCCGTATTATCTAATGAATTTATATAGTCATATCGTCACTGATTAACAATGACTGGTATGCTACAATAAAAACAGAAAACTTTGTATGGATTTTACCTGCAGCAGAATGTGGGTATGATTGAATGGTTTAGGTAGCACTTTCCTTTCTGATAATATAAAAAATAATTAAAAATAAATTTGATTTATTATAGTACCGAACTGATTTTTTATGTAAATTGACAAGTGGAAAAGACTGTCTTTTAACACTTACATTCAGAGTAACAGAAATTCTATAAAAAGGGACATGCATTATAAATTTTCATCGCCAAAACAATGATAACTGACATCAATATATAGATCTATGTTACCATTCAGTAAAATGTCTACTAATGACATATTTTGTCACAAGTATTATTATTGCGATCTGATTTATTGACCGTTTGGAAATTCAACATCTTTCTGATTTTCAAACAAAGTAATAGCTGCTGTTGCTACCTCTGGTAAAGGTTTGTTGAAGTCTAAAACAGTGAACGAGGCTTCAGCAAAACACCATCTGACCACTCATAAATGAAATGCACGTTTACAAGCCCTTTATCTACAGCCTTGAAGTATCATCACGAAGAGTCTGTTGGATACTGTTTAAAAGCCTAACTACCTTTTCGGTTAAAAAAGTGTAATTTATAAAATTTAGTTTAAGAAGTAAATTTTCAATAATTGTTGTTGACGCATCTGTAGAATTTGTACTGACAGCTTCTGTAGTAGTTATTTATGCTTCAGTACTTGTAGTTACTGCATCTGTGGTAGTTATTTATGCTTCAGTACTTGTAGTTACAGCATCTGTAGTAGTTATTTATGCTTCAGTACTCGTAGTTACAGCATCTGAAGTATTTATTTATGCTTCAGTACTTATAGTGTAAGCATCTGTAGTAGTTATTCATGTTTCAGTACTTGTAGTTACAACATCTGTAGTATTTATTTATGCTTCAGTACTTGTAGGTACATCATCTGTGGTAGTAATGTATGCTTCGTACTTGTAGGTACATCATCTGTGGTAGTTATTGATGCTTCAGTACTTGTAGGTACATCATCTGTGGTAGTTATTGCTGCTTCAGTACTTGTAGGTACATCATCTGTGGTAGTTATTGCTGCTTCAGTACTTGTAGGTACATCATCTGTGGTAGTTATTGATGCTTCAGTACTTGTAGGTACATCAACTGTGGTAGTTATTGATGCTTCAGTACTTGTAGGTACATCATCTGTGGTAGTTATTGATGCTTCAGTACTTGTAGGTACATCATCTGTGGTAGTTATTGATGCTTCAGTACTTGTAGGTACATCATCTGTGGTAGTTATTTATGCTTCAGTACTTGTAGGTACATCATCTGTGGTAGTTATTGATGCTTCAGTACTTGTAGGTACATCATCTGTGGTAGTTATTGATGCTTCAGTACTTGTAGGTACATCATCTGTGGTAGTTATTGTATGCTTCAGTACTTGTAGGTACATTATCTGTGGTAGTTATTGCTGCTTCAGTACTTGTAGGTACATTATCTGTGGTAGTTATTGATGCTTCAGTACTTGTAGGTACATCAACTGTGGTAGTTATTGATGCTTCAGTACTTGTAGGTACATCATCTGTGGTAGTTATTGATGCTTCGTACTTGTAGGTACATCAACTGTGGTAGTTATTGATGCTTCAGTACTTGTAGGTACATCATCTGTGGTAGTTATTGATGCTTCAGTACTTGTAGGTACAGCATCTGTGGTAGTTATTGATGCTTCAGTACTTGTAGGTACATCATCTGTGGTAGTTATTGATGCTTCAGTACTTGTAGGTACATTATCTGTGGTAGTAATGTATGCTTCAGTACTTGTAGGTACATCATCTGTGGTAGTTATTGATGCTTCAGTACTTGTAGGTACATCATCTGTGGTAGTTATTGATGCTTCAGTACTTGTAGGTACATCATCTGTGGTAGTTATTGATGCTTCAGTACTTGTAGGTACATCAACTGTGGTAGTTATTGATGCTTCAGTACTTGTAGGTACATCATCTGTGGTAGTTATTGATGCTTCAGTACTTGTAGGTACATCATCTGTGGTAGTTATTGATGCTTCAGTACTTGTAGGTACATCATCTGTGGTAGTTATTGATGCTTCAGTACTTGTAGGTACATCATCTGTGGTAGTTATTGATGCTTCAGTACTTGTAGGTACATCATCTGTGGTAGTTATTGATGCTTCAGTACTTGTAGGTACATCATCTGTGGTAGTTATTATGCTTCAGTACTTGTAGGTACATATCTGTGGTAGTTATTGATGCTTCAGTACTTGTAGGTACATCATCTGTGGTAGTTATTGATGCTTCAGTACTTGTAGGTACATCATGTGGTAGATATGCTTCTACTTGTAGTACATATTGTAGTTATTGATGCTTCAGTACTTGTAGGTACATCATCTGTGGTAGTTATTGATGCTTCAGTACTTGTAGGTACATCATCTGTGGTAGTTATTGATGCTTCAGTACTTGTAGGTACATCATCTGTGGTAGTTATTGATGCTTCAGTACTTGTAGGTACATCATCTGTGGTAGTTATTGATGCTTCAGTACTTGTAGGTACATCATCTGTGGTAGTTATTGATGCTTCAGTACTTGTAGGTACATCATCTGTGGTAGTTATTGATGCTTCAGTACTTGTAGGTACATCATCTGTGGTAGTTATTGATGCTTCAGTACTTGTAGGTACATCATCTGTGGTAGTTATTGATGCTTCAGTACTTGTAGGTACATTATCTGTGGTAGTTATTGATGCTTCAGTACTTGTAGGTACATCAACTGTGGTAGTTATTGATGCTTCAGTACTTGTAGGTACATCATCTGTGGTAGTTATTGATGCTTCAGTACTTGTAGGTACATTATCTGTGGTAGTTATTGATGCTTCAGTACTTGTAGGTACATCAACTGTGGTAGTTATTGATGCTTCAGTACTTGTAGGTACATCATCTGTGGTAGTTATTGATGCTTCAGTACTTGTAGGTACATCATCTGTGGTAGTTATTGATGCTTCAGTACTTGTAGGTACATCATCTGTGGTAGTAATGTATGCTTCAGTACTTGTAGGTACATCATCTGTGGTAGTTATTGATGCTTCAGTACTTGTAGGTACATCATCTGTGGTAGTTATTGATGCTTCAGTACTTGTAGGTACATCATCTGTGGTAGTTATTGATGCTTCAGTACTTGTAGGTACATCATCTGTGGTAGTTATTGATGCTTCAGTACTTGTAGGTACATCATCTGTGGTAGTTATTGATGCTTCAGTACTTGTAGGTACATCATCTGTGGTAGTTATTGATGCTTCAGTACTTGTAGGTACATCATCTGTGGTAGTTATTGATGCTTCAGTACTTGTAGGTACATCATCTGTGGTAGTTATTGATGCTTCAGTACTTGTAGGTACATCATCTGTGGTAGTTATTGATGCTTCAGTACTTGTAGGTACTGCATCTGTGGTAGTTATTGTATGCTTCAGTACTTGTAGGTACATCATCTGTGGTAGTTATTGATGCTTCAGTACTTGTAGGTACATCATCTGTGGTAGTTATTGATGCTTCAGTACTTGTAGGTACATCATCTGTGGTAGTTATTGATGCTTCAGTACTTGTAGGTACATCATCTGTGGTAGTTATTGATGCTTCAGTACTTGTAGGTACATCATCTGTGGTGTAATTATGCTTCAGTACTTGTAGGTACATCATACTGTGGTAGTTATTGCTTCTACTGTACTTATGGGTACAGTCTTACAGTTACTGCATTTGTAGTAGTCAGTTATGCTTCAGTACTTGTAGTTAAATTATCTGTGGTAGTTATTGATACTTCAGTACTTGTAGGTACATCATCTGTGGTAGTAATGTATGCTTCAGTACTTGTAGGTACAGCATCTGTGGTAGTTATTGATGCTTCAGTACTTGTAGGTACATCATCTGTGGTAGTTATTGATGCTTCAGTACTTGTAGGTACATCATCTGTGGTAGTTATTGATGCTTCAGTACTTGTAGTTACTGCAGTTGTAGTAGTCATTTATGCTTCAGTACTTGTATTTACAGCATCTTTAGTAGTCATTTATGCTTCAGTACTTGTAGTTACAGCATCTGTAGTAGTCATTTATGCTTCAGTACTTGTAGTTACAGCACTGTAGTAGTCATTTATGCTTCAGTACTTGTAGTTACTGCAGTTGTTGTAGTCATTTATGCTTCAGTACTTGTAGTTACAGCATCTTTAGTAGTCATTTATGCTTCAGTACTTGTAGTTACAGCACCTGTAGTAGTCATTTATGCTTCAGTACTTGTAGTTAAATTATCTGTGGTAGTATTATGCTTCAGTACTTGTAGTTCCTGCATTTGTGGTAGTCATTTATGCTTCAGTACTTGTAGTTCATCATCTGTAGTAGTCATTTATGCTTCAGTACTTGTAGTTACTGCATCTGTAGTAGTCATTTATGCTTCAGTACTTGTAGTTACAGCATCTGTAGTAGTCATTTATGCTTCAGTACTTGTAGTTACAGCACCTGTAGTAGTCATTTATGCTTCAGTACTTGTAGTTACAGCATCTGTAGTAGTCATTTATGCTTCAGTACTTGTAGTTACTGCATTTGTAGTAGTCATTTATGCTTCAGTACTTGTAGTTACAGCATCTGTAGTAGTCATTTATGCTTCAGTACTTGTAGTTAAATTATCTGTGGTAGTTATTGATGCTTCAGTACTTGTAGTTACTGCATTTGTAGTAGTCATTTATGCTTCAGTACTTGTAGTTAAATTATTTGTGGTAGTTATTGATGCTTCAGTACTTCTGGTTACTGCACCTGTAGTAGTTGATGCTTCATATTGTATGTTGATGTTGTTGGTTCAATTTTTTTTTGTAATTTGCACCGTTGAAAGGATGCTACTCATGGCGGTTGCGTATTACGTTTGATACATGTATGGTTAATGAACACGGGATTTTATATTTATTTTAAGGGAATGTTTTGAAAAATTTGTACAGTTTTTTTTCTTTCAATATTTTAATCTATCATTTCTTAAAGATGCTCCACCGCCGACATAGCATAAATGATATTCATTATTTGAAGAATAATTGGTGTATTATCGTATATATATATGTCTAATTAACACAAAAAGTAATATAAAATAATTTAGTTTGCCTTTGGTGCATGCACAATCAGTACTTCATTCCATATAGGATATAGTGCCACGGAATTTTTTCGGGATGCATTTAATTACTTTTCATATTTTTAACTTGAAGTAAAATTAGAAGCTCATAGTTTTCAATGTTGGTAATGGTGTAAAGTAAGGAACTTTTGTAACTGAAGAAAAATAGTAAATCGTCTTCGCCTATTTTTGATAATGAAAAAATACCATTTGTCGGCGATGGAGCATCTTTAAATATTCATCGACATTAACGACATTTAGCTGATTGTGTGGTAATTTAGTGATTAAATGATGATAATTAAAAAAGAACGTGTCATGCATGAGTGAGCATAAAGTCGGGAAAAGGGACATGAAAGAAATAAATTATATATAAATCTTACCTTCTTTAGTTGTTGTTGCTTCACTAATAGTGGTTGCAGCGTTCGTGGTGGTTGTTGCTGCTTCAGTAGTAGTGGTTGCAGCGTTCGTGGTGGTTGTTGCTGCTTCAGTAGTAGTGGTTGCAGCGTCTGTTGTGGTTGTTGCTGCTTCAGTAGTAGTGGTTGCAGCGTTCGTGGTGGTTGTTGCTGCTTCAGTAGTAGTGGTTGCAGCGTTCGTGGTGGTTGTTGCTGCTTCAGTAGTAGTGGTTGCAGCGTTCGTGGTGGTTGTTGCTGCTTCAGTAGTAGTAGTGGCAGCGTCTGTTGTGGTTGTTGCTTCAGTAGTAGTAGTTGCAGCGTCTGAAGTGGTTGTTGCTTCGCTAGTAGTGGTTGCAGCGTCTGTTGTGGTTGTTGCTGCTTCAGTAGTAGTGGTTGCTGCCTCTGTAGTGGATGTTGCTGCTTCAGTAGTAGTGATTGCAGCGTCTGTAGTGGTTGTTGGTGTATCAGTAGTAGTGGTTGAAGCGTATGCAGTGGTTGTTGCTGCTTCAGTAGTAGTGGTTGCAGCGTCTGTAGTGGTTGTTGGTGCTTCAGTAGTAGTGGTTGCAGCGTCTGCAGTGGTTGTTGCTTCGCTAGTAGTGGTTGCTACGTCTGTAGTGGATGTTGCTGCTTCAGTAGTAGTGGTTGCAGCGTCTGTAGTGGTTGTTGTTGCTTCAGTAGTAGTGGTTGCAGCGTCTGTGGTTGTTGCTGCTTCAGTAGTAGTGGTTGCAGCGTCTGCAGTGGTTGTTGCTGCTTCAGTAGTAGTGGTTGCAGCGTCTGTGGTTGTTGCTGCTTCAGTAGTAGTGGTTGCAGCGTCTGTGGTTGTTGTTGCTTCACTAGTAGTGGTTGAAGCGTCTGCAGTGGTTGTTGCTTCAGTAGTAGTGGTTGCAGCGTTCGTGGTGGTTGTTGCTGCTTCAGTAGTAGTGGTTGCAGCGTCTGCAGTGGTTGTTGCTTCAGTAGTAGTGGTTGCAGCGTTCGTGGTGGTTGTTGCTGCTTCAGTAGTAGTGGTTGCAGCGTCTGAAGTGGTTGTTGCTACTTCAGTAGAAGCGGTTGTTGCTGATTCAGTACTTGTATTTACAGCATCTGTGGTATTTGTGACTGCAAGATGATTTGTTTTAAAGACCAGCATTATCATGAAACTTATAAAAGCAATACATTTTACTTAATATGTACAAACTGTCTAGCAAAATAGTGTTTGTTTGCATCTAATCATTGACATTGCGTCTATAAAAGAAAAATGTACATCGCATTTACTTCTAAATGTGGCTATGGAGGTATGTCAAACGCTACATACATTAAGCACGTACAATAATTTCCAAAGAAAACTTAAACTATATACCAGCCGAAGAAATTCTGTGTATTCAGAATTGTATCAGTAATAAAGACTTCAATTGTTAAAAAAACATACATTGTGTTTCTATACAGGAAAACTAAAAACAATCTTGGTTTCGATTACAATAACTATCAAAGAATAAATTTGAATTAAAATCCAAAATAAATTCATCGTGACACAAAGTCACACAGCTACTTACCATTAACAAAAAGAAATAAAAAATGACACTTTTACCTTCACAACATACTTTGTTGATTGTTTACAATGTATCTTTTTATACAATAATTTCAAATTAACTTATAAAATAATTTGATATGTAACTGAAATTGTTAAAATCTATTAAGTACTAATTAATACTAGGTACCTTTATGTGTGGACATTAATTTGGTCACGCTTCCAGCGACCAATCGTCTCTCTATGACATTTGGCCCCGATTTCTCGAAAAAAAATGTTTTATTTCAAAATGTCAGAAGACTTCAGATAGTTTTGCCATTTTGTACATGGTCGTAATTTGCCAGTGAAATTCATTGTGAAAATTGGCATTTCAATTGAAATTGTCCTGGCTGTTGGCGTTGACAACATCTCATGTGAATGGCATGGTGAATGTGTGTTTACTAGTTAAAACCCATTTTGGACAGGACTTTGACAGTACGATTTATTTTGATGGAATTTGTGCATGTTAACTGGAATTGGTCTGAATTCAAAACACTTCTGTTGGTGGTAACAGCATTTAATGTTGTCCTTTGATGGTGTTTCACTTGGAGCAACAGAAAATTTTGGTATAGAATTTGTAATCTTAATTCTTATTTTGTGGAATTTCTTGTTCCCAGTTTCCATTTTAATGTTTACTCTTTTGAACTTTCCTGTTGAAGCCTTGGCCAACTTCTGTCATTCAAAATGTCAAAATTAATTAAAAGTTATGTTTATTTTCTGTTTGATAAATGGAATTTCAGCTTACCTTCTGAAACTATCATAAACTGCACAGTAACCACATCCACCATGTATTACAAAATACACATATATATAGTGACAGTTTACCTGCTTCCGTGGTTGTAGATACAGTTGTTGTTGTCATAGCGTCAGTGGTTGTTGTAGCGTCAGTGCTAGTGGTCGTCATCTCACTTGTTGATGTAGGCATCGTGGTGGAAGAAAAACTCTCAACAGTTGAGAAAACCAATATTAGTAGAGCAATAGGTACCAAAAGCGGACGTCTAAGCGCCATGGCGCAGACCCTTTAAAAGAAAGAAACTAGATTGTAATGAAAATGCTGTATTTATTTCTGTCTCGGTATTTATTATGTATTATGTAGTAGTTAGGATCAAATCTCTACTTTGCTATAAATATTCTAATATGGAAGCAATAAAGATAACTCATGAAAACATGATAAGACTTTCTTAGGTTAGACTCTTGGAGTACTGCACGGAAAGATAACATCAATGCCGTATAATGTTGACAAATATAATGACGTCAGGTGATATTTATCCTGTCTGTAGGGAAAGAAATTACAGTATCGCAAATCACTATATTCATATATATTTTTGAAATGAATAACAATATAATATATATATATATAAACAATCAGAAATCAATTATATTGTATATGAAATGTGTGTATACAAATGAGTATGTTAGTAGCCACTGTGGTCAATAGGTATCATCTGTCTTGTTCTGACAGTTTCCGGAAACATTGAGATGACCCAATAACTCGCGATGTTACGTTCTGGATTAGGTGATAAAGGGGAATCGTGTTTATATTGTACCATTTCAATATTCCTAAATCCTTAATATAAACATAATGTAATCGATCTCACTTGCTAAAGCAGTCTATTACCATTACATCTGATAATTTGTTCATTTTGTTTTTGTTATAAGTTACAAAAGACTAAATACAGACGAGGTTCTTACGCGAAAATTGACAAAATTCGCTCTTTTTATTCTCCCCCATTCGTTAATATTTACATATTAATTATGACGGTAAACATAGGGTTATATTGACCAAGCGTGGTTATGATTTGGAGCAATTTAAAATCAAATTGTGTGATACGTGCTGGTATGCTACACCGCATTCCCCTAATTTACTATAACTTAATCAAGGGCTTGACCCATCGGCAAGCGTTCTTGATTGGACAAAAAACAACATTTCTATCATTACCTAGTAATACTTTAGTTTTTAATTTTGAATATGAATTTTCCTTTGCTTTGCGTTTTTGTTGCGATTTGGTTGTTTTAAAATAACGATGTTTATCATGGCGATGTACATATAGCAGATTTCAATTTGATGTGCTAAAGCCTTTGACATATATTCCGAGTTAACACTTGATCATTTTACTATAAATATTTGTCCATCTTGTAGAGCGCTAAGTCAATATTTGTACTTCTTCTGCTTAATCCTTTCACTGACTTGGATTGACATTGGTTAGATTTCCAAACTTTCCACAACAGGAATAAAAATACCTTAACTGGCCTCCAATGCTTCCACATCACTGGCTAGAAGGTGTTCGTGATATGTTTAAGTCCTCTTGAATATGTCCAGTAGTACAAATCTAAAACTTCAATACTCTCCAGTAATACTATACCACGATTTAACTGTCACTACAGATTCCGCCTAAACCAGGCCAAACATTGGCCATATGATAAGTGCATAAATATATCAAGAACAACAAACTACTAAATGAAAGTGAAATGGCCATCCAAAAAGGGTGAAATGTAACTGCATTATTAATTATCCACCACATGGATTATAAAACGAAATAATGAGTGTCATTGTAAACACACAGTCTATGGTATCAGTGCCCTTAAAATAACAATGAGGATCTACAACAATACTGAAACAGATTAACCGTAAGGACCGCACCACAGCTTGCTTATATCATTGTAGTTGTTTGAACACCACAATAAACCACAGAATATCCTAACTTACTTAAACGTTTGTAGCAAACTCCTTACAATGACATCGGTATGTGCTTGAGTGTAAACCAGACAATGTGCTCCTGGTGGGTAGTTTTTACAATTAGTGTTATGGGTAGGGCATCCTACAGGAAATACTACTTTTAAGTTTAACAAGTAGTACAGAGGTGAAATGATCCTGATCTGAGACTTAGGGTCTATTGTCCACGGGTTATACACACCTCTGTCAGCCCTAATTAACACCCAGCGTCTGGTCTGGAAGCACTTAATCCCCTCAACGGGTGGCGGCCCCTTAGAACGCAGGCTTATATATATATATATATATATATATATATATATATATATAGTGCTATGACTAAAGAGATATCGTGTATGGTTTATTACCTTTAGTGCGCTAACAGTTCTACCCGCAAAAATAATTGGCAAGAAAATTGTCGTGAAAAACATAACTGAGGCAACTGTATAGTACTGAATTGAACAGAAACGGTAGCATTCTGCAAAATTATGTATTTCCGAGTGAATCATTATAAATACGAAAAAAGTCATATATAAGACGCGAATTTAATTCACCACGAAAATCAGGTGATAGGCAGTTTACTTTATGGACCTCTTAGCCTACATAAATCCAATATAACCCTGATTACAATCTGTTACCCGACCGAACGTACTTTAAATGCATACAAATGGTGGCTATTACCCGTCAACACTTGGTTTTTATCTGATTGATTAAAAGATTAAAATCGACTTTAAAACGCCAAATTTATAATAACAAAAGCTTATTGACAATTCTCAATTTGTAAAACAGATACCGAAACAATAGGTGTGGCATTTTATACCAGATACTGTAAACAATAGGTGTGGCATTTTATACCAGATACCGTAAACAATAGGTGTTGTTTTATAAGTTTAAAATAAACTGCGCTTTGGCAGACATTCTTCATTTAAATCGAATCATAATGTGTTCGAAGTATCAACATGACTACGATTTTGATTCCACAATTATTTCGAGGTTCCCGAACTATTTCTTTTGAGTCTACCAATGTACTGGCGACCCATAAAAGTGCGAAATAACACGATATAAAAAGCCTGTGAACAGTTACAAAAGTCAGGGTATGGACACTTTGTACATACTACATTTTATAGTGTTCGGCACCAATATAAATGAGGGAGTAGAAGTATTGATCATAGACTATATTGGAGATATCAGGAAAAATGATCTGGAGCAATTGTATAGTAACCAAATACTTCATCTATAAGGTATAGCGATATCTCCATTAGCACTCAATAAAACTGCTTCGTGAAAAAATATGGTAGAAATGGTTAGTTGTTTTTTCTTATGAGTATAGTGTATCAAATATTTTCTCTTGAGGATATCATTGTTAAAATATACAGGATCCATCAATTGTTTTTTCCTGGTCATAATTCCATCAAATACAATGTACATAATTTTATGACAATACGACAGTAGTATTGGTTGGAAGTGTGATTGTGTCTGATGTGGACACGCCCAGCTGCCGACACATCTGAGAAGGACACATGATTGTGTCCTTTTGTAAAGGAGATATTTAAATTCGCGCAAAGCGTCGGAACAATAACATGGTACTGAATAGATACATTATCGAGCCCCACCGGATACATAAATAAACATGGCGGTTGAATTGGCTGTGCGCGATCATGGTCATTGTCGTGTTTATTTGGTCAAGTCTTACAATACCAACATTTATACACTGTATGAAAACCACAGATAATAATGTTTATAGGTGGAACAATTACTTATTTTACGTCTGGAATGTTAGTTTATTTTTGTAATTAAAATACCATTCAACTACAAACGACAAACGCATTGCAGTGTGTAAATCATTCCACGAAGACTTCGTCGAGTTTCTGACCGCGATGTACAAGTGTGATAGTGGAAGATAATGAATCATATTGGATACACTTATACAATAAACTCAATGGAAAATAGACCATTTGTTACATGTAATTACTGTTCTGTGTATGACCACAATATGTAATACGAGAACTCGGCATAATATGTTATGTTTCGTGTTACGTCTGTAGTTTATGGTATATTCTTTGGTAAAGGAGGAACGGAAATATCTACTGGTATTGTTTTTCAGTAAACGACAACAGATTACATAATTTATGTTTTTTGTAAGTATAATTGATGGGATAAAGAGCAGGAATGCTAGACAATAATACCAATTAATAATAATTACATTCACGGTGGATTCATTAATATGCATCCAACATCGTAATTTCTTTGTTGCTACATAGTAGGAATCGATATTTAACACCCATATCAGTATAAATAACATGCCTTATGCATTGGCACACGAAACACAAAATTGTTGATTTTAAGGCTGATATAAATTCAAATCAGTTCTATTTACAGCATAATTATGCAATATTGTAGTTATATCGGTATTTCCTGACAAAAAAAATAATCCAATAGCATTGATGATATGCTTTCAGACTTAAGGCAACAAAAAATCTAACCTATGGCTTTATTGTGTTCTTACATTTAAAGAATGTATTATATATATAACTTTTAATACAATTTCTTATGTTTTGCGCCTATTACAAACCACTGGATTGCTTATATTCCTCCTTGGTGGCAGTAGTAAGGTGTAGGCTAGATCATCAGCTTGCCTTGTCATTGAATTCAGGGCGTAACTTTGTTCACCGACCCGTAAACAAGAACACAAAATCATCTGCGTAAATTATACCAAAGCATTCAAGCATGTAATCGTTTTTGAAGTAAATTTGTTGTTTTTATGTTATCACTATTTGGTAGTTGCATTTCGGTTTTCGCTATTTATTGAGACGATATAAATCTGGGTAGATAATTAAAGCAGATGTGGACTGCTACGGACACTGCTGGGACACATGATACAGTGTATGTAACAGTACTTGATACGACAGTCTAGAGTGTGTAAAGCTAGATTGCAATCATTTGTGACTGAATTTTAACTTAAATCGCTGTCAAGTCTAACACAAAATATTGACCAATGAGTCGACGACCTCGTAAATGATGGGGGCAGTGTGATCATCATTTTTCTCAGGGTAAATGAGTATCTAAGTATTGGTTAAAATCACTTGGTGAGCTATTTAAATGATCAAGTCACTGGACTGAGTGAAGACATTTGACTCAATCATATGTTTATAAGTAATCTTAACAATATAAGTAATCCGAACAATTTAACAATATAAGTAATATGAACAATATAAGTAATCTTAACAATACAAGTAATCTGAACAATATAAGTAATCTTAACAATATAAGTAACGTAAACAATATAACAATATAAGTAATCTTAACAATACAAGTAATCTGAACAATATAAATAATGCAAACAATATAACAATTTAAGTAATTTAAACAATATAAGTAATCCGAACAATATAACAATATAAGTAATCTGAACAATATAAGTAATCTTAACAATATAAGTAATCTTTTTAACAATATATACAGTACATTCTAAGATACTATGTATTGTGAAATAGGTACACACCGTGTTATGTAATCGCATGGTTAAATCTCACAATTTTTTCAAACAAAAACCACATAACAATAATAATATACACATACTGTTGACGATGTTTTAAGATGTGCGCCGTTTGGTTGTTTATTGCTTTTGTTCAAATAAACACTATTTACAGAAATAAAAATAATAACGGCAGACTAGTTACGTCCGAAAGGATTTTTCTTCAAACGTAACTAGTCAGTTGATATTGTTTTTATAGCTTTTATATTTCGTCCGTAAGAATTTTTACTTCAAAATTATTATATATATTTATAAAATCACATTTTAGATTCTAAACCTATTACAAGATTTTGCTAATATTAAAATCTGTTTCCCTAAAATCATTTAAGATTCTTATGCTTTTAAAATTGTAAAACAAACCAGCAAAGTTTATTCATGTTTAGTTCTGAAATAATTCGGTATATTTGAGATGGAAACAAATATAGCCAAATATGACGTATTTATGCCTTGTTTGCAATCAAGGTGAAATTATTTGACATACCAATAGACTACCATGAACCATCACACCAAACGTTATGAAATTGATTTGTTGACATTAATTTGTTGAACAAACCATTGAACCTGATTTCTGTCTTTTACAGGCGTACTGTTAGAAATCATTTGCACTGTAAAATTACATGATTAAACTAATTTAGAGTTTTTAAGTAGAACTGATCCGTTTGATAGTTGTATAAAATACTGCATGTATAAATTGATTATAAGGTACGTGGTGCATCAGTTATGGCAGTAGATTAACAATGTATGCCTCAAGACGGATAGAAATTATTGAATTATCATAGGCTATTACACGAAATGCCATTACAAATCACATGGATGTCAAAAACATCGAATAGAAATTATAGCGTGTTAGCGACTATTCATAGATGCTCTTTGGAAATGCCTTATTGTGCAAGAACTGAATCGAGATGGTGGACGGGATTAATGATGCTAATATGGTTATGTCGAAATTGATGGCTGACATCTGAAATTCCGACAAATACCCATAATATACTATACACAAGCGGCCCTTTTCATTTGTAATGTAAACATCAGTTGATTGTGCAAGAATCTGTATATAAAACGTTTTTACTTGACATTACTACGGCTAAATGTACAGAGTATTGTCATCCCTGAAAATAGCCTAACATGGTATTATAGAATTTAATGTTTATATATCCCCAAGCACGAAAATATCAGATTTAAACGAAAAACAGGGAAGAATATCTACCCCATTTCCAATCAAACAAAACAAGAATTCCTCAATATTACGCTATATCTACGTTTCGGGACGGCTAACTTAGTCTGTGAGAAGTTTGAATGGCTTCGCGATCTGATATCTCACGCATTCCTACCTTCTATAAATCACCAGTTTGTCGTGATGCCTTATTTATATCATAGAAATCTTAGAAAAGTGGCCAGTATAATTACGACCACACCCAGTATTGTCCGTCCCTACCGCTCCCCACCCGATAAACATATCTTCCCGGTAGTTATTAGTGTTCACCTAATGGGTATCTTGTTCTTTAAAGATCCTATATTACCACTGGTGTAAAGCTTTTTATCTAGTGTAGGTCAAGGTACTCACAGTTCGGGTGCTATCCCTCTCAATAACACATTGGTGTAAAGCTTTTTATCTAGTGTAGGTCAATTTACTCACAGGTACTTTGAAAATTGAAAAACAAATGCTTTGAACGCTCTATCAATGTTGTACCATTCCATTACATAAGTTTTGAAACCTATTTTTAAGTCGTCTACATTTAGATACGTTAAACTTGTTTAAACCTGAAGGCAAAGTAAGTGTATTGTTAACATCTTTCAAGTTACTTAAAGTTAGTAAAGTTATTTTACACGAATATTACTTAAGAACTTTTCGTTATACTTTAAATGCATGATAATTGTAGATACTTTATTTAGATAGTCTAATAAAATATTAAAAACATCGAGAAAACGTCTTCGTAATAAACGTTTATAAATCGAGAAATACAGATTTGTAAAGAATCCAATCGGTATTCGGTATGGGTTTATTTGCTTGATCGTTTTTTATAATGAAAGATAAAAAAAACCCAGAAATTTAAACAACGAATAATGAATGTACTTGTAAATACAACACTAATTTCATTATTTATTTATGAAATTCAAAAATGAAAGAATAAGAAAGGAGAGGAGGAAAGTTAAAAAGGTCCATCTTACATAAGACGAGCTGATTCGAAAGCTAGATAGAGCCTTCGTTGATAATGACATATTCCAAAGTTAGTCGCAGTTCAAATTTAGGACATAGGTTGAAGATATCGTTTTACACTACATTAGATTGTGGTAGTGTGGTCAAGCGTAACACTATTGGAACTGGTAGGATCTAAACAAGGGCGGTTTTTAATTGCATTATATGTATAAACACTATTTTTACATTTTGGACATACCAATACCAATGGATTGAACCATACCAATTAAACATTTATAGAGTATGATATAAAAAAGCGAACACTAATCAGTAATATAATAATTAACAAAAAACAACATATAAATATCATATTTACAATCAAGAATAATGGAACATTAAACTCATTGAATTTTGCCTGCAAAGATTAGATCACAGTACTTTTAAAACATTGATACATTGAGCAAAGGGTAACATGATGTCAAACTTGAGAGTAAAACGATGTCCATAAACATCAATAAATAGTTGAATCTCGTAAACTTGGACCAAAAAGGAAAACACGGTAAACTTATTACTTGCTCATGGATTTGATGTACAAAATAGTTACCTTCAGTTTACTCGCCGTCAAATGCAATTGAAACATTAGAAAAGCGGGGTTTTATTTGTTTTAGGTTTTTATCTTAGATACCATGAACACTACCGAGTGTACTCAGTTGTCGGGATTTAGCTGTGTTATGGCTTCTAATGTAGTTGGAACTTGTAAAACTTATCTTAAAGTGTCTAAAGGTGAATCAGTTCTGCAACGGTTATACTCTCACTATTTCAGAAATTTAAAGTAATTTCAAGGTTATATCTAAGCGGACATTTAAATATAACAGACAGATCACCAGGCGTTGTTTGTCTACACCGAATACAAACTATAGTGTTCAAAAAGTCCAACCATATTTATTGACATAGCTTAGGACCTTCTCTAGCTTAAAGGTCAGACTTGAAACTTCGTGAATGCAAACTATGGTGGCTGATTACGGCCATCTCGTGTTGTTGTGTTGTCGCCTTGTCATGTTGTCGCCTTGTCGAGTTGTCGCGGTCTCAAACTGCGACAACCCGAGATTTAACAGTTAAAATGTCGACTTGTCGCGTTTCCGAACCGCGACAAGTCGACAACACGACAAGACGACAAGTCGACAACACGACAAGTCGACATTTCAAACACGCTAATTAGCGCGTACAGAATCTCGTGTTGTCGCGGTAAAATGTCGACTTGTCGTGTTGTCGAGTTGTCGACTTGTCGTGTTGTCGCCTTGTCGTGTTGTCGACTTGTCGTGTTGTCGAGTTGTCGTCTTGTCGTGTTGTCGACTTGTTGCGGTTCGGAAACGCGACAAGTCGACATTTTAACTGTTAAATCTCGGGTTGTCGCAGTTTGATACCGCGACAACTCGACAAGGCGACAACACGACAAGGCGACAACACAACAACACGAGATGGCCGTAATCAGCCACCATAGCAAACAGCAAATATTATTGCACTCGGAGGCCTTGAATGGATTTTCTTAATCGATGGAGTTTTGCCATTGATATTTTGGTTTGCTTGTAATGACTTTGGTAGCATAACTTAGGTTCACAGACTGCTCTTGTGTTCAGCGTGTGTGTATTCAATTAAATTCTGTTAAAACTAATTTACTTAATGTATAAACTCTTCACGAAGGCTTTTTGAGGTCCAATTCACAATGGTGCAGTAAACGGACAAGTGTTTCCCTATACAGTCCTTATTTCCATGTGACGTCTGATATAGGAGATTTAATTCACAGTTACCCAATCATATAGTTTGAATTGGTGATTTTGATGTTTCCTAATTAACATCTCACCCAATAGTTACCATGACCAGTAGTAAGTGCTATTCTCAATTCACGCATATTTGGATTCTCACGAATATAAATTAAATATAGTACAGAAATACATTACGGATAAAAACTGTTTTCATTCCTTCCAATAGACGTGAGCGTTTTAATAGCATTACTAGAAAAACTAGAGGTATACAATACATGCAAACGATGGTAAATTCCAATGTCAGGGTGGAATATTTCGCTTATTTTGCATTGAAAAACTTAAAATAATGATCGATTACTTCGGCAACTAAGGTAAAGTATATTATGTACAGTCATATTTTGAATTCTGAGGATTTTACCATACTTTTCGAACATATGTATCATTCACGCTAAACAATTTGTAAAGCTCAGTAATTCGAGAGCTTTTGAGTCACCCTTCGGGATCAGAGAAACATAAACCCGGCACAAGTACATATGTACAACTCTCTACTCAAATTGCTTATTACCTCATTATTACAATAAAATTATCTTACATTTTTCAATAGTGGGCTGGAGTCCACAGAGATGTGTAGATAATGTACACACTATTAGAAACTAACATAGTGAGCTGGAGCCCACAGAGGTGTGTAGATAATGTATCCACTAGTAGGTACTAACATAGTAAGCTGGAGTCCACAGAGATGTGTAGATAATGTACACACTATTAGAAACTAACATAGTGAGCTGGAGCCCACAGAGGTGTGTAGATAATGTACACACTAGTAGGTACTAACATAGTGAGCTGGAGCCCACAGAGGTGTGTAGATAATGTACACACTATTAGGTACTAACATAGTGAGCTGGAGCCCACAGAGGTGTGTAGATAATGTACACACAAGTAGGTACTAACATAGTGAGCTGGAGCCCACAGAGGTGTGTAGATAATGTACACACAAGTAGGTACTAACATAGTGAGCTGGAGCCCACAGAGGTGTGTAGATAATGTACACACTAGTAGGTACTAACATAGTGAGCTGGAGCCCACAGAGGTGTGTAGATAATGTACACACAAGTAGGTACTAACATAGTGAGCTGGAGCCCACAGAGGTGTGTAGATAATGTATCCACTAGTAGGTACTAACATAGTAAGCTGGAGCCCACAGAGGTGTGTAGATAATGTACACACAAGTAGGTACTAACATAGTGAGCTGGAGCCCACAGAGGTGTGTAGATAATGTACACCACTAGTAGGTACTAACATAGTGAGCTGGAGCCCACAGAGGTGTGTAGATAATGTACACACTATTAGGTACTAACATAGTAAGCTGGAGCCCACAGAGGTGTGTAGATAATGTACACACAAGTAGGTACTAACATAGTGAGCTGGAGCCTACAGAGGTGTGTAGATAATGTACACACTTGTAGGTACTAACATAGTGAACTGGAGCCCACAGAGGTGTGTAGATAACGTATCCACTAGTAGGTACTAACATAGTAAGCTGGAGCCCACAGAGGTGTGTAGATAATGTACACACAAGTAGGTACTAACATAGTGAGCTGGAGCCCACAGAGGTGTGTAGATAATGTAACTACTAGTAGGTACTAACATAGTGAGCTGGAGCCCATAGAGGTGTGTAGATAATGTACACACTATTAGAAACTAACATAGTGAGCTGGAGCCCACAGAGGTGTGTAGATAATGTACACACTAGTAGGTACTAACATAGTGAGCTGGAGCCCACAGAGGTGTGTAGATAATGTATCCACTAGTAGGTACTAACATAGTGAGCTGGAGCCCACAGAGGTGTGTAGATAATGTACACACTAGTAGGTACTAACATAGTGAGCTGGAGCCCACAGAGGTGTGTAGATAATGTACACACTATTAGGTACTAACATAGTGAGCTGGAGCCCACAGAGGTGTGTAGATACTAACATAGTGAGCTGGAGCCCACAGAGGTGTGTAGATAATGTACACACTATTAGGTACTAACATAGTGAGCTGGAGCCCACAGAGGTGTGTAGATAATGTACACACAAGTAGGTACTAACATAGTGAGCTGGAGCCCACAGAGGTGTGTAGATAATGTACACACAAGTAGGTACTAACATAGTGAGCTGGAGCCCACAGAGGTGTGTAGATAATGTACACACTAGTAGGTACTAACATAGTGAGCTGGAGCCCACAGAGGTGTGTAGATAATGTACACACAAGTAGGTACTAACATAGTGAGCTGGAGCCCACAGAGGTGTGTAGATAATGTAACTACTAGTAGGTACTAACATAGTGAGCTGGAGCCCAAAGAGGTGTGTAGATAATGTAACTACTAGAAGGTACTAACATAGTGAGCTGGAGCCCACAGAGGTGTGTAGATAATGTACACACTAGTAGGTACTAACATAGTGAGCTGGAGCCCACAGAGGTGTGTAGATAATGTACACACTATTAGGTACTAACATAGTGAGCTGGAGCCCACAGAGGTGTGTAGATAATGTACACACAAGTAGGTACTAACATAGTGAGCTGGAGCCCACAGAGGTGTGTAGATAATGTACACACTATTAGGTACTAACATAGTGAGCTGGAGCCCACAGAGGTGTGTAGATAATGTACACACTAGTAGGTACTAACATAGTGAGCTGGAGCCCACAGAGGTGTGTAGATAATGTAACTACTAGTAGGTACTAACATAGTGAGCTGGAGCCCACAGAGGTGTGTAGATAATGTACACACTAGTAGGTACTAACATAGTGAGCTGGAGCCCACAGAGGTGTGTAGATAATGTACACACTATTAGGTACTAACATAGTGAGCTGGAGCCCACAGAGGTGTGTAGATAATGTAACTACTAGTAGGTACTAACATAGTGAGCTGGAGCCCACAGAGGTGTGTAGATAATGTACACACTAGTAGGTACTAACATAGTGAGCTGGAGCCCACAGAGGTGTGTAGATAATGTACACACTAGTAGGTACTAACATAGTGAGCTGGAGCCCACAGAGGTGTGTAGATAATGTACACACTAGTAGGTACTAACATAGTGAGCTGGAGCCCACAGAGGTGTGTAGATAATGTACACACTAGTAGGTACTAACATAGTGAGCTGGAGCCCACAGAGGTGTGTAGATAATGTACACACTATTAGGTACTAACATAGTGAGCTGGAGCCCACAGAGGTGTGTAGATAATGTACACACTAGTAGGTACTAACATAGTGAGCTGGAGCCCACAGAGGTGTGTAGATAATGTACACACTAGTAGGTACTAACATAGTGAGCTGGAGCCCACAGAGGTGTGTAGATAATGTACACACTAGTAGGTACTAACATAGTGAGCTGGAGCCCACAGAGGTGTGTAGATAATGTACACACTAGTAGGTACTAACATAGTGAGCTGGAGCCCACAGAGGTGTGTAGATAATGTACACACTAGTAGGTACTAACATAGTGAGCTGGAGCCCACAGAGGTGTGTAGATAATGTACACAGTAGTAGGTACTAACATAGTGAGCTGGAGCCCACAGAGGTGTGTAGATAATGTACACACTAGTAGGTACTAACATAGTGAGCTGGAGCCCACAGAGGTGTGTAGATAATGTACACACTAGTAGGTACTAACATAGTGAGCTGGAGCCCACAGAGGTGTGTAGATAATGTACACACAAGTAGGTACTAACATAGTGAGCTGGAGCCCACAGAGGTGTGTAGATAATGTACACACTAGTAGGTACTAACATAGTGAGCTGGAGCCCACAGAGGTGTGTAGATAATGTACACACTAGTAGGTACTAACATAGTGAGCTGGAGCCCACAGAGGTGTGTAGATAATGTACACACTAGTAGGTACTAACATAGTGAGCTGGAGCCCACAGAGGTGTGTAGATAATGTACACACTAGTAGGTACCTAACATAGTGAGCTGGAGCCCACAGAGGTGTGTAGATAATGTACACACTAGTAGGTACTAACATAGTGAGCTGGAGCCCACAGAGGTGTGTAGATAATGTACACACTAGTAGGTACTAACATAGTGAGCTGGAGCCCACAGAGGTGTGTAGATAATGTACACACTATTAGGTACTAACATAGTGAGCTGGAGCCCACAGAGGTGTGTAGATAACGTACACACTAGTAGGTACTAACATAGTGAGCTAGTGAGCTGAGCCCACAGAGATGTGTAGATAATGTACACACTAGTAGGTACTAACATAGTGAGCTGGAGCCCAAAGATCTGTGTAGATAATGTAACTACTAGAAGGTACTAACATAGTGAGCTGGAGCCCACAGAGGTGTGTAGATAATGTACACACTAGTAGGTACTAACATAGTGAGCTGGAGCCCACAGAGGTGTGTAGATAATGTACACACAAGTAGGTACTAACATAGTGAGCTGGAGCCCACAGAGGTGTGTAGATAATGTACACACTTGTAGGTACTAACATAGTGAGCTGGAGCCCACAGAGGTGTGTAGATAATGTACACACTAGTAGGTACTAACATAGTGAGCTGGAGCCCACAGAGGTGTGTAGATAATGTACACACTAGTAGGTACTAACATAGTGAGCTGGAGCCCACAGAGGTGTGTAGATAATGTACACACTAGTAGGTACTAACATAGTGAGCTGGAGCCCACAGAGATGTGTAGATAATGTACACACTAGTAGGTACTAACATAGTAAGCTGGAGCCCACAGAGGTGTGTAGATAATGTTCACACTATTGGGTACTAATATAGTGAGCTGGAGCCCACAGAGGTGTGTAGATAATGTATCCACTAGTAGGTACTAACATAGTGAGCTGGAGCCCACAGAGGTGTGTAGATAATGTATCCACTAGTAGGTACTAACATAGTGAGCTGGAGCCCACAGAGATGTGTAGATAATGTACACACTAGTAGGTACTAACATAGTGAGCTGGAGCCCACAGAGGTGTGTAGATAATGTACACACTAGTAGGTACTAACATAGTGAGCTGGAGCCCACAGAGATGTGTAGATAATGTACACACTAGTAGGTACTAACATAGTGAGCTGGAGCCCACAGAGGTGTGTAGATAATGTACACACTTGTAGGTACTAACATAGTGAGCTGGAGCCCACAGAGGTGTGTAGATAATGTACACACTAGTAGGTACTAACATAGTAAGCTGGAGCCCACAGAGGTGTGTAGATAATGTACACACTATTAGGTACTAACATAGTGAGCTGGAGCCCACAGAGGTGTGTAGATAATGTACACACTAGTAGGTACTAACATAGTGAGCTTGAGTCCACAGAGATGTGTAGATAATGCACACACTAGTAGGTACTAACATAGTGAGCTGGAACAGTTATGGATAAACTGAAGTATGGATATCCAAATGAACGGTGATGAATACCAACCCGGTTCAAGATGAATTTCTGTATTAAGGTGTTTTATATAGTCGACGGTGTAATTTACATGGCCCGGGATTTATCAGCTTTGTGGCCTGCTATCTGGTGGTTTGCATATGTATGTGTTAATACCCCGCTGAAATCCCATCTAAACATCAGGATCCTGTTTCGTATAAGAAATAAAAAAAAAACGTAATATCATTTGCAAAAACAAAAGACAAATATCGTTGATATCCCTTTATAAAATAATACTATATCTAAATGTATGCTGTTGGTATATCTTTGTTGTACATATAGTAATGGTGGACGCCTCCGAAGAAATGAACGCACTAGAGCGACATCATTTTCCCTGTTTGGCCTATCAAATGTACAATAATGCTGTGAATATTTTATGACGTATGACAATTGATAGCATCAAGTTTCTCAGACGTATGACAATTGATAGCATCAAGTTTCTCAGATTATCGTTGAGTCATCGCTCTTTTGGTCGACGCCCTTTTCCTTTATAAGTATATGTGATAATTGGCTATGCTTAAGATTCGTCTAGCATCGGCTTCAATGAGACTACAAATATAGAAAGCATAAATACTGCTGCTTTGTGAATATAACTGTGAAATAAACCCATGTCAAATGTCTACAACCCGAGTGGTATTTATTATGAATCTCTATCTAACCGCAGTAAAACTGATAGAAAATTGTACTGTTGTACGCGAATGTGTAGTGTCAATGGTTAACAGTAGCCGGTAGATGTAATGACGTATACAAATAAAAAGGCGATGTTTTCCATATATGATTTTTTTTATAAATCGTATTGCTAACATATGCAGACATTCCGTTGTACAATGTTGACCTGCATTGACAGACAGTTGAGTTCTTCAGTGTTAGGATCTCGAACGTTACCTATCCGGTGTCGACTGTTGTCATCTGGAGTGTTCTTACATTGTCGTATTGGCTAATGTACATATTATCGTATTGGTTTTAGCGCGAATTTATTACCTTATTGTTTTAATTAACCACGGTAAATCTGTGGTAAATATCGAATTAGGATATACTCCACATTTAATAATTGTATTCTTGGTTTTCATAAAATCTGGATATGTTTTCCCAATCCTAAAACTTTCAGAGTTTTGACATCTAAATAAACGGAATACTTCTCCAAGTTTCAGATGCGAGTAATTGTAATAAAGTTATTTCCTGCTATATCAAATGAAATATGAAGCTCCATATTAGAAGCAAAGAGACGGTATAACAAATGATTTAAATGATATAATTTAGTCTAAAACATATTTTACAAATCCATATTTTGAGAAGCGTAATAGTTACTGTTGTGACAGCGTGGTTTCTAATTCCGCTGCAAAAAGTACAAATCAGAAAGACTAAATTCACCAACGTACGTGACAGGAAACCATACTGTGTTTTCTTATATGGTATATAGATTATACAATTTTCAATTTTCTTATAATAATGTCATGATTTAGGACGTCAAATATGTGTTATTTATGTAATCGCTTCCATATATATTTTTTTTTGTAATTCTTTGTATTAAAGCTTTGTATAAACTCTTCATTTATTGAGGAATAAGGTCAAAGAAGAAGAAATAGAAGAAGAAGGGTGTTTCAGAAAACATATCCCGACTTTAAACCATCATAACTTCTTCATAAAAAATCATAATTTCACGAATTAAGATATTATGAAACGCAAATGATACAAGCATTTGCTGGAATACAATCATTTACATCCAGGATTTGATAATAAAACATTATGACTTTATTTATAACATCACTTAAAACAATGATATACTGGTTTTTATCAAGGTACATCCGATAACACATTTTACATTATTGCGGTAAAAATAATCATTTTTACGATGGGAATGAATCAGAGGTGAATTTTGGGCAGATAAATGTACCTAAATATTACTCATAAACCAAGAAAAGAGTTGTTTTTGACATCAACATTACTGTTTGTACCTTTTACAATAAGGGTCAAAGAAGAAATATCAACAGGATTTTCCAGATGACACGGGATCCAATCAAACGTAAGTCTGTTATATACGAATTACTTCAAATGGTAAGTATGGGACAAGGAAGTAATTCCAACCGTGTGGACAAAACAAAATTGTCCAATTTTCGAGGCGATCTGCACCTTTATCAAGACGAACAAAACGAACACGATTACATAATAGGACACGAACAGTAATGCGGGACTAAGTAGACAAATATTAAACTATACAGCACAATGGAGCGCAATTTACCCTTCGGCAGTGGCAGTCGAAGGCCGGATCTACAGTACTGTAAACAACAATATCTAGACGGAAGGTGGCCGTATGGATTTACACCGGCGGCTTTTTTGACAACACAATGAAGAACGCCGCATGGTTATAAAATCCCAAGCAATATTGTTTTCAATATAAATTATGAAAAAGAAACAAAAAGTATCTTTAAAGTAATTTATACAGATATCTAATCGATCTACTATGAGGAATTGACAGGAACTGAATTCCGTCTGAAATATGCACAAACAACTATGTTAGTGTGAGCCGAAAATGTAGACCAGTTCTGGGAATCGATTTTACTGGATACAATAGAAGGCGTATCCCGTTACATATCGAGTGTTCAATAATGCTTTTGACTGATCTGACATAGCACTTCTAGGTACATTTAAATGTGCCTTGGGGGTTCATTATCAACGTCTAAAATGTTAAATAGTTATTCAAATTAAAATATAAAAATGTAAATGCGCCACTACAGAGAGGATTGACAGAATTACCTCAGATCGCCGTGCAGTATCCCCTTAAGAAAACTCAATGACTGCTAGTTCTCCCATCCTTTTTCTCCACCTTCTTACTGCGTTTTGTGTGTATATAAGAAATGTTTACAGACTGTGGCATCCTTTTTCTCCACCTTCTTACTGCGTTTTGTGTGTATATAAGAAATGTTTACAGACTGTGGCTTGTAGCCAAGTGTAAATAAATGACAACGCCCAACGTCTATTATTGTCAAAGTCTAATTTCATAAAAAAAGGCATCATAATTCCATCGCGCTACGCTCCAACAAATATCCATAAATTGGGTGTCATTAAACGATGAAACTACCAATTGGGTCTTTCTTTTCATTTCAGCTTCTTTCGGGTGTTAGTACCGGTTGTCCAAATTAGGTTATAGTCTTCCTGTTATCACATTAATTCCATAATGTACTGTTTCCTATCATGTAATCGTAGCATTAACGATGATACTATTGGGTTTTCGTGAACCTTTTCAATACACTTTTATTTTTAATTCTGTCAAGATCAGGTTGTTGTCGTTACTGCAATAGTTTAAAAAACGATATAAACCATATTTTCCTAAGCTGTCTGAGGATTGCTTCAAATTGAAATAAACAATAATCAACCGACAGTCATTACCTGGATTTTACTAAACGAAATCGTAACCTAGATGTGAGGAGCTAGTGGTAACATGTCTAAATTCCTTAACCCAATCGACCATCGCGACCCAATGAGTGTGGAAGTTAGTTTTCCATTAACCTATTGTTTAAATCCTGACATAGCCGGTTAATACCAGATCGAAACAGGTGTAAACGCATGATGTGACCGAGTACATTTATAGTGCAAACGGTCTCGTGAATCATAACTTAAGTGAAATGAAGTTGATATTAAAAATTAATATAATGAATCTATAGAGAATATGTTATTAGGAAGTCTGACAATCAACAAGTTTGTAGTCACATCGTAAAATACACCATTTTTTCTATTGGAAAACTCAAAACACAACAACAGAAGTTGACAAAGTGTTGGTCACTTAAAATTCCATAAGTCTAAGAATACTAATACTTTGAATAGAAAGGAAACGCCCATAAGCCTAAGACCTTAGTCCTTTATTCCAAAGTGGACCTATGGGACTGAAAACAAGCTGGACAATACACATTCGCCTTAGGATAATACTTAGGAAGGGATCAGCAATCAAACGCTTTATGATATCAGTGTATTAGTGTATAATCGTATTGGGCCTGTCTGTGGGTCAAACCACACTACAGGGGTAGAGCTTGTACCAATCGTACTACTAAATAATAACAATACCGTTCAGAACTAAATCTCTATTTTACGATTGGTCATTGTGTACAAACTGGTACTACAAGAATTTCACAACTATCCCGTTTCCCTAAATCCCCTGCTGCGAACGCTTCATTTGTCTATAACACATGTGGTTATTTAAATACCCCTCCGATAAAACGTACGTGGTTAGTGTAAGGAATGTAACATATCTCCCCAAATACTCCGGTGGGAGGTAATACCAGGAGCGAATCAATCAATCAGAACTGTCATCTAAATCTACAAACATTTAACATTATACTTTAAAAGTTACATTTTTACCAGTATTCCGCTCCATTCTATAACTATAACAAATATGGAAGACAACGTAATGTGATATTGGACGGCAATCAAACATTGATTCGGTAATGCGATACGTAAGAACTATGTAAAATCGAATATATATTTGGTTGTAAATTTTGACACACTTTTGTACAGTCATACTTCAGTTGGATTCACATGGTTTACTAATGATATTCATGGAAAAAAAACAACAACATAAAACCGTTAGATATTTAATGTTTTAACCGTGTATACTTTTCTGGTTTGTTGAAAATACTTTACGATAGTATTCTCAAAATGTGAATATTGAAGAACTAGGCATATTCGAGCAGCTGGTTTTAATGATAAAGGTTTAGAACGGTAAGTGAGCCAAAATTCATTAGTAGAATTTGATGGGGATATGTTAATAGCTCATTATCGATAATTTCACGTTTTTCTTCTTCTTTTGGAAAAAGGAATTCGAAATATGTCGCGCGTTGCTAACTTATCTGAGTCATAACTTTGAGCAAGATCTTCCATCTTTAATTAACCTCAACCTGACTTCACCGTACTCATATCAAAGGTCCTTGTGATAATATGTATGGTGCAGTTTTGTGTTTATGAAACCATTGTGGAGACATTTCGGAACGGGTACAGATAAACTACAGGTTTTAGATATATTTCTATAAAACAGCAATGTTTCTCAAATACATTTTGTTAGCTATTATTGCGTGGACTAGAGCAATATCACGATACACCCGACTGCCCAAAACGTACTCCACCCAGTTCACACAATAGGTACCGTAACGCTTCGTGAACACAGATGGATTTTTAGTGTGTCAGCAAATTAGGCTCAACTAGTGTGTAGAGATTCGGCTATAGGTAATGATGTGCACAACACGGAACAGGTAGATAATTGTAGCTACACTAACTCAAATGTGACTTTTTTGTAGCCGATCTATCAAATAGGACGAGTTTAAATTCATTTTACTACCCCGACGTCGTATCATATGGCAACACAAATACATTTGATTTGTTTCAGTCTATAGTGTATATAAAAATCGCGGAGCGGGTCGTGCCGTAGTGAACTAGTTACACATCATTACATTTACGTCGTGTCGAACGTGTAAGATCTGAACGATTCGCAAATTTTATATGAGCAGTGTTTCAAGTGTCATAAATAATATTAAAATTTATGTGATTTTGATATATTAAGATATTTATTTCCAAGAGAAGTATTTCATGTGAATACATGTATATGAAAAAGGTCAACAGTTTTCTTGTCACATTACAATTGTCCATCACCCAAGATCCTCCATTATATGATCGATTGACAAACCGTGGTTTGCAGTCTATCATCATACATATATCTAAATATCTGATACCATCAGCTATATCTGTAGCTATACACAAACTAAATAACTTTAAAATTTAAATTCCACATCCTGTTTATAAGTATACGAATGCGACACTAACTTGATACTTTACAGATTATCCGAACTTTCAAAAAAGAAATTCGATATAGTTTCGTTTTACACATTGAGCAGAAAAAACAGTGTCCCTGTGTTGACAGGGAATAAGCCGTCACCAACTTATATGTTAAACAGGTGCATATTAGCACCATTATATGTATGTATACCTTACAAAAAGCTTATCTGTGCAAGAAATACGTAAACTAAACATCACCGCGCATGTAATTTATAAAATAAACTCCCGCCAAGCATATGATCTGAACAGTTTAGATCGTACCCGGCCTGACTAGGTCAACTGCTGCGTTCAGGTCAGGCCGCGTTTTTACGATGAACCCACGTTATATTTAGTAAAGAATGTAACTCAATCAACCGGCCCACTGTGAAATTGTAAAGATGAAGGAATGTTTTAATTCAGCACTCACATACTTTCCACTCTCATTCATCGTTGTTCTCAGGGTAGGGTAGACAACAGTGAACATGTACTACTTCTTGGATATTGTTCTCCGTACGCCAAGTGTACGAAAGGTTTGTCCTCCTAAACAAAGGCATCTATCTGAAGACTTACTTTGAATTGATAGTGAAACGCTTCATAGTGGTGTAATATACAAACAGTTCTTTTTATCTATTCAACTGGCTTCGCTGGGCGGTTAATAATTATTCATTTTCTATTCATAAGGCTCACCTCACTCGTTTTGGGATAGGTGCTAATTTACCGATCTATAAGAAAGATTTGTACCAGATGCTATGTGAAATCAAAAACTAAAAACGAGTACGTAGGGTAGAATGGTCAATATTTTATGGAAATAAATTCTAAATTCTTTAATAACAAAGTGAAACTTGAAAATTTATCGGAATATGAATCATCCCCGACATGAAGAACTTTGTATAAGACCAAAAAAACCAAGTCTATTTAGGGTTAAGAAGGCAAAAAAAAAGTTTTTTTTCTTTTAGTGTCTTTTATTCTAAAGCAATGACTGGAACCGGAGTCTGAGATCGAAATCCCGACTTTTATTTTTTTTTTCTTGGATCGGTAGGGTAACCATAAACAGACATATTTTTTGGCCGAAGTTGTCTAAAATAGAATTAACAATAGGATTTTTTAACAAAGCAAGCCTGAAGAAGATGCTAGGAGATGTATAGGAGTATAGGAGTATATTATATTAGATTGCAGCACAATGAGTATTGTATGTAGATTGCTTTGTTATCTTTCAAAGTCATTATATTGTATCAATGATAATGCAAATTAAGTTTAAGTCATCCTAACTATTCTTTGTATGGCTCTAATACATGACTTACTTTCAAATCTAAGCTAACGATACGTTATACCACAAGGATAAATTAAATATTTTATAGTGTAACACAAAGCTAACAATACAACACCTCATTTGTCCTAGCTTAAGACCTGTTACCAGTCTGTGGCCTACCCCAGGTATCTAAGGCGGGTAAAGGAAGCCTTTTGTAGGGCCCGACTGGGATGGGCAATAACCGAGGTATAGGGATGAGGTTATATGGGGCCCGACTGGGATGGGTAGTAACCGAGGTATAGGGATGGGGTTATTTTGGGCCCGACTGGGATGGGAAGTAACCGAGGTATAGGAATTGAGTTATGTGGGGCCCCACTGGGATGGGCAGTAACCGAGGTATAGGGATGGGGTTATGTAGGGCCCCACTGGGATAGACAGTAACCGAGGTATAGGGATGGGGTTATGTGGGGCCCGACTGGGATGGTCAGTAACCGAAGTATAGGGATGGGGTTATGTGGGGCCCGACTGGGATGGGCAGTAACCGAGGTATAGGAATGGGGTTATGTGGGACCCGACTGGGATGGACAATAACCGAGGTAAAGGGATAGGGTTATGTGGGGCCCAACTGGGATGGGCAGTAACCGAGGTAAAGGGATGGGGTTATGTGGGGCCCGACTGGGATAGACAGTAACCGAGATGTAGGGATGGGGTTATGTAGGGCCCGACTTGGATAGACAGTAACCGAGGTATAGGGATGAGGTTATGTGGGGCCCGACTGGGATAGACAGTAACCGAGATATAGGGATGGGGTTATGTAGGGCCCGACTTGGATAGACAGTAACCGAGGTATAGGGATGAGGTTATATGGGGCCCGACTGGGATGGGCAGTAACCGAGATATAGGGATGGGGTTATATGGGGCCCGACTGGGATGGGCAGTAACCGAGATATAACCATTTTAGTGTACTCATTGTGTCAACGTATTGCGTGGGTTCTTGAATCTTAAAGAACCTCAAAGGTACCATCACTAGTTTGTCAATGTACATCGTATCTAAATATTAAAAATACATTATATACTATCCAACAATTGGCATGGATGCGGACAGTATCTACCAATGGTAGACATTGTTTTCTTGAAAACGAAAGATATTGTTTAGAAATTGTACAATTAATCGATATAATAGCGATTTCCTAATTTAAACGTAGTTTTTTCAATCAAATGTTTAATTGTCGTGAACTTTTGAACAAATATTTGGAAATAAGTAAGAGAAGAAGGTTACTACCACGATCTCATGTATAAAAATGGAATAACTATCTCCATAAGGAAGCAGTAAAAAGGCCAAATTGATAATCAAATTAATAGTGAAACTGTTCTCGAATTGTAAATCAATTTTCCATGAACAAATATTCCAGCATGGTTTCGGTTTCATGCTTGAACACATTTATTCAGGGAGTGATAAGGGACTACGAAAGGGTGTTAGCAATATAACCTGCTCATTAATAGCTGAAATTTTCCCAATGCTCAACCTTCAAGGACACACAATACATAGCTAGTATCATGATGATACTTATGACATATACCCTATGTACTACGAAATCGTGATTCTTCAAACATCCCGTTGAATACTTTCCGACTCTCTCGAGTAACTAGGCTTTACCCGGTATTCATACACACACCTGGTTTTCCTAAATCATTACTTTTATCATTGTTGGGGATTTAAATGTGTTTCATAACATTCCTGTTACATAAATTACAGATTTAAAGGTCACAACCTTCTTTTTGGGAGTGTGTATTATTTCTCACCGTTTACCAGCTCAATCCATGTATTACGCGTATAAAAATGATCATTTTTTCTGCCCATTTACATATAAACAATATTCACAGTATACATTGTACCATAAATGAAGCTTCACTTATTTTTCAATGTACAACTTTGAACTGTAAAAAATTAATATATTTTTATTACATATTAATTCTTTTATTCCAATATTCTAACTGCTTTAGTAGTCCTATGGGTAGAGTTATATTTACCATGCTAGTCAAATCTGTGTTTTATCTTACATTTTCAAAGCATTTTTTCTTTGATTTAAATTCAGTCCAATGATCAGGTATTTTGACTTTACACAATTTGTGTATTATTTGATAAACTTTGGATTGACAATGACTTCCCGGTTACCGTTCTAAAAGGCATTCCAGTGGCGTTCTCATTCTTCACCACACAATAGCAATAACCCTAATTAATGGTATCGACATGCGTCAGTCTAAACGATGTTGAGATTACATAATCATGTATTCCCTACAACAAACACAATGGAGTAACATGAAAATAGTTGCATAGAGCTCACTCAAATTAAACAGCCTGTTTTTATCTTGTTTTCCAAACAGAATAGGACTACAACCTAATTACTTTAGTCATGGTGATTATAGATGCTCTGATAACATTACTTTACTGAATTAATGCTAATAACACCCCTAAGTGTTTAATTGGAATTCCCTAATAATATCATAGATATTTATACAACGCTGTCAAAACGATCCCCTCTGGCCTATTGACTATAAAGTCATATTTCCCCTTGTCCTTGGGGTGGTCTTTATGGATAGTTTTGTCTTTATAAACCAATTGATTTTTAAGTTTTGTGATTTTGTTGGCCGATACTGCTTTATTTCTTAACTATTGGTGACGTTGTTGTAATGTCAGCAGTGACACACTGTTTCTCATCTAGTGCAGGTATAATTCCTGGCCAACCATTTGTACTCAAAGATCATTACTAATAACATTATATACAGCAGAACGAAGAGGATTCTTTGCCATAATACACAACTTATGGTTACCACGGGTATCGATGTACGGACTTTGAATGTCATTAAATACTTTAATGCTGCAAACAACACGTCCGTAACATAAAGCGTGTGATAGCTGTAATCCGACACTTTTATACATCAGACAGGCCAACAGCATTGCAGTCAAAGTAAACATTAAAACGTAGAGCAAGTATTGGAGAAACATGTATCATATATATTGATATGTGACTGACTGTACATAGACAAATTTAGTGTGTTGATATATGATTTACTGTACATAGACATATTTAATGTGTTGATATGTCACAGACTGTACATAGACAAATATAATGTGTTGATGTGTGACTGACTGTACATAGACATATTTAATGTATTTATATGTGATTGACTGTACATAGACAAATTTAATTTGTTGATATGTGACTGACTGTACATAAACAAATTTAATGTGTTGATATGCGACTGACTGTACATAGACATATTTAATGTGTTGTTATGCGACTGACTGTACATAGACATATTTAATGTGTTGTTATGTGACTGACTGTACATAGGCAAATTTGATGTGTTAATATGTGATTGACTGTACATGGACAAATGTAATATGTTGATATGTGACGGGTTGTACATAGACATGCAATATAATACATGTAATGGTAGTATATAATATATAGAATACAATACCTGTGATGGTAGCATTGAATATTTATAATAAAATATCTGTGATTGCATTATTTATTATTTATGATAGAATACCTGTGATAATAGTATATACGTTTTATAATAGAATATCTGCAATGGTAGCATAGACTATTTATAACAGAATATCTGTGATTGTATTATATACTATTTATAATAGAATACCTGTAATGGTAGTATATACTATTTATAATAAAATACATGTGATGGTAGCAGAGACTATTTATAAAAGAATATCTGTGATGGTAGTATATAATATTTATGATAGAATACCTGTGATAGTAGCATAGAATATTTATGATAGAATATATATGATGGTAACATAGAATATTTCTAATAGAATACCTCTGATGGTAGAATTTAATATCTATAATAGAATACGTGTGATAGAAGCATAGAATATTTATGATAGAATACCTGTGATGGTAGCAAATAATATTTGTAATAGAATAACTGTGGTTGTAGTATATACTATTTATAATATAATGCCTGTAATGGTAGTATATAATATTTGTAATAGAATACATGTGATGGTAGCAGAGACTTTTTATATCATAATATCTGTAATGGTAGTATATAATATATATAATAGAATGCCTGTGACGGTAGTATATACTATTTATAATAGAATACATAAACTAGTAGCATAGAATATTTATAATAGAATACATGTGATAGTAGCATAGAATATTTATGATAGAATATATATGATGGTTACATAGAATATTTATAATAGAATACCTCTGATGGTAGAATTTAATATTTATAATAGAATACATGTGATAGTAGTATATAATTTACTAGAATAAACGTGGATTTTAAAACGGTTGTTGGGCATACATGTATGTAATAAAGTTATGGTATGGACAAAAACATTCAGAATGGGTATCGCCAAAAAACGTGAGCCCTTATTGAACCTGAATTATTTCTAAGTATTATTAAATATAATATACCTGTACTTACATGAAGAGACGTTGAGCGGATTTGTAACAGCACCTTGTATGAATGATGTGAGTTTATTGCATAGTGATATGCGTCTGCATTAAATAAAGAGAATAAAAGTAGGGAATGTTCTTTTCCTAGAAATCTCCGCAAAACTCAGATCACCATACTTTCGATTTGAGGCCCATTCTAATCTGTTTCAGCTAGTTCGAGATTACAAAACTACTATACATTATGCATAGTAGTACATAATTCCGTCTGCCTATCCCTTTAAATTGTGAATAGATAATACGTGAGCTACAAGGCGAAACAATAGGTAAAATATAGACCATCAGTCGATAAGTGCGACGAACACCCTACTAGTAAGGCAGGTCGAAATACAGAAGGAAGCCGTTTAGGTCCCGCCCGATAATATTACTATACAGGCATTGTTGTTGGACGGATACCGTGTCATCATACCATATGTGACAGAAAAATGATTTTTCTAGTTGTTGTTCAGATATGAAACCTTGTAAAAAGACATTATACTCCGGTGTGTGCATTAATGCAATGACTGCACAAAGATGCACATTTTATCTACGCGTTGTATCTAACCATTAACAGTATTATTTCAAACGCGTGCACCTGATTATACCGTAGTCATTCCTTTTGATGTTATACATGATACAGATATCAAAATAGTGCATGTGTTGTTCGACATCCCAACGCCACATGACATTGTTCTTCCTGTACAATATCACACAACACCGACCGTCACATTTTAGATTTTTGAATTTGAATTGAATATTATGAAATATATTTTTCGAGTTTATTAGAACATATATATATAAATGGACATCTAACACAACACATGATGTTTGCGAAAGCTTCCTACAATACACTGCTGTAAATGACTTGTTGATAATTAAAATGTTGTTTTGTGGTTCGAAAAAAGTGTCTTCCATGTAAATATAGATATCATTATGTTATAGCAAAAATTTAATTACTGTGCTTGGATCTTCAAAATATCAACCTATATCAAATCGTATTTACCGTCGCCGTGCCCCATTTGTAGCAATGTATTCTAATAATTACACCAAACATTACGTTTAAAAGCCAAGAATCCTAATAACAATTTTTTAATTCACTACAAATAATTTTGATAGAATCTTGAAAAGGTATGTGACATTAATATGTACATGCATTTAAAACACTTTAATTATCCTTTAAATACCAGGACAACACCATGTCTGTTAGTATGACCATCCCTTCGAACCGAGACTCAGTCCACACCTAGTTTGTATATAACTTTACAATTTCCCTCGACATTACGTTCACCTCCTATGATCTCCTTTGCAAACACCAGGCACGTAGTCCACAGACTGTGTGATGTTTGGTTAGGAAAGAATATCAATGTTGACTGTTCTTTGGTCAATGGAATCGATGCCCTATCTAAGAGTGCCAGCTACTGTAGGTGTATAGGGGTTGTAGAGACATGTTTCGTACCACGCCCAGACGGAATGGGGTCACGCCACCAGGACCGGTTTTCTAGCGTAACCGGAATAGTTAAAACAGAAAAATATTCCTCATATGGTCCTGATTCATTTACAAATATCGGTTCTTGTTTTGAGCTTTAACACTACATTAAAATGGTTTGATTTTTTTTAAAGAATTCCGTACTGTTAAGTGTTCAAAAGAGTTTGTCAATGACCCAACATCCTAGTGAATCTAAACTTTTCTGATGCACTGATATGGTATTCCCCTCTTCTAATGAACAACATGAATCAGTTTCAATTTCAGTGGAAAATCAGTGTTTGTATACTATTATCCTGAATGATGACCATTAAATAATAATGAAATCTGGCTATCAATACCGTAGTTAATTATATGAAATCTCCATATAAATTTACTTGGAGCACGGCATCCACCCGTAATAGGGTAAGTATTGAAAATCGATAGACTCTTCATAACTTCAGTCAATGGTAGCTATATTAAACTATATTAATACTATAGTTAGGCTTGTCTGAGTAAAAACAGTTATGTTAATTTCTACTTACCTCATTGTCGGTCTTTTAATTGTAAAAATCCAGATGTGTAATTTTGGTCGATGAAATATAATCCAAAATCAACTTTATGTGGGAAAAGATCACTTTAAAGTTCCAATGTATCGTTTAAAGTCCCACAAGTCATCGAAATTAACGAAACACGAAGCACGCGTGCAGTGACGACTACATGAATGTTCACTACAGCACACAATTCATTGAACTCATACCCAGAATCGAGACGCGGTCATCTGAAACGGGTCACCGAGCATACAATTATCACGATTTCTCATTGACACCATCTAGAAACGTACAAAAGTGATATTTAAATTAGGGCGTAACTGGTTAGAGTCTTATATTATTTTCCTTGTTTTTGAATCCCTCGACTTAATTCAAAGGATTTTAACTCTTTCTGCACCTAACTTTACACGAGATTAATGATGGCAGAGTTCACTTCTGTGTTGCATACCGATGCACCCCACTGGTGTACAGGTAAAGCCCTACACACACGCCGGCACCGTGCTCTATCGTGTTGCATCCAATTACTTATTTTACACGTACAATTTTGTTCTAGTATAGAGACAGGAAATCAGGGATCATAAAGCATATTTTGTGTTTCAATGAGAAACAGTTCCTCGTGTGAACCATGGTTGTCCGCGTCTGAATATCCTAATACGATTTAGAAATGTATTTCCCTATGTGTTTTCCATCCCCCCTCAGCAAACAGGATATTGGTACTGAAATCTTGATTAGTTAGAAAATGACTAGAAATGACATGGAACATTCCAAGATATATGGGCAATGCCAGTTTTTGTAAAAACGATAACAAGAATGGTGTTCCTTATATGAGAAATCAAAGCATTCGAAAGGCAGTTTCTCTATATGGGTAATGCACAACTTTGCTTTTGACCATCCCTATAAGGTTAAGGACAATTTTTACCGCGGACCATTTCGCCATTGAAAAACAACATTTGATTTTAGACTATCCTTATATGGGAATTAACAACTCCGAATATGTATATCTGAGCGCTTAGGATCACACATTGATGGACAAAGATAAGACTTGGACCACTCTTGGCACTAGATATTTGACCTTTGAGGGGGGGGGGGGGGGGGTTACATCGACACCTCTGAAGCTCCTAGATAGGAGAGGTGATGTTGTCTACGAGATAAAACACCGTTATAGGGGAAATATTTCCATAAAATTCATTACTAAAGTCAATCGTTAGAAACATATTTTAATAATTATTTTTTATAATTTTTTATTTGTATAACTGAACATTGGTCTAATCTATACGTTGCAATAAAATAAATATTTCATTATGGAGTCATATGTTGCAATGAACTAGGATCAGTTGAATATGAAACTCCATTTAACTTAGACGTTGTTATTTTTTGTTTGTTTTGTGTGGGTTATTTTACGGTAGCCTACATGTATATACATCAACTATCACTGCGTCAGCCAGAATCATGAAGTGCACACCTAACAATAACGAAAGGATAATGAACGCAGTTAATGCACCATATATCTACTAAAACAACACTTATTGGTGGAATGAAAAACATGTGGTAAGTGAGGAGATACTGTTTATGACAGAATTTAATCATTTTAAAGACCTACCCAACTAAATGAAACTTGTCAATGGCTTTATTACAGGCTATTACTATTTTAGAGACATTCAACAATTCAACATGGATTTGATATAACAATAACGAATAATTTCAACAACAGCATAAGTGCTTAATGATTTGTAGTCGGACACCCCGGACGGGGCCATCCTGGCAACAGGAAATATTTCCAAACTATATGAAATAAATGAGAGTGATAAAATAAATCCGTATTAAATGTAGAGTAACCACGACCTGTTTTTATCTTTGCAGGTATCATCACCCTGACAAAACTCAAGTATTCAAATGTTTCTATCTCGATAGTATGACTTGATGATTTCTACTGATATCTCATGTACTTTTACTTTAGACATTTCCCTATGGTCTGTTTGTTAGGAAATAAATTACACACAAAAGTATGCTAACATTATATTTGTTTAACATAAAAAACATTGAACATAAAAGAAATAAATGTTCCAATATGTTTTTCCTTGTTCGATTTCCTATGTGGTGTTATAAAGTAGGCGCGTGTTTGTTTCCCTAATTCCATTGTTTCTTTAGAAATAATCGTAAGGCATGCTTAAGGCCTCACTTAGACGACTAATATTGGGTAACATTACAATAAATACCAGTAAGGAGAAAATGGAGGTGTGTACAGAGTGAGGAAAATACACAGGCAAAAAATTCTTTTACATAATATTACTGTAAGCGAGGTCTGGAAAAAATCTTATAGAATTCATTTACATTGATATGTAATATAATACTCTGTAAACTGTGTAAAGCCGGTAATGTCCTTCAGCTAGAGAATGGAATGTTAAAGGAGGCCAGTGTTCGTAGTCTTGATAAAAGACGACATGCGGTTTACTTACTATTATCAATTCCGTAGATAATACATTTTTTCGCGACCAAAACGATGTGCCACGAAATCGCGATGATAATTACTAACAGTATGATCAATCGAATAAGATATTGGAAACGTTATGATGATGATATGACCTATTACTTTATCGTTAATTCTGACTTTGGTGGTTATGATGATGATATGACCTATTACTTTATCGTTAATTCTGACTTTGGTGGTTATGATGATGATATGACCTATTACTTTATCGTTAATTCTGACTTTGGTGGTTATGATGATATGATGATGATATGACCTATTACTTTATCGTTAATTCTGACTTTGGTGGTTATGATGATGATATGACCTATTACTTTATCGTTAATTCTGACTTTGGTGGTTATGATGATGATATGACCTATTACTTTATCGTTAATTCTGACTTTGGTGGTTATGATGATGATATGACCTATTACTTTATCGTTAATTCTGACTTTGGTGGTTATGATGATGATATGACCTATTACTTTATCGTTAATTCTGACTTTGGTGGTTATGATGATGATATGACCTATTACTTTATCGTTAATTCGACTTTGGTGTGATGATGATATATGATTATTTGGACTTGGTTTATGATGATGATATGACCTATTACTTTATCGTTAATTCTGACTTTGGTGGTTATGATGATGATATGACCTATTACTTTATCGTTAATTCTGACTTTGGTGGTTATGATGATGATATGACTATTACTTTATCGTTAATTCTGACTTTGGTGGTTATGATGATGATATGACCTATTACTTTATGTTAATTCTGACTTTGGTGGTTATGATGATGATATGACCTATTACTTTATGTTAATTCTGACTTTGGTGGTTATGATGATGATAGTGACCTATTACTTTATCGTTAATTCTGACTTTGGTGGTTATGATGATGATATGACCTATTACTTTATGTTAATTCTGACTTTGGTGGTTATGATATATGACCTATTACTTTATCGTTAATTCTGACTTTGGTGGTTATGATGATGATATGACCTATTACTTTCGTTAATTCTGACTTTGGTGGTTATGATGATGATATATGACCTATTACTTTATCGTTAATTCTGACTTTGGTGGTTATGATGATGATATGACCTATTACTTTATCGTTAATTCTGACTTTGTGGTTATGATGATATATGACCTATTACTTTATCGTTAATTCTGACTTTGTGGTTATGATGATGATATGACTATTACTTTATCGTTAATTCTGACTTTGGTGGTTACTATGGTGGTTATGATGATGATATGACCTATTACTTTATCGTTAATTCTGACTTTGGTGGTTATGATGATGATATGACCTATTACTTTATCGTTAATTCTGACTTTGGTGGTTATGATGATGATATGACCTATTACTTTATCGTTAATTCTGACTTTGGTGGTTATGATGATGATATGACCTATTACTTTATCGTTAATTCTGACTTTGGTGGTTATGATGATGATATGACCTATTACTTTATCGTTAATTCTGATATGACCTATTACTTTATCGTTAATGACTTTGGTGGTTATGATGATGATATGACCTATTACTTTATCGTTAATTCTGACTTTGGTGGTTATGATGATGATATGACCTATTACTTTATCGTTAATTCTGACTTTGGTGGTTATGATGATGATATGACCTATTACTTTATCGTTAATTCTGACTTTGGTGGTTATGATGATGATATGACCTATTACTTTATCGTTAATTCTGACTTTGGTGGTTATGTCAGCAGTTATCGTAACCACAAGTAACACATTTCATACGAATCACCACGATGATGTTTATATGGGTAAAGTGACATTGTATAACAAAGTCATATAGGCAACAATAAATGAGGTTTTTATGAAAAAGCTAAAGGGACGTAACCCCAAATGAACATTGGAACAGCTAGAAAAATGCTGCACGTCTCACATGGATAGCAGTACTGGAAACGAACTTTATCATGCTTAAATCTCCTGTGTTGAATTTCGCTTAACGTTTACGAAAAGATTATTTAACTTCATAGATTAGTACATAGATACTAGGATATGTAACATAATATATGGCATACTAGTACAGCTATCTTTGGGATTACTTTACGTGAATTCTATAATGATGATATATGTAATGGGGAACAGCCATCATGCCTACATTACAATGTGATAGAGTAGGTAGAACAGAATATGATGGCTAAAAACTACAACTATAAATCAGTGCGACCATGACTAATTAAGGCACTCTGTATATGTTACTAAGCGTTTAAGTCACCCGGTTACTGATTCCGTGTACTTGACGTATTAATAGATACAAGATATACACTATACACTGGAAAACAACAATGCGAGCAGGCAAGCGTCACACAGAATCTCAGATAAGACTTCACCTTACTTCAAAGGTGATTTTATTTTATGTGTAACCGGTTTCTGTCTTCTGATCTAGATTTATGCCAGCCAGATTCATTGTATAGAACATTATAATTTTATTTGTTCACATGCTTAATTTTTTAGATATAGTGTAACACTGTCACTATGACGACAAACTTAAATTAAAAATCACAATTAAACCAGGAAGAATGTTTTAAACACGCTTTTATACTAAATAGGGTTATTTCATAAACAGAATTTATATTTTGAAGAAGTTTCTTTGATCATTCCCGATAAAATTGCAATTGATGTTATGAATTTACTTCACATATATATATATCAGTTTTACCTCCAGTATCACTAACTGTTCGGATGTCGATATAAAATATACAATTAACTACTTAAAGAAAGTATAACGTGACATGAAGTTACGTATTTATATCTAAATGACACAATGTAAAATAAATAATTATTGTTTTTTCCCAAATAGTACTGACATTAGATCTACATGTAGTTTTATTTGTTGTAATTCCTTACTCGGTTTTTATGAACATCTTTAGAAGAAGAATTCTATGCTGCAGCCTGTATTGGACCCATCGTTTTGTAGTGTCTTGTGTTAGTTTTAAGATATGTTTGCGTATATTTGTTTCCATTCTTCTATTTGATGTGAGGATTTAAAAGTTATTTCAATTCTGGAGTATTGATATTTTATGTTGATTTTATCAGATGACTATATATATCCTTACATCCCTTCTTGGTTTTTTTTATATAAGAACATGTATATGGTGTGGAATAAAAGGTCTATTGATAAAGCAACTTTATTTTTTTTTCTATTTTATTTAATCTTAATTCATTTTTAATTGATTCACATATCACTATATAGAACAAAAAATATGAAGATTGCATATTAATTTTTTGCTTAAAAGTTGAAAATTAAAAAAAAATGATCTGAATCTAAAAGGTCAGATACATATTTCAAACCCTTGTGATAGCATTCTTACTGGAAGAAGGATACATGGCCTGTTTTTAGAGTTGGGTTGGAAGATTTCAATATTTTTCATATGTTGTAATTAAGTTCAAATTCATATCCGTTTGAAATGATCTGTTTCAAATATGCTGATTCTTTCTTTTTTCCCCTTTTCCTCTGCCAATATCAATCTTGTTTTATTTTTTATTCGATTTTCGTGATATTAAATAACACAAGAGCACACAACATTGAATTGTAACTTTCATTCAATCTATCCATTAACATTATGAAATAGCTACATACAAACATACAGACATACAAACACATATACATATATACATACCATAATGAGGTAAAAATGGTATAAAGCTATTATATTATAAACCGAAATAAAAGGCCAAAATAAATTCAATGTAAAATCAAAATCATTTCTATGGAATATATATTCAGCCACTATAGGGCCTTCTTCAGTCCAAAATAACACTAACACAACGTGTTCGTGTACATACATACTGACCATATGTTTGTTTACTAAGGAAACAATATCGAATTCCTAAATAACTATTATAATAGTTACTATTTGTTATTTCTATCAACAAGGATTGGTAATTTACACATTATATGCCATAAATACAATGTAACATAGGTTTTGAAGCCATTTTATAATTTATTTTTCAAATCAATGTTATTACTATACATTTTTGATGGTTTTTTTTTATTAAAATCTTATGTGATTGTGTATTGTTTAATAATAAATAAAATAAGATTATCTAGGATTAAGTCAGCATCGCTAAAGCTAAATGTTTTACCCAATCAGTTTCAATATTTATGGCTTTAAGAACTTTCTATGCTTACTTACTTTGACACCGGGGTACCTATATATCTGTTCGTCTGTAGCTTCTATAAGCAATAGTACTTACTTACAGCACATAGTTTCATTATAATGATGATTTTCAATCAATATTTTCGTTGAAATTTACAGTCATGAATATGCCGTCACTGGCGGCCATTCTCCAAATTGGCCGCTAAAAACACTTTAATACAATGTAGCCCAATTCATAATGTAAATGTAAGTCTTTATTCTGATTTTTTTCACCCTTTATCCTTTTCAAACAATGTTTAAATGATCAAATTAATTATTGACTTTATTATTTTAAATTAGAAGGTAGTATTTAGCGACAATTTCTGATGTAGTCAATGGCTGTCATTTTCCAAGATGGTCGCTAACATTGATTTTAACCCCTGGATTCATTTTAGAGGATTTGCTGATTTTAAAATGTTGACAATAGATTATTTTAGATATATATTTTTCAATATTAATGTAATTTAAATACATTAATTTGAGGTCAATAAACAGTTTTTCTCAATTTTTAAAACTTTATTCCTTTTCGAACCACGTTTTGCAAATTGTCCGTACAAAAACAATTGTTAGGGCAAGTGTTAGAGTGAAAGACCTATTGTTTTTCTTTTTTATTCTTCTTCATCTTAAGTTGTATATAATTAAGCGATCTCCGAAATGGTAAACGATATGCCTGTCAAATCGCGTTTATATTCCTGTCGTATTTGTTGTTATTGATGTGTTTACTGTCGTGTCGTTGTTACCTTGTCTGTTACCTTGTACGGCGCGACAGAGCCTCAATATGATGACTCAGGTAAGCGAGCGCGCACGGGCTGGACGCTTTGTCTATGTCACTCGATAGAGAAACACATTTGAGCGATTGACAGCTAATACGGGCATAGAACCATACAGTCTATAGCAAGTATTACATTTAATCTCTATTTGACAGTATTTATAATGTTAATATTTGGATATTTTGGCTCAAATAGTGTTATTAACCTTGGAATGTTGTCCATGCATTATTCTATTGTGCGGTCCAAACGTGCATAACTATTTTATAAGCGTTTATACCCATTTATGTATGTAATCGTACTTCCATATACAAACATTTATATTAGGTATTTGGAAGGTATTTAGGTTTTATGTACGTCGGTGTAACTTTATAAAACTTGAACGCTAATCAACTTGATGCTGAACAGGAGCTACAGTATGTGGCCACCTGTTATACGGCAGCGAAGCCATTGAAAGGGCCGCCATATCATTGTCTCAGAGACATCAACTTAACTCATAACGTCACCTATGTAACCTTCAGCCACCACACGGCTGGGCAGACAGGCTACTGAGTATTAAGGGCCTGTGGTTATTGTGGACACTGCGTGTGTCATAGGTTGCTTTCGCAAATCAGCCATTCAGACAGATTATTACTACAGAGTCTGCGTCTATGTACAGCATTTTAGCCTACGTTTTGTTTGTGGAGTCACCGGAGGGACGTGTACAGAGACATTGTTCATTGTGTGAAAGTATTGGGAATGTGGTGTGAATAGGTTGTAGTTATCAAATAATTTCTGTAAAACTTGTCAATATCTTCTTCTGTGTATTTGGTGTATATACAATCTCGATTTTGTTTCTTTACACGATATTGTGTTTTCTTTTTCCTATTCCAAGACTGTCCTCGCTCATCCCACGTTACAATGAACGCGTCACCATTGTGTATGGCATGAGTTGAAGGTGTGATAGCAGCGATTTTATCTTGGTCAAAAATCCAATATGGCTCTGAACTCACTTCCTGTTTTTAACCAACCAACAACTAATGTAATAATTTTCTTTAAAAGGACAACTTCCGGTTGGAAATAATTGTCAAAGTTCAAAAGTGGAATTCCTTGAAAAAAGTAATTAAAAATCTTCTTGCCAACTTCTGGAACGCCAAGATACCTGTTATTGCATGTTGAGCGCTGAGATAAAGGACTACCTTCATTCAAGGTCACTAGGCCCAGCATGCTGAAATAAATTAAGGGCTACCACAAGTTGATATGTTAATATGAGTGACCTTGACCTTTGTTTAAGGTCACATATGCCGTGGCATAACCTTAAATCTTTAACCCACTTCCTGTCAGGTTCTGGAAGGCCTAGAGAAATGTTATTGGGCCTGTAACATACTGATATAATGGGCTACCAGGATTCTGGATGACCTTGACCTATTTGTCAGTTTTTACTTTCAGACGTAATGTGGAAATAAAGAGTTTAAATATTATGAGAGTTATACTTAGGAAAAACTACTGAAATATATATTCAGAACTCTTTTATTCTTTTAATTTTATGCCAAATTGTTTGGATTTCTACGTAGATAACTATGTACTACATTTTAATGTCATTGTATCAGCCAACTTTTATAGCAAGAGTAATAAGCTTAGCATGATATAAAATAGATGGTTATGATTATTTTGAAAATAATGTATGTTCTTATCTTTAAACTGTCAGCCTAATAGTGTACCAGACACATAATGTGCCTTTAAGCAGATCATATGCTTCCATTGGCTTGTATTCCTAGGTCTAATATCAAATAATAAAAAAAGGATTAAAAAACAAACATTCAAAGTATATAGTCACTGCTCTCTATTTGAAGGAAATATCAATGAAAATGATTATACGTGAGGTCAACGTGTTTTACAATTTGATTAAGGTAACAGTAAAATTTGCGTTTGCATTCCATTAGTATACAATCTGATTAAAATACAGATCCTTCTAACAAATCCGTTGACAACATCCTATTAGGGGGTCATGTTCAAATGACCTTATACCACCTGTACTTCAAATCAAATGTATTCCTGTAATTGTAAACGGCCCATTCTACATACAATGCACAGTTAGCTTTGTTGAGCTCTTTGGGCAAGATGACTACTTGTACATACGAGAAAATAATTCTGACAGGTTTTTCAATCGTTTCGTCTCCAGCCAAGGTTCTGGCAGCAGCAATGTATTGGCCAGTTGTTCAGGAGTTAAGTATTTCCCAACCCTTTTAAGTGATTAATGTCACATGACTTCTATTTTATTGCCTAGACGACACTTTGCCTTCTACATTATATATGTTGATGTGGAGAGGGAGAGAACTTTGCTATTTTGACTTATTCCTATTGGCATACATGACATACAACTGATTTGAAAATATATGGCCAATTTGCCCTTTAATGCGACAAATGGTTTAAATTGTAAATGCTGGATTAATCAATAATTGAAATGGCGATTTAGCGGCATCATGTAAAATAGAAATCGATACCTTCATATTAAATTTCCCTGAAGCACGTTTGTCAAAGTAATTATTTGAAATGTATTCAATTACTTGTTTAATGTTCAAATATCATTTAAGGAAGAAACAAGTTCGATTGACTTCAAAGAAAAAAGGAAAACGGTCAGTAGTTTGGGCAGCCATCTTAGGAATGACGTCATATAGCATTCCCTAGTACATGTGCTGATATTGCAAACATCAATTGAGAAAAGTAAAATTGAAAGAAACATTAGCTAAAGGCCGAATACAATCTAATTGAGGTTTTCAGTAAATTTTGTCAGCGTCCATCTTGGAAAATGACGCCCAAAGATGACAAATGTCTATAGAATTTCTTTAAATTCTGTTAAGTTTTTGAAAATTAGTATCGCAAATATTTTATTTTTCATTCGAACATCTCTGAGGAATGAATAAAGTAAAAAATAAATATAAAAACATTGCTTACCACTGAGCTTTAATGAAGTTTTGGAAAAAAATGGTTGGCATCTTAGAAAAGGATGCCAAAATTTCTTTAAATTATATTAATTAAAAAATAATAATTTCGCAAATGTTTATTTATCATTCATACATGAAATTGGAATTAATAAAATGAAAATATCAGAAAAGTTGCTTACCATTGATCTGTAATGAGGATTTTAAAAAATGGAGGCCATCTTGGAACATGGCCGGCAGTCACGTCATAAGGTTTATTCACGATGGCCCAGAGGCCAAAAAGTTTTCTTTTCGCCTAAATTTCATTTGTGCCAAGTTTCATGCTTTTATCCTAATGTGCACAATTTGGCCATATTTCTGCTCTTATCTGCTCCACTACATATTGTTTTACTGCTCTAATTGTACTATGATATGCCAAAAAATTGGATCTAATACCATATTTATCTTGAAATTCCACAAAATCATAAAATGAACCATCTTCTTTGATAAGATCATATACGAAAAATACACACTTTTTATACCACTCACTACAACAGACAGGTTTGCTATTATGTTTATTATGCCATCTTTGGGTCACCTGAACATCTGAACATAGGTCACGGTGACCTATTGCGATAGCCTTTTGTCCGTCGTCGTGCGTCGTGCGTCGTTCGTCGTGCGTCGTGCGTGGTCCGTCGTGCGTTAACTTTTTGTTGTGAACACGATAACTTGAGTAAATGTGAAGCGAGATTGATGAAACTTTGTATGTAGCTTAATATTAACAAGATCTCGGACGAGTTCGAGTTTCAGGGTTGCTGGGTCAAGTTCAAGGTCACTGCTACTTTTTTTTTAGAAAATCCCTATCAGCACTCTAGCGGCTTCATTCCTTGAGTGATTTTGATCAGACTTCACACATAGACAAAGGATCAAAATCTCGGACAAGTTTGAGTGTGAAGATTGCCAGACTAAGGTCAAGGTCACTGTTACTATTTTTAGATAATTTCTTTGTCAGCACTCTAGCGGCTTCATTCCTTGAGTGATTTTGATTAAACTGCACACAAATGCAAAGGACTGAAAAAGTTTGAGTTTCAAGGTTGCAGGGTCAAGGTCAAGGTCACCGTTACTATTTTTAGAAAATCCTTTTCAGTTCTCTAGCGGTTTCGTTCCTTGAGTGATTTTGATCAAACTTCACACAAATTTAAAGGACCATAATATTTTCGACAAGATACAGTTTCAGGATTGCCTGGTCAAGGTCAAGGTCAAGGTCACTGTTACTATCTTTAGGTCACCTGACCATACGTCATAGTGACCTACTGCAATAGCCTATTGTCTATCGTGCGTTAACTTTACTTTGTGAACATGATGACGTGAGTAAATGTTAATCGAGATTGATGAAACTTTGTATGTAGCCTTATATCAACAAGATTTCGTACGAGTTCAAAAATGGGAATTATTCGACAGTAACGTACAAGTTATTGTCCTTTGTTCTAATTTTATCATTATGCTTGTGAACAAGATAACTTTGGTAAATGTGATCTGATTTTGATGAAACACTGATGTAGCCTTATATCAACAAGATCTAGGATGAGTTTGAAAAAGGGAATTTTTCGACGGTAATTATATTATAGAGTTCATGTCCTTTGTAATAATGCTATTATTGGACCTTGTGTTCTAAAGATATTGTGGTACTTTATCAGAATTAATTTTATAACCCTTGGCCTCTTTGTTTGCCCCTGGGGAGGAGGCTAAGTTTGCTATAGTTTATATTGAATACTTCTTGGGTTTTTTTTGTTTATTTTCTACTGGAAATTGTTCAAACTTTTGATTCACATTATAACCACAAGAGGACATTTTGCTATTATGTCATCTTGACCATGTCTCATCACAAAGGCTGAGGGGTGGAGTCCAGTGGGGTCCAAATGGCTTAAATTTTCAGGTGACCGTTAAGGCCCATGGGCCTCTTGTTAAATTGATATGTTCCTCAATTAACTAGTGAATACTTATATATATATTTGTCTACAATACACATTCAACTAACATCTTCTTTACATTTTTATCTTATCCATGTTGCTTTATGTTATAAAAATTTTAAATTAATCATATTCAAAACACCCTCTATGTACGATTTAACAATGATGTCACGTTTATTTTTATCAGTTTTTCAACTCCATAAAACTCTATAATATATGCTATTGATTTTCTTTATATCGTGGGGTTGGTAGTGCTATAAATCTTTATTTAAGTGAATTTAAGACTTGTTATAAATTTTCTTAGCTCAGTCATTTTTATGCCCACTTCTTCATAGTTTTTTAACAAGTGTATCACGTTTTATTCTATCAATAGAATTGCGATTGCCACACAAAGTTTGAAAAAGTTTTATTCAACATATCATTTTTTTCTTTATTGGGATTTGGAAAGGATAAAAAAGATGGTTTTATTTTGGAATTAAAATGGATTTTAGTACAACAATTCTCTCTAATGGTACATATCTTTATCCTGACATTGGCTTTTGATTTACCCATTAGTGTGGCCTGTATGTTAGGCCTATGCATATGGACTGCTTGGCCTTTCTTTTGGGGTATATAATCCAATGTCAACAAATGTTTAAGATAAATATTTTACTTACATTGGTATGAAGCAAGAAATTATTTTAGTATTATTTTTTATATAATAACCCACATAAAATACCTGTAATGGGTTAAAATATGAAAAAATAAAATTAATTAAATTAATTAAATTGTGACATTAAGGAGTTACTTCCCCTTTTTTGCTTGTTTTAATGTTTGTATTAATGCGTACTTGTATATTTATACTAATGTGTTTGTCTGTATTTCTTGCCACTTGTTGTCGCTTTGAGGAGAGGTCTTAGGTAAGCCTTGACTGTATATAACATATGTCAATAAAATATGTTAAAATTGAAAATTGAGATATAAAAATGAAAAGGAAAAACAAGTCTTCAATGATGTTGATCACCTCACCCGTGTTTCACCTGAATTGTTAAGGCGAGTGAAAGCAGAGAGGAGAAAACCAAATGATATTTACTGTTATTGTATTATCGTATTTAGAATTGTATGACTATGAGGTCAACTGATTTATATCAAAGACAAATATTAAACGTTTAATGCTGATTACATCAAGACGTTATAAACTTTTATACATTTATTACCTATATATATATATGATAAGTGTAGTATTGATAGTAAGCCAAGAGTACAACATTTTTATTTCTATACTGCGATAGTAATGCAAAATTACAAAAGCAACGATTCCAACGAAATTATTGATTGAAAATCATCATTATTAGGAAACTATGTGCAGTACGTAAGTAATATTGCTTAAAGAAGCTACAGACGAACAGATATATAGGTACCCCAGTGTCAAAGTAAGTAAGCATTGCTAAACTGTACAGCCGTAGTACCTGTGTGAAAAGTCGTTTTTGCTCCATTTAATAGGGAATGTATATATATATATATATTTCTGAAATGGGTTTGGGTGTGGTAGATGAACATGAACAATTTACAGTGAAATGACAATCTATTAGGTTAAACAAGCCTGTACATTTCAGTGGGATATTCTACACTGACTGAATCGAAATAGTCCAATAAACTTAAAATGAAGTTAAAATTGTAATTACATATGTGCACTTTTAAAGACAGACCAGAGTAAATCATTTTATATACATATCTGTATATATTCCGCTTTAGTCACGGTACCATTTCACAACCAGATAAAACGTATAGACCCATTACACATAATAGGTTGTTATTTGACTGTATATTTTGACAATGCTGGACTACCATCATCCCATGACGAAATATACACTTTCTGAAAGAACCCTATCTATGAAAATACACCCATAAGTCACGCCTCACTGATTATTAGGTTTAAATGTTTCAGACTTTTCGGCTTCTTCCCCGCCCTCAGTATTGTCACTATATGGGGAACACCCAGTTCTTTTCTTTATAGAACAATACATCTATCAAACTTGTTTGCATTACCCAATGTTACTTATTTTCCACGCTCGGTGTTAGCTAGGAACTCTAAAATAATTATATGTTTACGACAAACTTTTCCCAGGAACGGATACTTAAATATCTACATACATATCATATAACTTATATTTTTGATGCAAAATCGAGAGAATAGTTTGTTAAATGTGTCAATTAAATATAAGAAATATACAGTGACTTTTTCCCCGGATTGATTTATACATTTACATTCTATCAATACATTAATATAGTAAATTTGCGAATATAATAAGACTAGTTAATAATATGAATTAATATATTCTAAGAATAGATATTGGTAAATGAATAAGCTTTCTGTTACATATCAAATTAAGGCCAAATGCGTGATTTACAGTATGTAAACAATATATTAAAACATAGTATTCCTGTTTTACTAAAATAATCTCACCGTTTATATATGTACATTTAAAGGTACATGTAGGTTTCGCTCAACCAAATACATTTTTATTTTGTAAAATCTGATAAACGGAAGAAAAGGTGAAAAAAACATATTAGAAATACCTCAATTTAATTTCTTAATGCGTATGAGATTGAACAAATGTGTCTTGGATACAAAAATGAAGGAAATCCTTGGTTTATTACGATCGTCAGGATGACAGGATTGTATGCAGTCGAAGTTTCGCGCATGCGCATTGTTACGCACTAAAAGTAAACAAAATGGCTGAACGAAAGCGTGTGAGAAAAAAAAACCATGTATCAGAATCAAAGAGTAGGAAATTAGAATGGAATCGGTAGCATCCTAGAATATCTCTAGGGAATGAAACTCAGAGATGGAATGTAGCAATAGAAGAAACAGAAGCCACATCTCAAGCGAAACTCGCCCGGATTCTGTTGGGTCGTGTTGCACGTAGTGAGTTAAATTTCAACACATATGCCAGCGCCTATACAACGACAGACTAACTTCATATATGTTTGGTGTACTAAGCTAGAGAGCATATGTCAGTAACTTGAAGTGTTATAGATTATATGACATGTAGGGTATAAACAATCCATCGTACTTCGATTTGTTGTTGTTGTATTTTAACTAAACATGCCGTGGCAAGACTGTCACTTCTATCTGACATTTTGTTGCACGCTTCCGTTTGTTGGTGCGGCCTCGTTTTGGTAAAAACATACGTCATGTTCTATGTAAAGCTTGACTTCGCTCTATTTTTTGAGGAGTATTTTCCTGGTCAAGCTAGAAAACTAACCACCCATATTGTTCGCTGTATGCATCGAAAATGATCTGAAGATTATATCTATGAACAGGATAAATTTCGTAACCTTTATATTTCATTGGGCGAAACCTACCTTTAAGATCTACCTTGCACATTCCCACCAAATGTTCATGCTTGAAAGAGTTAAATTTTCTACTATTTCCGTACATGACTTTGTATTAGTCAACCAAAAATGTTTGTTACATACGACATGGCAATATCACAATTGATGTATTAGTCTGAAAAATGAATCAACGTACTTTAAGATATTCTAAAAGTGAATTTCCGTGAGGCAAATCGGAACTTTACCCTCAGGAAATGCCTATCGCTGATTAGATTTCATAAGAAAATAAAACCAAATGATAAATCATCTTCAGCTGTAAATATTAACATCTTAAGATAATATTTTAATACAGATACACTATCTTATAAAATTATCATCAGTTCATTCCATGATCGCTAAATCTCAACATAATTCTCGTTCATGAGGGAAAGCTCAACAAACCAGATATTAATGTAAAAAATTATACTAAGATTTATTTAACGTACAAGGAAATATGTTATTTGTACAAACATTTGTACACTCAATAGACACATAACTGGCCGGTCCAGTCACGAAGCCCTCCACCTCTTGGTTGTGTGTTTGAATCCCATGTGGGACAGTTTCCAAGTACTTACCACTGGTAGGTGATTTTTCTTCTGGAACTCTGGCTTTTCTGACCCTGGCCATTAATAACATGTTAAACTAATAAAACAAAAAAACACTCAATAGACCTATCTTGCGGGAAGTAAATACTACACTTAAAATTACTTAAAAATACTTACAAAATTGTAATCAAAACATATTAAGAAAGCATATATTGTTAAAAAAACAGTCGTTCATTTTATAACTTTGTGATCAGTTATGACCTAATTGAGTATATGATAGACTAGCTTCATAGATATATATAGAGTCGAGTACCTTTACAATTGTCAAAGTCGCTAACTCTTATCTGAGTTGCTTCATGCTCAAATGAAAAGAGATATATTTGTATGTGGTAACCAAATATCCTAATGAAATACGCAGTAAAAATAAAGTAAAGAAAGTCTTTGGAACATGTTGTATACCGCCTACTTTGATGGGGTATATTGTGACTGTCCTTGGCAAATATAAGATATTCAATGAGTGTCCATTTCTTATGAATTTTATGACACGAGTCTCATATATTTTTGTAAACCTTAGCGCTGTGAGTTTCCTAAAACCTCATATAAAATTATATTCATATCATAAACCTACAGCGACATATCGCTACAGGTTATAGTGACATATGTGAAATATTATATGGGCAAAATAATTGAATATCAGACAGATTGTGAGTTGTATCAAAAATATATATGAGAGATAGGTAATTCCGTCATTTGTACGATCGGAAGATGTGCAAAGTGTGATTTAGATATACCCTTAAATAATTAGATATGGAAGAATAACTAATATGACGATTATACTTTCATCTTAAGAAATTGAAATGATATTTATCTAGGACATTCTAAACAAAATGGTATATTATGTTTATTTAGTACATGCTAAACAAAATGGGATATTATGTTTATCTAGGATATGCTAAACAAATGATATATTATGTTTAACTAGGACATGATAAACAAATGATATATTATGTTTAACTAGGACATGATAAACAAATGATTTATTATGTTTAACTAGGACATTTTCAACAAAATGGTATATCATGTTTATCTAGGACATTTTCAACAAAACGGTATATCATGTCTATCTAGGACATTTTCAACAAAATGGTATATCATGTTTATCTAGGACATTTTCAACAAAATGGTATATCATGTTTATCTAGGACATGATAAACAAATGATATATTATGTTTAACTAGGACATTTTCAACAAAATGGTATATCATGTTTATCTAGGACATTTTCAACAAAATAGTGTATTATGTTTATCTAGGACATGCTAAAAAAAGGTATATCATGGTTTTCTAGGACATGCTAAAAAAAGGTATATCATGGTTTTCTAGGACATGCTAAAAAAAGTATATCACGGTTATCTAGGACATGCTAAAAAAAGGTATATCACGGTTTTCTAGGACATGCTAAAAATGATATATCATTGTTATCTAGAACATGTTAAACAAAATGGTATATTATCTATATCTCGAACATCTAAACCAATTACTTAATAAAGTTATTTATAAACTGATAATTAAAAGTTAGATTCACGTAGGGTGTAGAAGACGTTTTCACTTTATGACCTTTGACCCATGATGTTGTATGTTGTTACCTATGCCCTAATGTCTATAGAGGTAAGTAATCATTCTAAGAAAATATATCAATCCTCTGTGTGTCATGTATTATGCAAGTACATTTGTGTATCAATCACAAATGAGAAAAAAGTAATATAAAGATATGAAAGAAATATTCAACTAGAAAATATTGCGAAATCTTTCTTATTGCTATAAAATGAAACATCATTCCGGCATCCGTTCAGGATTTTATTGAACACGATGGATTTTAATATATGTTTTATTTATTTACTTTCAAAATTCAGTTTGATTTAGCATATTTGTGTACAAAAACACCAATTAACAGAAATACTAACAGTACTTAAATATCGTTCAACAAGGTATCCCACTTTTAGTTTTATATAACTTATAAATATTAGTGAAGCATTGGTCAAGAAAGGTATATATATCTGTATATACATTGTAGTGGATTAAACAAGAACTGTAAGTTGTTTCTTACCGTAAATTACCGTCAAATATCTGTTGACCAAGCAACCTGGAAATTCGATAAAATCAATAAATTGAATACATTGAGAGAAGGCCAATACTGCCAGCAGATAATACTTCAGGTAAGTTGACGGTGTTCACTGGGAGAGGTTCCTTGAGAGGTTGGCGTATAAAGCACTTCATTGTTTTCTGGTGGACCAATTTAAATGGGAGATAACTGTCTGAATTACATATATATAAAACGCCAAACAATATTTCTTTCAGATCTAACATGGAATGTGTGTCCTTGTCGTATTATGTAGCTTACCTGAGTACGAATTCGTGGAAATAAAGTTTTTAAGTCAAACAAATGTTCATCTTCGTGAAACAAAATTACATAATCTAATGGTATGTAAATAATAATTACAGGTGTTCATGTGTATCTCAATTGTCAGTATTAAAATTTCTATTGAATTATTGCAATGGATATTTCAATAGATAGATATTCTTTAACAGTTTCCTTTTGTAGTGGCTAAAACACCTACAGCTGTAGTTATGTCGGTACACATTCCAAATGCTACATATATTTTTTACATATGAGAGATAAGGATTAGTTTGAAAGTCCTATTTATAAAGGTTTTCGCCGGTATATCTTTCTATTCGAAAACCCTGATTTGTGCTGGCATATATTTTATAATGTGGTATTAAAGATGACACACATTTTAAGTGACTTCATTAATATGATCATGTGACGAGTCAGTGGAGTTCATTCTGTCTAATAATCACATCCATTGTTATGCATCCTTTATGAAAATAAAATAGAAAAATTGACACATTTCATAGTATTGTGAACGATTTGAATTAATATCGTTTGAAACGTGTACGATATCCCATACCCAAGCCTGTACGAGTTCAGGGTCGACCAACAAACCGGTAGCTACCATTATTCTTCGCATTACACACACCGACAATAACAGCCATTTACGGGCAGTTCAAAATGATACTTACTACTTCAACGTTCATTACAACCGATTTATTACCTACATGTATATTAATGCATATTTAGTGCACTCCTAGAATAAGTTGTCCCTTAGAAATGTTGAGGACTATACCAAAAACACCCACACCACCATCACAAACTGACGTCTCTTTGTCCCTATAACCGATCTTTTATGTGGGTTTCGCGATCTTAACTCAAAATGTTATAACTAGGTTTTAGCGCATTATTTCGCTATAAAATTATAAGAGTATATATATAACACATGTATTACTTATTTCGCAGTTCAGATTCTCCCGTTCACATCAATGTGATCTAATCGCAAAATTATCGTCCCGCGAAAACCTCTTTGCTATACGGTACCTTCTCATTGACCAATCACATAGACCACCCAAATCTATATCCTACTGGCAAAGGATCAATACATTGACTTTCAGTAGTCTGACGCAAAACTTAAAAGTGTGATTTCTGTCCTTGGTACACATAATGTGTAAAGCGTATCTGGCGTTTTATCACATTCCCTTTCACAAGGATTTTTGTAGTCTTTTATATATACCACAGTCAATAATATCAATTGCAACAATTACATGAGTACGCTAGGCACTTGTTTATCTATTTAAAACCAAATATAAGAACGTTTCACTTACTATTTGGAGCAGGGCGTGTCCACATATCGTCTGATGTATATCTGTCTCAGCCTTGGTGGCCACCGGAGACAACATTTATTTTCAAAGTACTTTTGGATAGTAAAACACATTTAAGTTGTTTTGTCTGCCGACGTTAAGATGTGAGAATCACAATCTCTTTTACGGCCGATAAACATAACAATTAAATACCATAATTCTAAAATTTTATAGTTAACAGGTTGTTCAATATAATATATTATGTAATTTTGTTTTTCCAACCCGAAGTTATCGTGACGTCACAATAGAAACATTGACGTTGCGTAGTGATTTGGAAAGATAATCCACTGGAACATCAATGGAATCGTATGTGTGTAGACATATCTTATTTCATTACGTAGTCTGGAAAATAAATTATAATCATTGATGTAACTGGGTTTTTTTTTTTTTTAATTATCATCTGGTTATGAGATAAATTTTGTGAGAATCATACTCCTATGAAATTAAAACATAGTGACATATCAATGCTAACTTTGAGACAATAGAATCAATAAAGAAATACTGTTATTGTGGAAATAGTATTGTCATCGACATCAAAATTTGTTAAAAGCATTCGATATAATAATTTGTAGAAATTGTCTTCATGGGAAAATAGTTATCATTTCAATAGAAGGGAGTTATTCAAGTATTATCTGTCTACTTCATAAAAAGGCAGATTTGCCTTCCAGGAAACATTTATACGTGAGTGGCATCTTCGGTGTTGACAATTAATATATATAAACCAATATGCTTCGTTTCCTAGAACAAGTTTAACGTCTATCAGATAATTAAAAATTATATGTGTCAGCTTATTGTTATTTAGAGGTTTTATCATTTTTTTCTCAAACTAAACATGTCTTTCAAAATTCAGTAATTACGCAGTGTCTACATTTCGAATTGAAAATAATGTTTTAATGTAAATTAAGTACAAACTAGTAAACCACATCAGAAAAACAATATTTATGCATCCAAATTCGTTTATATGAATTCGGTATCAAAACTGAAAAGAGGTGTGGCGAAGTAGTCTTCTATTTCCATGTATGCGTGAAATAAGCCTTAAAATGGAATAAAAATAATTTGTATGGAATAAGGCATTTGCAGAACGGCCATTATTTTAATCAAACATCGTGATTACAAGAAGATTTAATGGATAAGGCCTATAGTTGGAGTACTACATATATAGATCGTTTCGCAATCTGCAATATCCAAACTACTAGGTGAAATAGAAAAAAGACTTCCCTAAAATACTGTCATTAGGTAGGGTTATATCATCTGTTAGCTCGCAAATATATGCATAGTGGTTTCAGGTTTGAATTTAATGAATTTAACAGAGTGTCTCAAATGAACTATGAACTATGATTTTACATCTAAAGTGTCTCAAATGAACTATGAACTATGATTTTACATCTAAAGTTGTATATTTGGGTGTGTTGATAACTTACTGTTTACATTTGTATATATAAATCACTCACTCACGACTGTGTACGGTGAGGTTGTATTGCTAACGATTTAAGTTAGGTATAACAACATCTGTTACTATATATATCTGTTTTGTAACTCAATACCGGCTACACCCTCTATTGTCCAACCAACAAAAGCGATGTCTGCCCCGTCATATCGCTATAATATCACGAAATAATCAATTTTAAGGAATAAACAAAAGTTGAGCGATTGACAAACTTTTATTAGTATTACTTCTTTATTTCGTATACACCTCGGCTTCTTAGTTTGGCCTTAAACATTGCTCCTATAGTAACAGATACCCAGATACACCCAGAATACCGGTCACTGTCCTTCTCTCACCTGAGAGCGGACGACATGGCAGTATAATACATAGTATGAGGGTAGAAATGGTATAACAGTATAATAGTTAAGTAACCTTTGAGGCAGTATATACAGGCTCTACTAAGATAATAATATAAACTAATTAACGAGTTCCCGTCATATCATTGTTTTTATATTATGTTGTCTTTTCGTTCTTTTTTTTAGTTTTGTTAAAGTAATTTTGTTTGGAATATGTTAAGGTATTTGAAATAAGAAACAAACGCGAGTGGAAGTTTATTGTGTGTTGTTATATAGTCTATAGGCTTCTTCGTTTTACCCCGAATACCCGCAAAATATCAAAGAAATTACGTAATAAATTTTTCTCCAACTGAAGCTAATTGTATTGAGGTAACATAGACACAAAGTGTACTTGATCACGATTTTCTACTTATCTACAAATATCAACATTATCATTTGACGTAAGACGTATCCGCCAATAAAAATGATCAAAGTAACTCCAAAATGTTTGGGTTTTTTTTTAAATTATACCCAATGCTATATACATAGGCTTAGAACATAGCACAATAAAAGCCATGATTTAAAGCCCATTACGGTATTTATATCTCGGTATAGAATTAACTGCCATGCTTCAAGGCGGTGACACTTTACATGCCGTTTATTAGGTATGTTCTGTGGTGTCAAATCGGTGTTATCACTTATTGTTTAAATGTCAGTAGGTTTAACGCCAGTGGAGTCGTATCTTTACTTCCTGGTCTCGTGGACGTTTAAATTTTAGGTATCACTGAAAACAGAGGGCAGTATGTACATTTTGTAGGTCATTACGACGCGCATTATTTAAACTATCTATCTGCAGTTTACACACGAGTTAACAACAATCAATAGTAACTAAAAAAAAAACATTCCTTATAATTACATTTCTACCGACCATTTCGTTTAAATTTAGTATTCCGATGAGATAAATCTTTGTTTTTTTCAACGTTTTACTATTTGTGTAACAGCTGGTTAATTGAATGATAACCGGAACAGTTGGCTTCGATTTGACGGGAAATGTGTCGAGATCAGAGTGTAAACAAAATATAGTTCTACAATAAAAAAATGTTTTCATTCAATCTAATCAATATTTCTAACATATTTCATTACATTGAGGATTTGTCAATTAAGATGGTCTAAATAGGCCTAATCAGATGTGCATCCACACTACTTGTGGAAAACAGTGTTCCGGTGTGTGTATTCTTCCACAACTTCTGCGATTATGCAAGTGTAGTCGATATATGTAAATATTAATATTTATTACATTCTTGATGTAATGTTAGACGTTCATTTTTATATTAACGTTAACCTGACACGATACATTGATATGATCGGGTCACTGACTCAACAAATACACACATTTTATGTCCTAATTCTACATTTTACAAACAATTCTATAAACAAGCTTGCGAGAATATCTAATCAATATAAAATTGAACAAGTGAAAGTTTGAAATATATCATGGACACTTGATGAAAATGGCGTCACATTTTGGTCATTGTGCTCCGGAAATTAACAAAGTTCCTGCGAAATAAAGGATCGGCTGATATATTATTTAACCAGTTTCCGATATGTTCGAACTGTACGTATAGCGTCAAATAAAAGTCAAACGCCAACAACTATGACATTCATCTCAATTCACGTACAGGTACATTTTCCGCACATTAAAAAGGGCGTACCTTTGAGATTCGCACGTTAAAATTACTCGTCATGACTTGTGACGGTAACCTATGATAAAATATTCTTGGTTTCTGAAGCGTTAATCTCTATTATACAATATTGCTAAAATACTACATTTATAGCAATACATCTAGTATGAGTCATTGATATTCTGTTCCGGAAAATTTGCACAACGTTTGAGCCACTTACTTAAAGATGAACGATGACAATGGTTTTATGTTAAGTTTAGTATTTAACAAAATCGAATAAAGGTTTTCATGTAACTGTTTCTTTTACTGTCTCAGAAAAATATATTTGATGTTGGTGTTTACTTGGTGTTTACAATGTAAATATCAATGTTTTACTGTGCCAGGCTTTCACTTGGTGTTTGCCAGGCTCTCACTTGGTGTTTACAATGTACATATCAATGTTTTACTGTGCCAGGCTTTCACTTGGTGTTTACAATGTACATATCAATGTTTTACTGTGCCAGGCTCTCACTTGGTGTTTACAATGTACATATCAATGTTTTACTGTGCCAGGCTCTCACTTGGTGTTTACAATGTACATATCAATGTTTTACTGTGCCAGGCTCTCACTTGGTGTTTACAATGTACATATCAATGTTTTACTGTGCCAGGCTCTCACTTGGTGTTTACAATGTACATATCAATGTTTTACTGTGCCAGGCTCTCACTTGGTGTTTACAATGTACATATCAATGTTTTACTGTGCCAGGCTCTCACTTGGTGTTTACAATGTACATATCAATGTTTTACTGTGCCAGGCTTTCACTTGGTGTTTACAATGTACATATCAATGTTTTACTGTGCCAGGCTTTCACTTGGTGTTTACAATGTACATATCAATGTTTTACTGTGCCAGGCTCTCACTTGGTGTTTACAATGTACATATCAATGTTTTACTGTGCCAGGCTCTCACTTGGTGTTTACAATGTACATATCAATGTTTTACTGTGCCAGGCTCTCACTTGGTGTTTACAATGTACATATCAATGTTTTACTGTGCCAGGCTCTCACTTGGTGTTTACAATGTACATATCAATGTTTTACTGTGCCAGGCTCTCACTTGGTGTTTACAATGTACATATCAATGTTTTACTGTGCCAGGCTCTCACTTGGTGTTTACAATGTACATATCAATGTTTTACTGTGCCAGGCTCTCACTTGGTGTTTACAATGTACATATCAATGTTTTACTGTGCCAGGCTCTCACTTGGTGTTTACAATGTACATATCAATGTTTTACTGTGCCAGGCTCTCACTTGGTGTTTACAATGTACATATCAATGTTTTACTGTGCCAGGCTCTCACTTGGTGTTTACAATGTACATATCAATGTTTTACTGTGCCGGGCTTTCACTTGTTGTTTACAATGTACATACCAATGTTTTACTGTGCCGGGCTTTCTCTTGGTGTTTACAATGTACATATCAATGTTTTACTGTGCCAGGCTTTCACTTGGTGTTTACAATGTACATATCAATGTTTTACTGTGCCAGGCTTTCACTTGTTGTTTACAATGTACATATTAATGTTTTACTGTGCCAGGCTCTCACTTGGTGTTTACAATGTACATATCAATGTTTTACTGTGCCAGGCTCTCACTTGGTGTTTACAATGTACATATCAATGTTTTACTGTGCCAGGCTTTCACTTGGTGTTTACAATGTACATATCAATGTTTTACTGTGCCAGGCTTTCACTTGGTGTTTACAATGTACATATCAATGTTTTACTGTGCCAGGCTCTCACTTGGTGTTTACAATGTACATATCAATGTTTTACTGTGCCAGGCTCTCACTTGGTGTTTACAATGTACATATCAATGTTTTACTGTGCCAGGCTCTCACTTGGTGTTTACAATGTACATATCAATGTTTTACTGTGCCAGGCTCTCACTTGGTGTTTACAATGTACATATCAATGTTTTACTGTGCCAGGCTCTCACTTGGTGTTTACAATGTACATATCAATGTTTTACTGTGCCAGGCTCTCACTTGTTGTTTACAATGTACATATCAATGTTTTACTGTGCCGGGCTTTCTCTTGGTGTTTACAATGTACATATCAATGTTTTACTGTGCCAGGCTTTCACTTGGTGTTAACAATGTACATATCAATGTTTTACTGTGCCAGGCTTTCACTTGGTGTTTACAATGTACATATCAATGTTTTACTGTGCCAGGCTCTCACTTGGTGTTTACAATGTACATATCAATGTTTTACTGTGCCAGGCTTTCACTTGGTGTTTACAATGTACATATCAATGTTTTACTGTGCCAGGCTTTCACTTGGTGTTTACAATGTACATATCAATGTTTTACTGTGCCAGGCTTTCACTTGGTGTTTACAATGTACATATCAATGTTTTACTGTGCCAGGCTCTCACTTGGTGTTTACAATGTACATATCAATGTTTTTACTGTGCCAGGCTCTTACTTGGTGTTTACAATGTACATATCAATGTTTTACTGTGCCAGGCTCTCACTTGGTGTTTACAATGTACATATCAATGTTTTACTGTGCCAGGCTTTCTCTTGGTGTTTACAATGTACATATCAATGTTTTACTGTGCCAGGCTCTCACTTGGTGTTTACAATGTACATATCAATGTTTTACTGTGCCAGGCTTTCACTTGGTGTTTACAATGTAACATATCAATGTTTTACTGTGCCAGGCTCTCACTTGGTGTTTACAATGTACATATCAATGTTTTACTGTGCCAGGCTCTCACTTGGTGTTTACAATGTACACATCCATGTTTTACTGTGCCAGGCTCTCACTTGGTGTTTACAATGTACATATCAATGTTTAAATGTGCCAGGCTCTCACTTGGTGTTTACAATGTACATATCAATGTTTTACTGTGCCGGGCTTTCTCTTGGTGTTTACAATGTACATATCAATGTTTTACTGTGCCAGGCTCTCACTTGGTGTTTACAATGTACATATCAATGTTTTACTGTGCCAGGCTCTCACTTGGTGTTTACAATGTACATATCAATGTTTTACTGTGCCAGGCTTTCTCTTGGTGTTTACAATGTACATATCAATGTTTTACTGTGCCAGGCTCTCACTTGTTGTTTACAATGTACATATCAATGTTTTACTGTGCCAGGCTTTCTCTTGGTGTGTACAATGTACATATCAATGTTTTACTGTGCCAGGCTTTCTCTTGGTGTTTACAATGTACATATCAATGTTTTACTGTGCCAGGCTTTCACTAACGTGCTCATACTGGGACGTCTGATTAAAGTTTGGAAATCATCACCTGATCAGTTTGATAAACTATTTCTATGTTGTTGTTTTTCAATAAATTTAAATAATTTTATTTAAAATTGCTATGAAGATGATAATCATATGTAGGGTGATTGATTTGTGTAGTGGTTAAATAAAAATATACAGCACCACAATATTGACAATTAATGAATTAATGCATGTAATTTAATAATACCAATAGTTATTATGCAATAATTCAATTTTACTTGTTACGAGCATTTTCATTGGCTTAAAAATTTACTTTATCAGCCCATAAAGGAAAAAATGGCGTCGCCGTTTGTAACGTCGCTTCTGATTGGCTGAGATGACGGCGTAATAATTTCATAGACAAAAGAGTCCCAAAATAAATTTTAAATGTTGAAGAGATTATCTTTAGTAAATTGAATTATAAGGATTAATTTTAATAGATTTTTTATGTTATGGAGATATAACACAAAAATCTGAGTGTACTCTCATCATAAACCGCTTCGCGGTTTATTTAGAGTACACTCAGATTTTTGTGTTATATCTCCATAACATAAAAAATCTATTCAAGTTAATCCTTAATTTGATAAGAACCGTGATATATTGTCTTTATTGAATCACAATTAGTTAACGAAGATCTGAAATCAATGAGGGCACCATACCATTATCAATTATACACTACGAGTATATATTATCAAGTCATCAATTTTTTTGTTATCAATTAATTAGATTTTATATCATCAATTTAAAAGATATTTTCTGTACAATAGACAATGGCAGAACAAAAGTTGGAATCATAGAGATAAATAACCTATATAAATGTATATATACTGTAGGTAAGCTAAATATCAATAATAAAAACACATTCCGCCAATATTCTTTTAGGTTTTAAAACCATCACAAAATTTATATCATAATATTAGATCATTCCAAACACAAGGTCTGAATACCTTCCAAAATAAAGCATCTATTTTTTTTTGTAAGAAATTTTACAGAAACCTCATATGAATAAATAAATAAATAATGCATATTTTGTACAATATACATAATTATTCATTTAAGACGAAACAAGTCTGTTTAAAACTCCATTCCAGCACGCATGTTCAAGCCTTTCGCAGATAGTAACAATCGATAGATAAATGATAAATGAAAGACGTTTGTTGATTGGGATATTTCTAAATATCGATACATAATTCATTTCCCAGTGATAAATGATATTCATAACAGTGAAAGATGAAATAATAATTGTAATTCAATTGTAGGGCGAACACAATACATCGTAAATATTTGCATTTATTTCAATGACGTCAGATCCTTTGATGAGATGTCTTTCGTATAATGGATGACAGTTAAATTAAATAACATTGACTGAATGAGAACACGTGAAAACATGTAATCTCTTAGGAACTGATCTATGTTTATGTAGAAGCGTACCAATATCTAATCGAAAAAAAGATATTGCCTAACCATTCCTGGATTGTCATTATATACAGTCGTACAATAAACACATCCAGTGACCAATTATTTCTGTTCTTCCTTTACAGGTGTTGTAAGTGAATTGTGGTACCTATAAAACAAAGGGTCGAGACATAAGTACAACAATGCAGTGTCCAAAATGATATTGTTTGTCTAGTCAAAATAACAAAAATGATAATAGAATTGAAAAATCGTGAATGTGCAATTGATACAGATTCAAATACTTTAATGAACTGTTAACGTTCAGTTACTACGTTAACAAGTTCAAAAGGATATAAAACAAATAGCAGAATGTATTTCAAAATATTACGAAATTCGAAAACCATCTTAATCTTAAATGACTGTAAGCATGTACACATTTAAAATTCAATAAAAATATTGAATAACAGTTACATCATGTACTAATTTAAAATGCCATATGAATACGAAAATATTCAAATTTGTTTATAATGCATTTCTTTCTTTCATCATCTAAACTGACATTACCTGCACTTTCACAAATTCATTAAAAACCTGATACACTTACTTAAGTTAAATCAGCAAATGAATATCCGAATACTATGAATGTATTGACGTTAGATACTTACGCATATATACGGCTTAGCTGGAGTGAGCCTACTACACCCACAAACAAGTTTACTAAGCACAGGTTGATGTTCCTAGGTACGATAATTAAAGAATATCTTGCCCAAATGAAACCTGAAAAATAAAGCATTGTTTAAAAAACCTCCTACTTCCATTTTTTGCGTTGTTTTCATGAAGATTAAGTGATCAGTTTTTGTCTCGACTTAACATAAAATATATTTCAGATTAATGTAGAGTACAATTAGAGAAGATTTGAAATGGTGTATTAGTTATTTCATAATCACATATTGTGTTCAATTAAGTATTCCGTGTAGATATATAACAATTGGTTATATGTTGATGTACCAGCAATGATAACATGATAATATATCATTATTGTGATTATTTTATACCTACATACCACTCAGTAATGCCGTAGACTGTAGTATACTGATTATTTTATACCTACTTACCACTCAGTAATGCCGTAGACTGTAGTATACTGATTATTTTATACCTACTTACCACTCAGTAATACCGTAGACTGTAGTATAATGATTATTTTATACCTACTTACCACACAGTTATGCCGTAAACTGTAGTATACTGATTATTTTATACCTATTTACCACTCAGTAATGCCGTAGACTATAGTATACTGATTATTTTATACCTACTTACCACATAGTAATGCCGTAAAATGTAGTATACTGATTATTTTTTACCTACTTACCACTCAGTAATTCCGTAGACTGTAGTATACTGATTATTTTATACCTACTTACCACTCAGCAATGCCACAGACTGTAGTATACTGATTATTGTATACCTACTTACCACTCAGTAATGCCGTAGACTGTAGTATACTGATTATTTTATACCTACTTACCACTCAGTAATGCCGTAGACTATAGTATACTGATTATTTTATACCTACTTACCACTCAGTAATGCCGTAGACTGTAGTATACTGATTATTTTATACCTACTTACCACACAGTAATGCCGTAAAATGTAGTATACTGATTATTTTATACCTACTTACCACTCAGTAATGCCGTAGACTATAGTATACTGATTATTTTATACTGACTTACCTCTCAGTAATGCCGTAGACTGCAGTATACTGATTATTTTATACCTACTTACCACTCAGTAATGCTGTAGACTGTAGTATACTGATTATTTTATACCTACTTACCACTCAGTAATGCCGTAGACTGTAGTATACTGATTATTTTATACCTACTTACCACTCAGCAATGCCGTAGATTGTAGTATACTCAGCTTTTCTGCCGGACGAGTCACATCTCCCAGACCAGCTATTACGAGAACCTACAAATTTACCAAACGTGGGATAACATTAGTGAATAAAGCTGACTAGTTAACGACATTTCACATGGTGATCATTTGACATCATAGGGATACTGGGATGTATATTCAGTTGCAATATTATTTCCGCTGAATGAGGATTTTTGTTTCTTGAAAATTTAAAAGTATATATTGCCCGACTAATTATTAATGATACTCCCGTTTAGGGACTTTAGAAATCGTAATGTTTGCAACGTTCAAGAGACGGATACAGCACATTAAACATTAATAGGAAGTTAATGTGTGAAAAAATCTTATTAAACTACGTATGGTTCTTTATTCCCAATTTCACTATAATCAAGTTAGATTTATACCAAACGGCAAAACATCCCAAACTCAGTTATTTACATTTCACCATTTAGTTATACTTATAGGTTAAAATGAGTAAACTTGCCTAGGCTATAATTGGTTGGGTGTGGACCCTGAAGTGATTTATCATTAAAACATACTTGCTGTCTTAAGAAGGTGTTTATTTTGTATGATAGCTATTTCGTTTCAGATACACTAGGAACGGTCAACGAACGACATAATTGGTATATATAGCCATTCGCTATTCAACCTAGATCTTTCCGATCGTGACAAACTGATCACCATCAGATATGTTTTTTTTGTGACCGTAAGTAAATGCGTCAGACAACATTGCCCATTAACATAGATATTTGAGGGATAAATCTGAATATGGCCATAATGCATTTAGGTCCATCGGAATGTCCATATCAAAAGGTATCAAACTAATTTTACTTGATGACGTCAGTTTCTGTAAATGGGTTATGTAAATTTTCTTTTTCTTATTGATGTTTTCGAGTATATTTTCTATGCGCAACTATATATGGATTATCATATTTTAAATTAAATGTATGAATAAATACAATAACGACTGACTATTTATTATTGTTGATTGAAATTAGGCCAAGGACCCAGGTACGTGTGCACCAATAGTCTAAAGGAGGCAACTCACTAGTTACAATGTTCTTTAACATTATTTTTGATACCTTTAAAATATATTTTGTTTTATTGTCATCAAGATGAACATAATCATCGAGGACAATTGATGTTATTTTCAAATATCATTATAAAAAGATATTTTCTTTTTTTCTTTACCATTAATGTCCATTAACAACACACATATTTCTTGTGCATGTTATTATACCCTAGTACAGTTTGTAGGAACACAGTTTCAAGTTGAACACTGAGGATACCTAAAGTATTTTAGCAAAATAATGCACAATGATTTCGTGCAATTCGTGTTATGATAAATCTATTCAAACAACTATATATTTTTTTCGATCATACTTGTATGTATCGACATGCTTAGGTACCACTTCATGATGTCTGTACCTTGTATTTACCTACTATTTACGCATAGCGCATAATCTAAACAGTCACCGTTGTTCAGACAGACACATAGGGTATGTGTGTACATAATTTATGATATGTATTTGAGGAATAACATCGTGATCACAAAACATTGCCCTACTAAGATCACAGACAATACGTAGATGACCTATCTAGCTATGTTGTCAATGTCGGAAGGTAGATAACTCCCCTATAATTAAGAAATTAAAAAGGTTTAAAGATAACATTTAAAGTAAGTGACTTAATATTCATACTTACCCATTTAAAACATGGCGCCCAAAAGAATATAGTTTTTGGACCTACAACAGATATGAAACAACACAAAAAGAAAGATCTCAACAAGCAATTCATTTCAAAAGGAATAAAATACTTTTAAGAAACATACGAAATGATTTACTAGAGAATTTCCATAACGTCATTTTGATGTACTTGGAATTCTTGAATTTGCTCACTAAGAGAACCAAAGACATGCTTACGGACACTTTGATAAATGGTTATAACGCACGCTACATAAGGAAGCTACATGTAATCTACAACACTAACTCTGTTGTGGATAAAATCAAAATAATAGAGCTGATCAATTATAGTAAATGTACGGTTGTATAGAACACACCTACAACAATTAAGCAAACACCAAATGTGTAATTTTTTATACCAATTTTCCCTACTCACAATGTCCATACACTGATTCTTTCCATGTTACACAGCTCTAGGAGGTGTTCATTACTGTGAATTGTTTATAGATATATATGGGTCAAAGAAGAAATATCAACAGGATTTTTCCAAATGACAACGGGATCCCATCAAACGTCTGTAGGATACGAATTACTTCAAATGGTAAATATGAGATCAAGAAGTAATTCCAACCGTGTGGACAAAATAAATGTCAAATTCGAGGCGATCTGCCCTTTTATCAAGACACACAAAACGAACACGATTATATAATAGGATACGAACAGTAATACGGGATGATGATAGTAAACGTTTACTATAAAACAATTACGACTGACTTATTACGTGAGCGCTTTCGCCCCATTCACGTTATAAGTCAGTCGTTGATTGTTTTTATTTCTTATAGATTTCGTCCGTAAGGATTTGTCTTCATTTTTTATTATATATATAATACCAGGGTGCACACTTTTACCTGTCTGAATGGTGACTGTTTGTATGGAGGCACAGTCATGTTAAACCTATAAATCTAGATATACCTAGCTCTACAAATGATTAATGAAAACATATTTTGTGTGCCTAGATATAAAATTTTAGATTTACTTGAACACAAAAATGTAAGTTGATAAAAAGTATGTATGTAACGGGGCTAACATTAGGCATTATTATTGATATGAAGCTTATAAATCTGGGCAAAATATGCGAAAAATGTACATTTTAATATAAACAAGTCCACAAGATTCGTAACATGTTTTTTTTCGCCAAATAACCATGCCATGATATTCACTAGTATATAATGGCGGTACAAAGATTAGACTTTACAGAAATACACACATCGATTTCTTTTTGGCATTGTCAGGCAAATGGTGGTTATAAATCATATCACACGCAACTATGGCGCTCCAATTGATACCGATGTACATATTCAATGTCATATTGTCATCTGAGCGTACCAATCGGCATGATTTGCCCCACAAACTGTGGTTGAAAACGTCTTTCTTTTCTCAAAACTAGGGCATCGTTATTTGGTGACAGAAGAAATATGTTCCGAACGCGGTGAACTTGGCATACTGAAATGTGTTTCATGCACATATTTTGCTTTAATTTACCTTATCTTTTTTTTAATAAACCAAGAGTAAACATATACCCTGTTAATTGTTTTAAAGCTTTTTCCATCGAATAGAAATTCAACGTGCCACTCAAATAATTTCATTCTTGTCTGTTTCGCCAAATTTCAATTTATGTTTCAAGAAACTGGTATGTATTTCATTTTATTTTTAGTCAAAATGTTCCTTGATAATGTAATATTCAAATACATTTTAATTATGTAAGAAATAAGACCAAAACTGTTGTTGAATGCTGATAGTATAACCAACACTAGGACATTTCAATCTCCCTTATCTAAATCTAAAAATGTAATACATTTTTGTATGTAGACTTATCAGTGTAATTCACCATAGACTTTGTTTTGTATACGTCATCAGATCATATTGTATTGTTAAACGATTTATTTACTGATGTCAAATTCATATGGACATTTAATTAAGAAACCTGCTTTACTGGTTTCCTTTTCAAATTGAAAGTCATGGTGTTGGACCAGATATAACAAACAAGGATTTCTAGGTTCATATCGGGGTGAATACTGTTACGTCAACAACACACGTACAAATGTATGTAGTACAGCAAAACGCAAAATGACTCATCAACCCCATAAACCAGGGCTAGCCCTACTAACACGACAGGTGTCAACCCTAGATTTCCATAAAATATCTTCTTTCACAATTACTGATTTTGATTATTTAATGACAAAAAAACGTCATAGTCATGGAAAATAATAACATGAGGGTTATGCTGGTGGAATATGAAGTTGACAAGTCCTGCACCATTAGACTCTGATAAGGGAATTAAAGTGGGTCATCGTTTTACAGGTGGATAAGACATGACGATCGAATTCAGCATATTTGTCTTATAAGCAGCAATGCAGTATATATCCCTCCCTTTAACTACCTGCAGGGTGGTTCCACTGTGTCGCATAACGCTCCGGAACGTATCCATCCGCCACAGTGACTACTGTCCGGTAGATCCTGGAGAGAACCCTCATTGGACAGTGAGACTAGCGTTCCTTAGTTTGGACTACATTACCTGTGTCACTAACTAGTAGATGTCTAAGATAATACCTCGCTGGTACTTCATGCACAGTACTAGCTTCCGTCCCATAATGCTTTGCAAATATTTGTCGTATTCGCGTTCTCTTAAATGTTTACATATACAGAATATATCAATTCATTAAAATAAATAATCATATATTGCAAAAATTATGTTATTTCTATTACTTACATTTTCATCATACACAGTGAAAATGACCTTGCATTCTCGAACATGTAACGCAAGCATACAAAAACATAGAATAAGGATAAGGAGACAAATTTGATATTTCTATTGCACTATGATGATATCTAGACGAACTCTGGCGACTGACAGCCATTTACTGGTATGATTATGGATAATGATACATATCAGGCTCTGTTTAAATGCCACTTTCACATAAAGGAAATAAATACATGTTGTTGCATTATTCTCACTATCTTTAAGAATTATGATATCATCGACAGAAAACGGACGGATATTCTTTTTCATAGACGCTTCTATGAAAAAGAATGTCCGTCCGTTTTTGTCTATGACTTCATAACCACAAAATATATTGAGAACAGTGCTTATAATTTCATTCAGATAACTCAATCAGGTACTTATAGGGATTAATGTCCGTGATTTTACTTACTTTTACAATAAAACAAATTGAGTTGTGGCTAATTGATATCTTATCGAATAATTTAGTTTGGCCAATGACTGTGCCGTTTCTGCCCCACAGAAACGTTCTGTATCATAATACTAGTTATTTTGGTCTATGGAAAAATAACCTCAAAGATTTAACCAATAGGAATGCGTGTAACATATGGAATTAAATCCTATAAACATAACTTTAACACTGTTGTAGTTTAAAATTATTACGATACATTGAAAATAAGCCATATTTAGTCTGTATTTGAACAACCATCGGTATTAATACATTTATTCATTATTTCGAAATGCAGTACCTTGCGAAAACAGTCACCTCATAATATTTGCTTTCGGTGAGATTTTTGATGTTATATCGATTGAGGATAAAAAGACAATTTGATGAATGAATGATATCTTTCGTATAGACTATAGTGATGTGTTCTGAGTTTGTTTTACAGATTCCCCGAAAGGCACAGGGAAAGGTCTGAAGATAAAAAGTACGAGTTACTTCCCATTGACTATATATTTACCCTTCATTTGAAAAGCTTACATAGCATAATAGGGTCCTTTTTACGTGTAGATACTATAGCTATCTATTTACTAATATATGTTCATTTTGAACTCACAGTTTTAAAATTGACATACAAAAAACATATCATTATGTATAAAAAAGATATTGAAATATTTTCGTTATTTTATGTGTGGTCGAAATACATCCCATTATCTCACTCACCAGATTACGGACCTTCCTTTGTTCACCCTCGTGCTATTATGTAACATAATATCGCTGTATGAGCCGTTTTCGAATCGACATTGGCTTAAGTACAAGTATACGCGTGTATTTACATAAATGTAGCACTGAGCTGATTTCAATCGTCAGTTATGGAAGGGTGAATATCAATTAGACATTGGCAAATTCAGTATGGCAAGCGTTCATTAAATTGGCATTTGACATTTATCATCATTGGTTAAATGTCCAGCTCAATGCTTTATTTACATTTGATAATCACATAAAAAGTGATTTTGTACCTGACATGAACAACCATACCACGTCACGCACGGAACTGCCATTTGAACAGCTTTGTCCTCAGAACATTTTATTAAGAAAAGACATTTAATATAAAAAAGATCACATAGTGCATATTACATTGTGAAGGGAAACAACTTCAACAAATACTTATGTATTTATTTAAACATTTTATCTATTTTTACTCAGCAAAATCTGTGGTTTAGTAGTAAAATTTGGATTGTTAAATTAATAAATATTTAAGTCAACTTTAATTTGATTGAATTTAATTATCCTTTATCTTTTCCAAACATTAATACTCAAAAGATATATATATAATTAGTTATGTTAGAGCTATTATATAGATTAAAGTAAACAAATATATGTAACGTTTTCAGTGGTATAAATCTTTACGAAATATTGAATTGTAGTATTGTTCAATTTATAAATAAAATATATACGCAAAAGCTTATTCAATTATTTACAACACACTATAATTGTTTTGAAGCTTAAATTAAGTTAGAGTATCAAAGGGATCTAAAAATCCCCGTATCAAAGCCGATGGTATTTCAAGCATTAAACAAAGCCAACTGTGTTTGGTAAAGTTACATGTTGCAATGAAAATATCCTTGCACCTGTATATGATCATGTATATCTTGTACAAAAGAAGTCATACAGTAAATGGCATTTGTCTTTCTGTCTACTTTGTTTATTCATAACCAATTATTGTACCCCAACTACTGTGTCGTGTGTTACTGAGGAGGCCTAAAATATTTTATCTGGTATTCCATACATTGTATTTTGAATCATTATTAGAAATTTTAGATATCAAAATTAAGCTTGACCGTGCAGTTTCATATAACCGCCATTTCAAGTGACAATATACTAAACTTTCTACCCAAAGTTAGGTTAAATCGTTAAGATATTTTCGTATATGTTGTAAAAATAAACTTTATCAAAAATGTTTATATTGTGTATATAAACATCGAATGAATAAATCCCAAAAACAAATAATAGATTTCTAAGTTTTAGCATTTGCTTTGCTTCATTGAAAATTTCATCTCTCTGGTTTTTAAATGTGCTCCAAAATCAGAATAAATAATTCTACATTCTACATAACTGCTTGTTATGTAAAATGCTATGACATAGAAGAAATTACAAGTAATCGTTATAGAGATGACTTTGGTAACACCGCTGATCTATGAGAATGCTGGGGCTCGCCCTCTGTTTCTTGGTTTTCTTTGGGAAATCTTTTATCCAATAATGAACTTGTTTTTGCAAAATGTTCTGTCATCAGTTTTTCAATGTTATCGACTCGTTTTTCTAAACGTTTATATTGTTCTTCAAGAACTGCACCTAATGGGTGGATGTCACGTGACTTAAAATCACTTTCATACAGAAGCTTTATTTCTTCCTTTGTCATGATTAAGTACCATCTTTCCTCTATAGAATTAGTATAATCGTCCGCTATTTTGCAATACCGAATATTCGCTTTTCCAAAGTATTTTGGGAACTTTTGTAGCAGATTCTCCACGTTTATCCCTATCTTAATTGAATCAACGCGCCACAAAACCTGCTGATTGTTCAAAATATTTGAATAGGAATCGTTCATCATGGCTATCAATAGATTCAGCAGAACAATGGTTGAAAATATGATGTAAACAACGTACATGATTTTCAGGAATGTTGATGTTCTTCCTGTGTTGAGCAGAGCTTCATCTAAATGATCCGTGAAGATATCTGCCATACCGACCATTGTGTTAAATACCACGAACATGGTATCAAACGGGTAGGTGTATAAATCAGTGATGTCTGCAGATACTTGGAACAGGGCATGGAAGGAAAAGCTAAACGCTAGCAACACAAACAGGAAAACAAACATAAACCGTAGCACATCTCTTGTCAACATGCTCAGAAGCATCTTCCAGAAGTAATGCACCTGTTTGAACCCTCGTGTAAACGAAATCGAATACAGCCAGCCGATGCAGAGACATACAGACAATACATAATCGTGGTAAAGTCTGCGACTGGCAACAAGACTAAGCCATGCAAATGCCAATATTGAAAATGTGAGGTTTACTGCCAGTATGAAGAAAGATTCAGACGAAGAAATCTTCCTTCTACAGACCATGACCATGAGCACAACCATGCCGTTCAGCAGAAATATGACCGGCTCTAGCGGTACGATTATGTATGTAGCCATCAATATTGAATCCATGCTTTGGATGTCTGTACCATTTCTGAGTTCTCTAAACTTTGCCGATATTTCAAGACCGAGGAATGTGAAAGCACTCATGTACGCAACGTGGAGGAGCATCAGAAAAGTATAAGCCCAAGCTATCGTCGATGTATACATCATTTCGATTTTTCGAAAAGGTGGTAAGTTCAGTACTTTTGAAGCACGCTTTGTACAATCGCATGTAACTAGCAATTCGATGAGAGAAACAGAATTCAGAACTCGGGTTTCACCACAGCACCTTCTGTTCGACCCATTGGTCATTGGTGTCAAGTGTGTGATGTCATAGTACACAGTGTTGCTCCTCTCAAAATATGTTATCTCAGGCATAGACAGTATGCGTTTTAGGAATACGTCACATCCTCTCCTGGAAGCATACCCCAGAACAGACAGCATTCCATCGTTTCTGAAGTCGTTGATCAGCGACAAGACTGCCTTACGCTGAACCTGCTGAAACTGATGTCTGTTGTCGCTAGGATACCTTATGTCAGTCATATTGCAACACCATCGAACTGATTCGTGCAAAATGGTATCGACAACATTCATGTAAAGTGATGTATTGTTGGCATCATCTACAATAGCTGTAACTAACCGGTGAAGAACAGTATTGCCATGGTGGTCTTTACGGGCAAGGTCGGCTCCGTAGAAGATTAATCGCGTCACACAGTCTGAAAATCCGGCAGATGCAGCAAGATGTAGCACAGTTTCTCCTCTATTGTTCGGATGGTTGATGTCTGCGTCTCTCTGCATACTCTCGTATATATCCAGGGCAGTGTGTAATGCCTCCTCACATCCCGGTCGCACGGCTTCGTGCAGTGGTGTGTTGCCGTCAACATCCGTATCTTTAAATCGTACAAATCGAAATTCCCATAAGACGTCCGGACTTGCAAATTTTCCTGCTAAGTGTAACGCGTTGTTTCCAGCGTCGTCCGTACAGTTAACGCTTACCCAGTCGTGAATTTTGATAGTGTGTGACAGAACTGCTCGGGCGATGCTTGGATTAGAATTACTTGAATAGCCAACCACGTGTAACGCTGTCTCTCCAAATGCATTTCTGATGTTCGACCTAGCATTCATTTCCATTAAAGCAAGTACCGCCTCTTCATTTCCCTTCATACAGGCTATATGCAGAGCTGTTTCCTTCTTACTGTTTTGCTTATTTATATTGACCCTATTGCCGATCTCCCGTATGACCGCGTCCCGGTTGTACATGGCGGCATAGTGGAGACATGTATTCTCATCATAATCACCCTCTTCTGGGTCAAACTTCATCTTTAGTAGTGTTTTGATTTTCTGGACGCGGCCTAGGCGTGTAGCTACGCTAATTGGTGGAATGCCTGAGAATCCCGCCTTCTGTTTAGCGGCGCCGTAGTGTTTTGATAAGACGTAGAGAACATCATTTGCTTCCTGCTGTATCGCACAGTCCCAACAGTCCTCCCCGATATCGTTGTTGTGAAACATGTCGCCCCCCTTCATGAGAAGGATGTTAACGATGTCGGCGTGTCCTTTCAGAGACGCTAGATTTATAGCCATGTCGCCCTTCTCGTCCTGCCTGTTGATATCCGCTCCGTATCTGAGAAGTGTCTTCACTACTTTGATGTGTCCCTCCTTGGCAGCATGGTGTAAAGCACATTCCCCACCACGTATCACGATGTTTACATCAGCACCATGAGTCAGTAGTAGTTTTACTATTCTGTTGTTCCCTATGGCTGATGCAAGAACCAGTGGCGCCACTAACCCCATAGAGCGGATATGATTTGGGCTGACCTTACCCTTTTTCAGTAATATTTTGACTGTATTGGATTGTTCGTATCTTACAGCCCAATGGAGAGCTGTTGACTTCTTGTCGTTCTCGATGTTGGCGTCTGCGTTGTTGTCCAACAGTACAGACACAGTGGTGACGTGTCCCCATCTCGCCGCCCACAGAACTGCCGAGTCGTTCTTACTATTCAAGAGATTGACATCTATCCCCGTACTAAGGTAGAGCAGAACCAACTCTGTAAAACCATTAAATGCTGCTAGGTGATAACAGGAAAATGACCTTGACCTCTGAGTTGGAATATCCTTTACCATTTCCTCTTTTATCATTCGGTGTTGTTCTGCTTTCGATTTTTTCTTCAGGATCAATTTCGCTAACTCAATGGCGTTGCATTCTGTTATCTGATGCAGAGCCGTGCAAGTTGATCCTGGGAATGAAAATGTTTGACTTGCCAGAACTGCACCCGCTTTCTCGATAAGTACTTTGGCGACATCGAACCTCTTATGATGTAGCGCAAAATGCAGAATGTTCATGTCCTTCAATTCCCCAACGGAGGTGACGCATTGCAGCAGACTGAGATCGACCTTTTTAATTAAATCTTCAATATCCGACAGCTTTCCTTTCTCAATTTTAAAAAACATATCTAGAGCACGAGTGTTTTCTTGTGGAGATGACTGAGTGACGTCATATGTAGTTATAATTGGGTCTTCGTCATCCTCGTCCTCATCGATATCGTCGATTGGTTTTTGTTTTGCTCTCTTCTGTAAGATAATAAACGAGAATTTGTAAGCGGAAGAATCATAGCCATCATACTTCTGTACAATGAGCACGGCGAACAAATATAGATTTTAATGTTAATCCCGCATTAATATCAATGTAGAAATTGTTCAAGCGTACATAATTTAACCACCTGCGTTGCAAAGAACACTTATCATTTATCCTTTATTTAACTAATTATTTTTGCACTAGCAAATTGAATAATCTTAATATGTTAAATCACTCTGTAATTGATAAACCTGGTATATAAAGCCGATTGCAATCATTCATTAAATGTAATTACCAAACGAGATTCTCGGAGACTGACGTAATCCCCATCAGCAGACACCTCTCTAGCCTCGCCCTGGTATAGAGACTGGCGCCTGGGCCGTCTGCGCATGCACTCCGGAAGGTCATCCATATTGTTCTAAATTAAATAATTCTAAAAAAATAATGCTCGGTTAGATAGCCATGTCGCATACTATGACTCGTAAGTTTATTTCACATTTGGGACAATGATTGCAAGCTCAGTTTACGAGAGAATAAATGTAATCGTGCCTCGTAAAAAATGAAACTATACAGAAATGAATACAATGATTAAGCATATATCTGTTACGATATGTTCCATCCGAATGGACCTCGTATAAAACTACAATAATATTTTGTGTTGATTTTGAAAGCCAGACATCAGATAGTAAGGTATGTCATTGAGAGTAGCCTTCTCAATGGACAGTGTTTAAAGGAACAATATACTAAATGAAAACATGACCTTCGAAATGGCCCCTATGGATAGAAGATTAAGCCCAGGATATTATTTTGACCAAGCCACTAATTGACTTGTTGATTATGAATTTCAAAAGTAAATATGTTTTCTGATAGGTAGTTATTGACCTGAAGGATCCCCAACCACCACCCCTCTTTTTTATCTATTGTTATATGAGAACGTATTTAGTTTGTTGTTCTCTTTAGATGGTTCTTCGTTCAGAGCTAGGATATATTACCGGTATTAAAGTAATCTGAATACAATACATTTCCAAAATCGGGCACTAAAACGATAAGATGGCAGCATATGACATTACCAAATTTTCTTTAAACAAATGGTTGAAGGGTGTCGGACAACTGAGCGGTTCTTGCATACCAACGTGTACTGTTGTAAGTTTCGTAACAGTATCATTGTGTTCCTTTAGTAGGTTCGTACTATGGCCAGTTATACAAGTACTGATCTGCTGATTCTGTGATGGGTCACGCTATACCAGCAGGACCGAACCGGGACAAGTGGTTCGTTTCTTGATGCATACCAGTTTTAATAACGATTTATATTCGTTGAATTTGATTTATTATGTTTTCGTGTGCGTTTTAAAACGGTTTTGTATTATATCTGTATTTGTTATTAAGATAGACCATAGCTAGCTTTATGATTCATTGGACGGTGCCGAATCAATCTAGTACAGCTGGTATTTTTATAAGGAACGTGCGATTAGTTTTATAGTCAACAGCCAATGAACGGACAAGTGGACGATTGCAACGTAAACTGACTAATACTAATAGGCCATGGGCTAGGAGGGTCCCACATGCACCCCCCCCCCCCCCCCAAACCTCCGAACCAATATTTTTCTGAACCCTTATGACCCACTGATCACAAATCAAAATGTTAACATTGCATAAGTTGGGATGAACTTCCGGTTATGACGTCATCAAGATGGCCGCTATCTCGAATTTCACTAAAAATTGAAAAATAGTCATAACATTAACATTTTTCAACCGAAGTAGACAAATGAGGTATCAAAATGACCACAATAGAACAACAAATACATATCAGGACCAAAAAAACCCAATATATGTAGTGATTTCTACGCAGGAAATTAAAAAATCGGATTTAAAGCTCAAAAATGGTGATTTTTCAGCAAATTTTTCATATTTTGTTTGACGCAGCAAAAATGTTTCCCAACAGCAATCTATTATTTCTAATAGGTTTTTTGACCACTTATCAATCAGTGTAAGCAACGAAAACAACCAAAACCAATGTTAACATCGTGTAAGTTCCGGTTATGACGTCATCAAGATGGCCACCATCTCGAATTTCACTGAAAAATGAACAATAGTCAAAACATTGACATTTTTCAACTGAAGTAGACAAATGAGGCATCAAAATGACCACAATAGAACAACAAATACATATCAGGACCAAATAATCCAATATATGTAGTGATTTGAACGCAGGAAATGAAAAAAATAATATTTTCAGCTCAAAAATAGTAATTTTCAGCATTTTTTCATATTTGGCTTGACGCAGCAAAATTGTTTCCCAACAACAAATTATTATTCACAATCAGTTATTTGACCTCTTATCAATCGGTTAAAACAACAACAACAAAAATATATAGAAATGCAAAAGAAAATTTTTATACCATCATTTGGTTTAGAAAACATCACCGGATGCGGCATATGATTATTTTTTCCAAACCGCTAACACTACATTTTCCTGGTGTCTTGGAATTTCCTGAATATAACATTGGCTATTGACGATTTATATCTTAACAAATTTGAATTTAAAGTTGGCTGAATATCTAAGTGGGACTTCAAAATAATCCATTTTCATATTCGAAATTTTGTAGACTAGTAGCCTCTCAAACTGAATTATTATAGCAAAACGCTAACTAATAGCTATAGGGTATCAAATTAAAGTTCCGTAAATACCATGACACTTTTCTAAACATATTGTGTCTTTTAGAATGAGCACATCCATTGTTTATTTCCTGTGTATAACGCAAGGAAATATAAGATGGTCACTGCAGTGTCACATATTTCTTAATGGTAATCATTTTCGTTGTGCGTGCTTTCTCGCCAGAGTGTCGTCTTCGACCTCGGTGACCTGATGTGACATTACATTACCGGGTTACCATCGTAGTTCTAACTTATCAACTATCCATGGTCAGAGTTAAGATCAGAAACATCGGCTTCGGGATGTGGGAGCTCTTCCTTTTTCCAACGTAGTTTCACCTAGATTCACATATCGTATATGATGTTCCAGACTTCCCTGGCATGATGGAAAAGACACCAGATCAACATTCTGCGGAGGGTTGAGTTGGTTCTCCTTAATTCGTATGAAGCACAATTCCTCATTCTTGTGAACCTCAGTGACCATAAGTGGCACAGGTGGAGTCTTTGAGGTCATAAATGAGGTCTGCAGTGAAGTTTCACTCTTTGCCAAGTCTGGAAAGCACTTTAGAGAACTCTCTACTGGAGAGTCTTCAATGGTCTCTTTGCGTATACACCAGATGTGACACAACCAGCACCTTCAAGGGAGTGGGAGAAGTCAGACCAATGAAAAACATTTAACATTTATGCCCTCATTAATGACCTCGATGATATCACCTGTGTCATTTATGGTTGCACGAGGGTCCACAAGATTCTTCATACGAATTATGGAGTTATGTGCTATGGAGAACCAATCCACCATTGGAAGAATGTGCATTTGGTGTAATTTCCATTATGCCGGAGAAGTCTGAAACAGCATATACGTACGATATGTTAGAATCTGAAAGAGATCCCACATCCCTGAACCTGTTGTTCCTGATATGAACTCTGGCCGTGGATGGGTCATAAAAGGCTAGAAAAACACTGGTAATGCAGTGTCACATGAGCTCATCGACATCGAAGACGTCGATCTGGCTTTCGACGAATTGGATACTGATATCTCGAGTACTCTGATTCGGACTGCATGTACCAGCTACCAGATATGCCGTGTCTCTTCAATGGATAGGTCAGTGAGGCGAGAAAGCACGCACAATGATAATGGTTATCATTGAGAACCAGTGAAAGACATATTAGTGACATTGTAGTAACCATCTGACATTTTGCTTATGCTATGCATAGGAAATAAACATTGAATGTGCTCATTTTCGAAGACACAAACGCTTTGGGAACCGTTAATGATATTAACGGAAACACAGGCTTAGCTTAGGTTACATTTGTCAGTAGGTGTTGTGTTATTTTTGAGACGCTGCTAATCTACAAAATTGAGGGTATAACAATAATTCTTTTTTTGCATTTCTATATATTGTTGTTTTTGTTTTTACTGATTGATAGGAGTTTAAATAACTGAATACGAGTAATAATTTGTTGTTGGGAAACATTTCTGCTGCGTCAAGCCAAGTATGAAAAATTTGCTGAAAAATCACCATTTTTGAGCTTAAAAGCTTATTTTTTTATTTTTTCCGTACAAATCACTACACATATTGGATTATTTGGTCCTGATATGTATTTGTCGTTCTATTGTGGTCATTTTGATACCACATTTGTCTACTTTAGTTGAAAAATATCAGTGTTATGACTATTCTTCATTTTAAGTGAAATTCGAGATGGTGGCCATCTTGATGACGTCATAACCGGAACCTATACAATGTTAACATTGGTTTTTGTTGTTGTTGTTGTTTAAACTGATTGATAAGTGGTCAAAAAACTTTTTTGAAATAATAGATTGTTGTTGGGAAACATTTTTGCTGCGTCAAACAAAATATGAAAAATTTGCTGAAAAATCACCATTTTTGAGCTTTAAATCCGATTTTTTCATTTCCTGCGTAGAAATCACTACATATATTGGATTTTTTGGTCCTGATATGTATTTGTTGTTCTATTGTGGTCATTTTGATACCTCATTTGTCTACTTCGGTTGAAAAATGTTAATGTTATGACTATTTTTCAATTTTTAGTGAAATTCGAGATGGCGGCCATCTTGATGACGTCATAACCGGAAGTTCATCCCAACTTATGCAATGTTAACATTTGGATTTGTGATCAGTGGGTCATAAGGGTTCAGAAAAATATTGGTTCGGAGGTTTGGGGGGGGGGGGTGCATGTGGGACCCTCCTAGCCCATGGCCTATAAAGAATGGTATTACCGGACCGTTTACGTAGACATATACAGACTAATCCAGGGTGAAAGTACTTACAACAATAATGAAAAAGAAAAATATTCGCTGGGAAAGCAATTGACTAGGGCAGATTGTATGAAAGCCTTAGGAAAAGCATTAGAGATGACAATACATATAGGAATATATGAATGGGGTGTGTTACAATGTATATACATCGATTTATCGCCATAAGTGAACTGAAACATCTGAAGTTTGTGATTACTAAATATTTCTTTTGATCTTATGTAGCTAAGCGTTAAAAACATACAACCAACCCCAATGAGGTGGTTTGGGAACGGTGACGAATGTTAATTAACCGTACCGAGTTTGGGAACTGTGACGAATGTTAATTAACCGTGCCGAGTTTGGGAACTGTGACGAATGTTTATTAACCGTGCCGAGTTTGGGAACTGTGACGAATGTTCATAAACCGTGTCGTGCTTTGGGAACTGTACAACAAATGTTAATCAACCGTGTCGTTCTTTGGGAACTGTGACGAATGTTAATAAACCGTGTCGTATGCATGCATCATCGAGTTAACAGGATGCTGAACATTATATTTACTTATATTTATCTGTATACAGAGTAAGTCAGTGAAGTAGAATAAGATGATTTGAAAAGTCTATCCATGTCACCCATGGAGCGGAACATAATATGGTGTACATGTAGCACTATAGATTCGGAAATGAGTTAAAGTATAAATTTGACCTATCATTATACACAGACGTTGTTGGCGATCATAACTGAAAGTCGGTAATAATCATAAATTTACATGATGTAAACATTATAAATAAGGGTTGCTTTTATCATAATGAATAATGTAAATTAGTGAAAAAAAACATCCTTCCTCCTCAACAGGAATATCCACGCTTCCAACATTCATCCTACTCATTTTTCAACTCTCGAATTTGTCGGCCTAAATAACGGACAACCTGCTCAACCCTTTAGCAATGATATTATATTTATCCGAACCCAAACCTTAAACGCAATAGGTTTCTATCACATCGATTGTGTATTTCTATGACAGTCATGATTAACTCGAGTTGGCTGATGTTTATGGTCACAGAGTAAAACAGGTAGATTGTTAAAACACCGGCTGTGTCCACATGGTGATAAGGATAATTTGTGATTAATGATAAATAGTTTCCTTGTTATAATATAGATAAAATCGGTTTTTCTAATAACTTCACAAAATTATATAAGATTCATACGAACTCATTTCCCTCCACACTATCTGATCTTAGTGAATATATATCCATAGGTCTTACAGCTAGTGAGAAATGGGAATTTTACTAATCATGTGATTAAGCTTATCACCAATGGAACCACCGGACGATCAACCAAACATTTTATATCTAACCAAACATTTTATATCTAACCAAACATTTCATATCTAACCAAACATTTCATATCTAACTAAACATTTCATATCTTACCAAACATTTCATATCAAATCGAATATTTCATATCTAACCAAACATTTCATATCTAACCAAACATTTCATATCAAATCGAATATTTCATATCTAACCAAACATTTCATATCTAACCAAACATTTCATAACTAACCAAACATTTCATATCAAATCGATATTTCATATCTAACCAAACATTTCATATCAAATCGAATATTTCATATCTAACCAAACATTTCATATCTAACCAAACATTTCATATCAAATCGAATATTTCATATCTAACCAAACATTTCATATCTAACCACATTTCATATCTAACCAACCATTTCATATTTAATCAAAAATAACTAACCAAACCTTTCTTATCTAACTAAACATTTCATATCTAACCAAACATTTCATATCTAACCAAACATTTCAAATCTAATCAAACATTTCATATCGAACCAAACATTTCAAATCTAATCGAATATTTCATATCTAACCAAACATTTCATATCTAACCAAACATTTCATAACTAACCAAACATTTCATATCAAATCGATATTTCATATCTAACCAAACATTTCATATCAAATCGAATATTTCATATCTAACCAAACATTTCATATCTAACCAAACATTTCATATCAAATCGAATATTTCATATCTAACCAAACATTTCATATCTAACCACATTTCATATCTAACCAACCATTTCATATTTAATCAAAAATAACTAACCAAACCTTTCTTATCTAACTAAACATTTCATATCTAACCAAACATTTCATATCTAACCAAACATTTCAAATCAAATCAAACATTTCATATCTAACCAAACATTTCATATCTAACCAAACATTTCAAATCTAATCAAACATTTCATATCGAACCAAACATTTCAAATCTAATCAAACATTTCATATCTAATCAAACATTTCATATCTAACCAAACATTTCATGTTTCATATCTAACCAAACATTTCATATCTAACCAAACATTTCAAATCAAATCAAATATTTCATATCTAACCAAACATTTCATATCTAACCAAACATTTCATATTTAATCAAACATAACTAACCAAACATTCCATATCTAACCAAGCATTTCATATCAAATCAAATATTTCATATCTAACTAAACATTTCAAATCTAACCAAACATTTCATATATATTAAAACATTTCACATCTAACTAAACATTTCATATCTAACCAAACATTTCATATCTAACTAAACATTTCATATTTCATCAAACATTTCATATCTAACCTAACATTTCATATCTTACCAAACATTTCATATCTAACCAAACATTTCATTTCATATCTTACCAAACATTTCATATCTAATCAAACATTTCATATCAAACCAAACATTTCATATCTAACCAAACATTTCATATCTAATCAAACATTTCATATCTTACCAAACATTTCATATCTTACCAAACATTTCATATCTTACCAAACATTTCATATCTAACCAAACATTTCATATCTAATCAAACATTTCATATCAAACCAAACATTTCATATCTAACCAAACATTTCATATCTAATCAAATATTTCATATCTAACCAAACATTTCATATCTAATCAAACATTTCATATCTAACCAAACATTTCATATCTTACCAAACATTTCATATCTAACCAAACATTTCATATCTAACCAAACATTTCATACCTAACCAAACATTTTATATCTAACCAAACATTTCATATCTTACCAAACATTTCATATCTTACCAAACATTTTATATCTAACCAAACATTTCATATCTAATCAAACATGTTCACTTTAGATAAACATTGTGCTTTATTTCTTTACACTGCGTTATATGTGCTGACTGATTTGACGTACCTGCTGTGTCTATGTTCCATCCATGGCTGTCTATTGACGTGCTGGTAACCTTTAGTACTGTGTCCTAACACCTATAATGGCTATTTCCACTGGGCATGAATAACAGGATTAATTTCTATGCAAATTGAATAGCTTATAATGTAATACACAGACGAAATGTGTGACCACATCAGTGCCATTTAACGATTGCTGTCTTGCACAGTAATTCAAGTTTACATACAACAACGTAACTCAGTTTACACAGTTTTTATTTAGTTGCATAAAGTTTATTCACTTTTGTGATTTAATTATCGGAAGCATTATATTTTACTTGCTGTAGTAGAATAAGGGTCACAGGTCAGGAACAATGTAAATATGGCCAATGTAGGTTTGATGCATTAGTGTTATAGACTTGTGACCATAATCTCCTACATACACTGTCGGAATTTATTGCAAACAAAAACTCCACTTTCACAAGTAATCCGACAATATGTAAGAAATACATTTTTTTCTAAGGAATACAAAACTGGAGCCTCACATACGCGAAAATTTTACACTAAAAGACGTTAAAATTCAACAGAATGAAATTTTCTCTGAAGGAAGTCTATATTGCTGTTTTTTAGCATTATAACATTGATATTTTGAATATTGAGCCAATTGGACAAACCACGATTCAGATTGGAACGCGATATAATTTTAAAATTTTGAATATGAAGCCATCCATACTTACTCAATTCATAATTCGATCATACACGTCATTTTATTTGCAGATTGGGTTTGCGATGCTGAGAATTCCAAAATTAATGTTTACCGATTCATCGACTTAAGTTTCTCGTTAAATCAACATACACTCCGTAGACCTACATTGTATGTCGATGGAATAAAGATTGCTGGTTTCCGTACTCCTACATGTATACACGCTGTCTCTGTACCAGTGTATCAGGGTATAGGTGATACATTTATATCGACCATAGTTACAATAGAGAGCATTCATACTCCCATTGATTTTGACTGCTTTATAAGCTAAACATTTACTCAGAGAAGTTATGAATAAGTTAATGCGATATAGAACTCAAGATAAACTTGGCAAAGCTTTGTTAGTCTCCTCAAACACACCGAACATTGTCCATTTTAGATTAGGCCAAAACAATGTCTGCTTAGGGTTACATTAGCAAAAAAATAGGGTCGGTAGGTCGGGAGGATTTTTTAGTGTCTTTCACTCTAAAGTAATAGCCGGAACTGGAGTCTGAGATCGAAATCGCGACTTTAATTTTTTTTCGTAGAAAAGTGGGAAAAAATAGGGTCGGGAGTAAAAAATCAGGTTCGGTCGGGTAACCCTAAACAGAATTTGTTTTTGCCTTACTATTTAATTATGTCTATTAGTTCTTTAGTACAAAGTGATGATCAAATTGGATTATCTTACATGAGTGGCTACACGAATGTGGTATGGAAATTAAACTTCTATAAGTTGATATGCCGCGAGCCTTAATGCGATTAACATAATTTCAAATTACAGAGTAATTAATGTAAATATTTATTAAGCATACCTTTAAACTTTGTTTTTATATGCATTTGTAAATCAGTTGAAATCAAGTTTGGATGTGAGATTTTCGTCTACTGAGACAGTTGTGCGATTATGAGGTCATGACTAACTACCTGTGACATCCCAAAGGTATTATTACACAAGCATGTGTCTAACGATGTTAATAACATGTCCATGTGACATAGCCGATCGGGCCAGTTATGTTATACAGTATACAGTGTATTTTAAAGACAACTGTCCTCATCAGAACCTGAAACACATTGTCCTGTTTTAAAAAAAATAAAATTCAGTTACCCGTATTATTAATACATCTCCACAAGCTAGTCTTAGCTTACCAATGATGTCAACTGAGCGAATTATTGCAATTTATTGCATTGTTTAGAAATAATGTAAAGGAATTTGCCACATACATTGTACATGAAACGGGTGTGGCATTTATAAGTGGTGAAGATCAACGGTATTTATGTAATTATAAAATTAAACATGTATGTGGTAACGTGGAAAGAAAAATAAATGGATTCCAACTCCATAGCATTCGTGTAATTTAACTACAGAAACCGTACGCCCATCTCGCATCTAAATATCAACGATAAATATATATGTAGTACAATCCGAAAGTAGAAATTATCTGTGAGTATATAGTTATAGGTGTATACCTATACAATGTAAGTATAAAGTAAAAAGGTACGTATATCCACTGGATCGGAACGTGAACACGTTAGGACTGGTGTTTGGTTACCCGTTACCAACACGTAAACACGTTTACCTATATACCTGGCAGCGGCACAACACACACGTACACCGATCACTTAAAATGTTTATTGGTGTAGGTATGTAAATGGGCCATGTGTATTGACCTAACTCGTCATATACCTGGATTATAGTGACCGGTATGACGTTTATAATACCTTGTTTTGACCGGAAAATTTTAAGCTCAAACAACGAGTATGGCGTCTATACCCTTTTATACTCTTTATGGCGAGTACAACACATGATCCGGACAAGACAGGGTAGCCAAATACTGAATAACTGAGCAAGGTAAGTTCGTTTTATGAATTTTTATCGTGAATTTAAACTATATCTTGTGACGTATTTTAGTTAGAAATGTACACGTGTGATGCGAATGATACATATAAAAACGCCATACATCTGTATATGCGCCAATTACATGTACATGTTTTTATAAACATAACCTTATCTCAAAGTTAATAAGTGAGCGAAACTAAATGTCAATACATGATTGGCCGTAATCTTGTGTCCGATATCTAACTGGAATTGGGAAATTCTTTATTCTACGTCACCACAAGTAGATCAACAGTACCTATGTAGGTTTACTGGAAATATATATTTAGGTTTAATCAAGTTATCATTTAAATGTTCCTTGGTGCTATTATATAAATGTACTTTAACATTCATATGTAGATTTGTTAATGCTGCGGATACAGTAAAACTTGTATTGGGGACGAAATATAATACTATTGAGATATGATCAGATTTTCAAACCTAAGGTATCGTGTATTTCATAATGAGACAGCTAGATTATATGTCATAATTGGGTGTCTTTGGTACATGAAGCACAGATCCGTATACAGGACATCCTAGATTCAGATCTACAGTCTCTCAAACATCAACTCTAGCCCGAATTAAAAATACAAAAGAGATGTTTTTTTTAGTAAAAATTGGATAAAACAAGATAATTTTTTTAATGACAAGTAAATCATATAAGCCACATCGTCCTATATGCGACAGAAGGTGGGATTAATTGAATAGAGTTTTGTATAAGTCTTCTCAGCCTTAAAGGCCCACTACCTTTCCGGAGGTAAAACATAAAAGTTTCTTGAAAACATAAATAACGTCAAAAATATATACCCATGGCCTAAGATGAGGTTACAACACAAACATACGCAAGATTTTCTGTGTAATATATGATAACAATGAAGAGTCATTTCACTGTTTTGTCGTCTTGCGCAGTGATAGTCAACTACCGCGCGGTGTTTAGGACGACAGCGGGAATTATAAGACGACCCGCGTTATGAAAACTAGCATCTTATTTATTAAAATCAAATTGTTCACAAGGTGATGATACGTGTAGTATTAACGATAAGTTAATAACTCTTGCAACTCGATGAAATGATCGATCTCTTTGTACATTCCCATTTTAAACATTTAAAGCCGTTTCGGAAAGGTAGAATGCCTTTAAGGAGTAACATCCAGATCAATACTAAGGTAGTAGCTTACATAGAGAGTCAAGCAACTGAATAATGTATCAGGATATTCCGGATGGCGTACTTCAAAGGAGGTGAAACAACTAGTGCTAAGAGTAGTAGTGGGCTTCAGAAAACGCAAGTATGTAGACAACTCTAAGAAGCACGGAGTCTATTGTAAATACTAGTATTGAATGAAGAAAGATCAGATAGTTTCCTTCTCCTCGATAACATCGATATGCGCCTTGTTCTCCGAGCGAATCTCTAAAGATCTGTAATAGGGTTTAGTGGAGTATTGTTGCCTGTAGAACATTGGCCACCATCCGTATACTGACTGTAATAGGTTTTAGTGGAGTATTGTTGCCTGTAGAACATTGGCCACCATCCGTATACTGACAGTAATAGGTTTAAGTGGAGTATTGTTGCCTGTAGAACATTGGCCACCATCCGTATACTGACTGTAATAGGGTTAAGTGGAGTATTGTTGCCTGTAGAACATTGGCCACCATCCGTATACTGACAGTAATAGGTTTTAGTGGAGTATTGTTGCCTGTAGAACATTGGCCACCATCCTTATACTGACTGTAATAGGGTTTAGTGGAGTATTGTTGCCTGTAGAACATTGGCCACCATCCGTATACCGACTGTAATAGGGTTTAGTGGAGTATTGTTGCCTGTAGAACATTGGCCACCACCATCCGTATACTGACTGTAATAGGTTTTAGTGGAGTATTGTTGCCTGTAAAACATTGGCCACCATCCGTTATACTGACGTAATAGGGTTAGTGGAGTATTGTTGCCTGTAGAACATTGGCCACCATCCGTATACCGACTGTAATAGGGTTTAGTGGAGCATTGTTGTCTGTAGAACATTGGCCTCCATCCTTATACCGACTGTAATAGATTTTAGTGGAGTATTGTTGCCTGTACAACATTGGCCACCATCCGTATACTGACTGTAATAGGTTTTAGTGGAGTATTGTTGCCTGTAGAACATTGGCTACCATCCGTATACTGACTGTAATAGGTTTTAGTGGAGTATTGTTGCCTGTAGAACATTGGCCACCATCCGTATACTGACTGTAATAGGGTTTAGGGAGTATTGTTGCCTGTAGAACATTGGCCACCATCCGTATACCGACTGTAATAGGTTTTAGTGGAGTATTGTTGCCTGTAGAACATTGGCCACCATCCGTAACTGACTGTAATAGGGTTTAGTGGAGTATTTTGCCTGTAGAACATTGGCCACCATCCGTATACTGACTGTAATAGTTTTAGTGGAGTATTGTTGCCTGTAGAACATTGGCCACCATCCGTATACTGACTGTAATAGGTTTTAGTGGAGTATTGTTGCCTGTAGAACATTGGCCACCATCCGTATACTGACTGTAATAGGGTTTAGTGGAGTATTGTTGCCTGTAGAACATTGGCCACCATCCGTATACCGACTGTAATAGGGTTTAGTGGAGTATTGTTGCCTGTAGAACATTGGCCACCATCCGTGTACTGACTGTAATAGGGTTTAGTGGAGTATTGTTGCCTGTAGAACATTGGCTACCATCCGTATACTGACTGTAATAGGGTTTAGTGGAGTATTGTTGCCTGTAGAACATTGGCCACCATCCGTATACTGACTGTAATAGGGTTTAGTGGAGTATTGTTGCCTGTAGAACATTGGCCACCATCCGTATACCGACTGTAATAGATTTTAGTGGAGTATTGTTGCCTGTAGAACATTGGCCACCATCCGTATACTGACTGTAATAGGGTTTAGTGGAGTATTGTTGCCTGTAGAACATTGGCCACCATCCGTATACTGACTGTAATAGGGTTTAGTGGAGTATTGTTGCCTGTAGAACATTGGCCACCATCCGTATACTGACTGTAATAGGGTTTAGTGGAGTATTGTTGCCTGTAGAACATTGGCCACCATCCGTATACTGACTGTAATAGGTTTTAGTGGAGTATTGTTGCCTGTAGAACATTGGCCACCATCCGTATACTGACTGTAATAGGGTTTAGTGGAGTATTGTTGCCTGTAGAACATTGGCCACCATCCGTATACCGACTGTAATAGGGTTTAGTGGAGTATTGTTGCCTGTAGAACATTGGCTACCATCCGTATACTGACTGTAATAGGGTTTAGTGGAGTATTGTTGCCTGTAGAACATTGGCCACCATCCGTATACTGACTGTAATAGGGTTTAGTGGAGTATTGTTGCCTGTAGAACATTGGCTACCATCCGTATACCGACTGTAATAGGTTTTAGTGGAGTATTGTTGCCTGTAGAACATTGGCCACCATCCGTATACTGACTGTAATAGGGTTTAGTGGAGTATTGTTGCCTGTAGAACATTGGCCACCATCCGTATACCGACTGTAATAGGTTTTAGTGGAGTATTGTTGCCTGTAGAACATTGGCCACCATCCGTATACTGACTGTAATAGGGTTTAGTGGAGTATTGTTGCCTGTAGAACATTGGCCACCATCCGTTACTGACTGTAATATTTTTTAGTGGAGTATTGTTGCCTGTAGAACATTGGCCCCATCCGTATACTGACTGTAATAGGGTTAGTGGAGTATTGTTGCCTGTAGAACATTGGCCTCCATCCGTATACTGACTGTAATAGGGTTTAGTGGAGTATTGTTGCCTGTAGAACATTGGCCACCATCCGTATACTGACTGTAATAGGGTTTAGTGGAGTATTGTTGCCTGTAGAACATTGGCCCCATCCGTATACGACTGTAATAGGGTTTAGTGGAGTATTTTGCCTGTAGAACATTGGCCACCATCCGTATACTGACTGTAATAGGTTTTAGTGGAGTATTGTTGCCTGTAGAACATTGGCACCATCCGTATATACCGACTGTAATAGGGTTTAGTGGAGTATTGTTGCCTGTAGAACATTGGCCACCATCCGTATACTGACTGTAATAGGGTTTAGTGGAGTATTGTTGCCTGTAGAACATTGGCCACCATCCGTATACTGACTGTAATAGGTTGGGTATTTAGAACATGGCCCCATCGTATGACTGTAATAGCCTGGAGTAGTTGCCTGTAACATTGGCCACCATCCGTATACCGACTGTAATAGGGTTTAGTGGAGTATTGTTGCCTGTAGAACATTGGCCTCCATCCGTATACTGACTGTAATAGGGTTTAGTAGAGTATTGTTGCCTGTAGAACATTGGCCACCATCCGTATACCGACTGTAATAGATTTTAGTGGAGTATTGTTGCCTGTAGAACATTGGCCACCATCCGTATACCGACTGTAATAGATTTTAGTGGAGTATTGTTGCCTGTAGAACATTGGCCACCATCCGTATACCGACTGTAATAGATTTTAGTGGAGTATTGTTGCCTGTAGAACATTGGCCACCATCCGTATACCGACTGTAATAGATTTTAGTGGAGTATTGTTGTCTGTAAGCTAGTGGCAATAAGAAGTGTGTTTACTTTGATATCAATGGCACTTGTCATATGACAATGGGATTCTAAAGTAGTCCGCAAACATGTCTACACAGCATAAGGTGTACAGTCGACTAGATATCGATGTAATGGAATGTGAACTATTAGAATGGGTCATTGATTTGGTTCGCTAACGACAAATTATGTATCGGATGTTACATTTTTACAAAGGTGGGACTATATATCAGTTTCCAGTTGGGCGATCAAACTGGGTAATTTCTTACGATGCGTGGGCGATCAAACTGGGTAATTTCTGACGATGCGTGGGCGATCAAACCTGGTAATTTCTGACGATGCGTGGGCGATCAAACTGGGTAATTTCTGACGATGCGTGGGCGATCAAACCGGGTAATTTCTGACGATGCGTGGGCGATCAAACTGGGTAATTTCTGACGATGCATGTTTTCATCTCTGGTAGTTTACAATTTCCCAGAACAACCTCTGAGATGATAAGACAGGTTTTAATAACGACAAACTATAAAACATTCAGGTGTGGTTAAATAATGCATGGGTTTGTATTTACTGACTCTACAGTAGCTTTCTACATCAACGTGGTGTACATAGAGGGCCAAGTAGATTTACATAGGTCGGATGTTTCTAAAGCTACCATCGAAGTTAAGGTTTCTAAGACTGATCTGTTGACGCCTATCTCGATGTGAATTGACAAGTTTTGGAATATTATCATATAAAAAGACTAAAAGGAATGTAATCGTTTCTTCATGAAATCGATATATGCATCTATACGTTTTTTAAAACTTCTACCACCAAAATACCCGACCAATATGCTCTGATACGCTATATTTACTTACATCTAGGCTTTAGCTGCATGCACTGCATATGCCCAAAACGTGTTTTCAAAGATTTTTTTTCTGATTTCGTTCTGTGGCGCCTTTAAATGCTCATAAAAACCCTCATACGATATTGGTACCTTCAGATTAACCTATACAGTACAGGGACCATTTGGCCCATCATGCCTACATACTACGTCCTAATGTATTGACAAGATCACTTACATTACCAGGGAATATATCTAGAAATTTTCTAAAACTACCATAACGAAACTGTAAAGGATAGATGACTAAACACAATTCTTTAATATTGAAACTAGTTCAATAAAGTGAACTTTCTATATGGACCTCGAGCTTAAGAGGTGTGTTTATTTGATTGATTAGTTTAATAGCTTAACGTGTATTGACAACTAGAGTCATTAAGGATGGCCTTTCGTATATACAACGTATTGCGTGTGTGAATGTTTGCATGCTTTGAGAGGCTGTGGTACTATCGGGCACTAAATAACACATCCACTCGGCCACATTATACTGTCATAACGGACAGACCAGTCATCCAACTCCCTTTATGCTGATCGCTCAGTAGATGTAGAAACTACAAAGACCCTGGTGTGTCTCGACCAGGCACAGATTTCAAAACCTTCCTCACGGGACAACCACTCAACTCGAGGCCGAAAGCGAGTCGATGTCAGTGGAGACTTCGTTGGGAACAAGTGTTATATTCATTATATCATGTTTCTTCCTTTGACATATGATTTATAATTAATAAAACATTTCTTTAATTACTCGAGAACCTGGTGGAAATGAAATCACTACAGTTATTTTATTTTTCCCAAGTCTTTTTTGGTTTACATTTTTAGGTAATCTGACCCGAAGGGTCAGGATGACCTTTTTTATCATGTTTCTTCTGTCCTCGTTCGCCGCCCGCCGTGTGTAAACGTTTAACATTTTGAACTTCTCCAGTTCTACCAGTGCGATTTGGCTGAAGCTTGCCTAAAATGATCCTGACAGGGTCCCGACAAAGAGTTGTTATTTTTCGGGTCGATCCGAAATCCAAGATGGCCGCCATAGCCGCCATCTTGAAAACATATATTGAACTTCTTCTCAAGTCTGAGAATACTTTTTAACTCTGGAGACGCTCCTCTCCACTGAGATCCACCGTATAAACATACAGAGATTACAGTAGTTATTACCACCAGTATTTATCAGTGCTAAGCTAACTGGCGTACCAAAGTCACCATAATATACCGTCAAATTATAATCATTATGTTTGAATGATTATAATAACACAATAATTGTATATATAGGGGTTCAGAAACTTTTTGGTTTCGGCTTTGCATTGATAGCCTGGAAAGCATATATTTATATATGTGAAGCATTTCTGTGCTAGACTTTTGAAAGGCCATAGCTAGACGGTCTTTATTTATTTATGGTATTACAAACATGATCTTATTCCTTTTACAATTATTAATGCATGGTCTCTTTACAAAGCAGATTACCATTGACATAGGAAAGTGATTACGATACATTAGATTGGCATATATACATTGTACAATGTATTTATATATCTGTAACAGAACAATCACTTCATACAAGTATATATAGTTGTTGTCGCTTATGTTTCTGTAGAGTATCAACTATTTGAATTCTTTACACACTACTCATTCATTCATTCATATTAAAAAAATAAGAGACAAACTGAAATAATGCATAATAGGAATTACCGTCCATATCTCTATTACAATTTCAGAAATCTCAACATGGACGACATTCCCATGGGCATGCGCAATAGACCCCGCCGACGGTCACTAGTAGTGGCGTCTGTCCGGGAGGCGTCGGAAGATGGTGATTATAAAAGTCTACGGGAGGCTAGAAAGGTAAAAACAATGTGTCAAACATCATACAGCAAAAATGATATTATCATCAAATGTAAAGTATGTTCAGCCAATGTCGGCTTACTTAGACATAACTACATAAACCAAAATAGTAAAAACAATAGTTTAAAAATGCTGCAAGCTAATATTTTTTTTTAATGTAAGACTTGGCCAAAGGTATTACTGCCGTTGAACCCTATCTGTGAACGCCGAAAGTGTACTACAATTACGATATAGTATTGTAGTACGACTAAGTATAAATATAGGCCATGGGCTAGGAGGGTCCCACATGCATGCACCCCCCCCCCCCCCCCCCCCAAAAAAAAACCCTTAACAATGACCCACTGATCACAAATGTTTTTACATTGCATAACTTTTGGTTATGAACGTCATCAAGATGGCCGCCATCTCGAATTTCACTAAAAACGAAAAATTGTTAATAAAAACATTGACATTTTTCAACTGAGCAAATGAGGTATCAAAATTACCACAATAGAAACTAAATGTCAATACATGATTGGCCAATAATCTTTGTCCGATATCTAACTGGAATTGGGAAATTCTTTATTCTACGTCACCACAAGTAGATCAACAGTACCTATGTAGGTTTACTGGAAATATATATTTAGGTTTAATCAAGTTATCATTTAAATGTTCCTTGGTGCTATTATATAAATGTACTTTAACATTCATATGTAGATTTGTTAATGCTGCGGATACAGTAAAACTTGTATTGGGGACGAAATATAATACTATTGAGATATGATCAGATTTTCAAACCTAAGGTATCGTGTATTTCATAATAAGACAGCTAGATTATATGTCATAATTGGGTGTCTTTGGTACATGAAGCACAGATCCGTATACAGGACATCCTAGATTCAGATCTACAGTCTCTCAAACATCAACTCTAGCCCGAATTAAAAATACAAAAGAGATTTTTTTTTAGTAAAAATTGGATAAAACAAGATAATTTTTTTAATGACAAGTAAATCATATAAGCCACATCGTCCTATATGCGACAGAAGGTGGGATTAATTGAATAGAGTTTTGTATAAGTCTTCTCAGCCTTAAAGGCCCACTACCTTTCCGGAGGTAAAACATAAAAGTTTCTTGAAAACATAAATAACGTCAAAAATATATACCCATGGCCTAAGATGAGGTTACAACACAAACATACGCAAGATTTTCTGTGTAATATATGATAACAATGAAGAGTCATTTCACTGTTTTGTCGTCTTGCGCAGTGATAGTCAACTACCGCGCGGTGTTTAGGACGACAGCGGGAATTATAAGACGACCCGCGTTATGAAAACTAGCATCTTATTTATTAAAATCAAATTGTTCACAAGGTGATGATACGTGTAGTATTAACGATAAGTTAATAACTCTTGCAACTCGATGAAATGATCGATCTCTTTGTACATTCCCATTTTAAACATTTAAAGCCGTTTCGGAAAGGTAGAATGCCTTTAAGGAGTAACATCCAGATCAATACTAAGGTAGGTAGCTTACATAGAGAGTCAAGCAACTGAATAATGTATCAGGATATTCCGGATGGCGTACTTCAAAGGAGGTGAAACAACTAGTGCTAAGAGTAGTAGTGGGCTTCAGAAAACGCAAGTATGTAGACAACTCTAAGAAGCACGGAGTCTATTGTAAATACTAGTATTGAATGAAGAAAGATCAGATAGTTTCCTTCTCCTCGATAACATCGATATGCGCCTTGTTCTCCGAGCGAATCTCTAAAGATCTGTAATAGGGTTTAGTGGAGTATTGTTGCCTGTAGAACATTGGCCACCATCCGTATACTGACTGTAATAGGTTTTAGTGGAGTATTGTTGCCTGTAGAACATTGGCCACCATCCGTATACTGACTGTAATAGGTTTAAGTGGGAGTATTGTTGCCTGTAGAACATTGGCCACCATCCATATATGGTAATCCACCTATTATTATCCGAACTGACGTAATAGGTTTAGTGGGTATTGTTGCCTGTAGAACATTGGCCACCATCCGTATACTGACGTAATAAGTGGGTTTTAGTGGATTTATTGTTGCCTGTAGAACATTGGCCACCATCCGTATACTGACTGTAATAGGTTTAGTGGAGTATTGTTGCTGTAGAACATTGGCCACCATCCGTATACTGACTGTAATAGTTTTAGTGGAGTATTGTTGCCTGTAGAACATTGGCCACCATCCGTTTTACTGACTGTAATAGGTTTTTAGTGGAGTATTGTTGCCTGTAGAACATTGGCTACCATCCGTATACCGACTGTAATAGGTTTAGTGGAGTATTGTTGCCTGTAGAACATTGGCCACCATCCGTATACTGACTGTAATAGGTTTTAGTGGAGTATTGTTGCCTGTAGAACATTGGCCACCATCCGTATACGACTGTAATGTTTAGGAGTATTGTTGCCTGTAGAACATTGGCCACCATCCGTAAACTGACTGTATAGGTTTAGTGGAGTATTGTTGCCTGTAGAACATTGGCCACCATCCGTTACTGACTGTAATATTTAGTGGAGTATTGTTGCCTGTAGAACATTGGCACATCCGTATATCGACTGTAATAGGGTTTAGTGGGTATTGTTGCCTGTAGAACATTGGCCACCATCCGTATACTGACTGTAATAGGGTTTAGTGGAGTATTGTTGCCTGTAGAACATTGGCCACCATCCGTATACTACTGTAATGGGTAAGTATTGTTGCCTGTTTTGGTCCGTTACGACTGTAATAGGTTTAGTGAGTATTGTTGCCTGTAGAACATTGGCCACCATCTACGTATCGACTGGTATAGGGTTTAGTGGAGTATTGTTGCCTGTAGAACATTGGCCACCATCCGTATACTGACTGTAATAGTTTAGTGGAGTATTGTTGCCTGTAGAACATTGGCCACCATCCGTATACTGACTGAATAGGTTTAGTGGAGTATTGTTGCCTGTAGAACATTGGCCACCATCCGTATACTGACTGTAATAGGTTTAGTGGAGTATTGTTGCCTGTAGAACATTGGCCACCATCCGTATACGACTGTAATAGGGTTTAGTGGAGTATTGTTGCCTGTAGAACATTGGCCACCATCCGTATACTGACTGTAATAGGTTTTAGTGGAGTATTGTTGCCTGTAGAACATTGGCCACCATCCGTATACTGACTGTAATAGGGTTTTAGTGGAGTATTGTTGCCTGTAGAACATTGGCCACCATCCGTATACTGACTGTAATAGGTTTTAGTGGAGTATTGTTGCCTGTAGAACATTGGCCACCATCCGTATACTGACTGTAATAGGGTTTAGTGGAGTATTGTTGCCTGTAGAACATTGGCCACCATCCGTATACGACGTAATAGTTTAGTGAGACTGTTCGACTGTATAGGTTTTAGTGGAGTATTGTTGCCTGTAGAACATTGGCCACCATCCGTATACTGACTGTAATAGGGTTTAGTGGAGTATTGTTGCCTGTAGAACATTGGCCACCATCCGTATACTGACTGTAATAGGTTTAGTGGAGTATTGTTGCCTGTAGAACATTGGCCACCATCCGTATACTGACTGTAATAGGGTTTAGTGGAGTATTGTTGCCTGTAGACATCAATGCTGGAACAATTGCCACCATCCGTTATACTGACTGTAATAGGGTTTAGTGGAGTATTGTTGCCTGTAAACATTGGCCCCATCCGTATACTGACTGTAATAGGGTTTAGTGGAGTATTGTTGCCTGTAGAACATTGGCCCATCCATCCGTATGTTAGTGGATATTTGCCTGTACTTGGCCCCATCCGTAACTGACTGTAATAGGGTTTTAGTGGAGTATTGTTGCCTGTAGAACATTGGCAGAACATTTTAGTGGAGTATTTGCCTGTGAACATTGGCCACCATCCGTATACTGACTGTAATAGGGTTTAGTGGAGTATTGTTGCCTGTAGAACATTGGCCACCATCCGTATACTGACTGTAATAGGTTTTAGTGGAGTATTGTTGCCTGTAGAACATTGGCCACCATCCGTATACTGACTGTAATAGGTTTTAGTGGAGTATTGTTGCCTGTAGAACATTGGCCACCATCCGTATCCATTGGCCTATACTGACTGTAATAGGGTTTAGTGAGTATTGTTGCCTGTAGAACATTGGCCACCATCCGTATACCGACTGTAATAGATTTTAGTGGAGTATTGTTGCCTGTAGAACATTGGCCACCATCCGTATACCGACTGTAATAGATTTTAGTGGAGTATTGTTGCCTGTAGAACATTGGCCACCATCCGTATACCGACTGTAATAGATTTTAGTGGAGTATTGTTGCCTGTAGAACATTGGCCACCATCCGTATACCGACTGTAATAGATTTTAGTGGAGTAATGTTGTCTGTAAGCTAGTGGCAACAATAAGAAGTGTGTTTACTTTGATATCAATGGCACTAGTCATATGACAATGGGATTCTAAAGTAGTCCGCAAACATGTCTACACAGCATAAGGTGTACAGTCGACTAGATATCGATGTAATGGAATGTGAACTATTAGAATGGGTCATTGATTTGGTTCGCTAACGACAAATTATGTATCGGATGTTACATTTTTACAAAGGTGGGACTATATATCAGTTTCCAGTTGGGCGATCAAACTGGGTAATTTCTTACGATGCGTGGGCGATCAAACTGGGTAATTTCTGACGATGCGTGGGCGATCAAACCTGGTAATTTCTGACGATGCGTGGGCGATCAAACTGGGTAATTTCTGACGATGCGTGGGCGATCAAACCGGGTAATTTCTGACGATGCGTGGGCGATCAAACTGGGTAATTTCTGACGATGCATGTTTTCATCTCTGGTAGTTTACAATTTCCCAGAACAACCTCTGAGATGATAAGACAGGTTTTGATAACGACAAACTATAAAACATTCAGGTGTGGTTAAATAATGCATGGGTTTGTATTTACTGACTCTACAGTAGCTTTCTACATCAACGTGGTGTACATAGAGGGCCAAGTAGATTTACATAGGTCGGATGTTTCTAAAGCTACCATCGAAGTTAAGGTTTCTAAGACTGATCTGTTGACGCCTATCTCGATGTGAATTGACAAGTTTTGGAATATTATCATATAAAAAGACTAAAAGGAATGTAATCGTTTCTTCATGAAATCGATATATGCATCTATACGTTTTTTAAAACTTCTACCACCAAAATACCCGACCAATATGCTCTGATACGCTATATTTACTTACATCTAGGCTTTAGCTGCATGCACTGCATATGCCCAAAACGTGTTTTCAAAGATTTTTTTTTCTGATTTCGTTCTGTGGCGCCTTTAAATGCTCATAAAAACCCTCATACGATATTGGTACCTTCAGATTAACCTATACAGTACAGGGACCATTTGGCTCATCATGCCTACATACTACGTCCTAATGTATTGACAAGATCACTTACATTACCAGGGAATATATCAAGAAATTTTCTAAAACTACCATAACGAAACTGTAAAGGATAGATGACTAAACACAATTCTTTAATATTGAAACTAGTTCAATAAAGTGAACTGTCTATATGGACCTCGAGCTTAAGAGGTGTGTTTATTTGATTGATTAGTTTAATAGCTTAACGTGTATTGACAACTAGAGTCATTAAGGATGGCCTTTCGTATATACAACGTATTGCGTGTGTGAATGTTTGCATGTTTTGAGAGGCTGTGGTACTATCGGGCACTAAATAACACATCCACTCGGCCACATTATACTGCCATAACGGACAGACCAGTCATTCAACTCCCTTTATGCTGATCGCTCAGTAGATGTAGAAACTACAAAGACGCTGGTGTGTCTCGACCAGGCACAGATTTCAAAACCTTCCTCACGGGACAACCACTCAACTCGAGGCCGAAAGCGAGTCGATGTCAGTGGAGACGTCGTTGGGAACAAGTGTTATATTCATTATATCATGTTTCTTCCTTTGACATATGATTTATAATTAATAAAACATTTCTTTAATTACTCGAGAACCTGGTGGAAATGAAATCACTACAGTTATTTTATTTTTCCCAAGTCTTTTTTGGTTTCGCTATTACATTTTAGGTAATCTGACCCGAAGGGTCAGGATGACCGTTTTTATCATGTTTCTTCTGTCCTCGTCCGCCGCCCGCCGTGTGTAAACGTTTAACATTTTGAACTTCTCCAGTTCTACCAGTGCGATTTGGCTGAAGCTTGCTTAAAATGATCCTGACAGGGTCCCGACAAAGAGTTGTTATTTTTCGGGTCGATCCGAAATCCAAGATGGCCGCCATAGCCGCCATCTTGAAAACATATATTGAACTTCTTCTCAAGTCTGAGAATACTTTTTAACTCTGGAGACGCTCCTCTCTACTGAGATCCACCGTATAAACATACAGAGATTACAGTAGTTATTACCACCAGTATTTATCAGTGCTAAGCTAACTGGCGTACCAAAGTCACCATAATATACCGTCAAATTATAATCATTATGTTTGAATGATTATAATAACACAGTAATTGTATATATAGGGGTTCAGAAACGTTTTGGTTTCGGCTTTGCATTGATAGCCTGGAAAGCATATATTTATATATGTGAAGCATTTCTGTGTTAGCCTTTTGAAAGGCCATAGCTAGACGTTCTTTATTTATTTATGGTATTACAAACAAGATCTTATTCCTTTTACAATTATTAATGTATGGTCTCTTTACAAAGCAGATTACCATTGACATAGGAAAGTGATTACGATACATTAGATTGGCATATATACATTGTACAATGTATTTATATATCTGTAACAGAACAATCACTTCATACAAGTATAGTTGTTGTCGCTTATGTTTCTGTAGAGTATCAACTATTTGAATTCTTTACACACTACTCATTCATTCATACATATTAAAAAATAAGAGACAAACTGAAATAATGCATAATAAGAATTACCGTCCATATCTCTATTCCAATTTCAGAAATCTCAACATGGACGACATTCCCATGGGCATGCGCAATAGACCCCGCCGACGGTCACTAGTAGTGGCGTCTGTCCGGGAGGCGTCGGAAGATGGTGATTATAAAAGTCTACGGGAGGCTAGAAAGGTAAAACAATGTGTCAAACATCATACAGCAAAAATGATATTATCATCAAATGTAAAGTATGTTCAGCCAATGTCGGCTTACTTAGACATAACTACATAAACCAAAATAGTAAAAACAATAGTTTAAAATGCTGCAAGCTAATATATTTTTTATAATGTAAGACTTGGCCAAAGGTATTACTGCCGTTGAACCCTATCTGTGAACGCCGAAAGTGTACTACAATTACGATATAGTATTGTAGTACGACTAAGTATAAATATAGGCCATGGGCTAGGAGGGTCCCACATGCGCCCCCCCCCCCCCCCCCCCGCCCCCAAAAAAAACCCCTTCGAACCAATATTTTTCTCAACCCTTATGACCCACTGATCACAAATCAAAAATGTTTACATTGCATAAGTTGGGATGAACTTTTGGTTATGACGTCATCAAGATGGCCGCCATCTCGAATTTCACTAAAAACGAAAAATTGTCATAAGTAAAAACATTGACATTTTTCAACTGAAGTAGACAAATGAGGTATCAAAATTACCACAATAGAACAACACAATACACATCAGGACCAATTAATCCATTATATTTAATGATTTGAACGCAGAAAATGAAGAAATCGGATTTTAAGCTCAAAAATGGTGATTTTTTTTTAGCAATTTTTTCATATTTGAATAACGGAGCAAAAATGTTTCCAGACTTGCAAACTTTTATTTCTAATCAGGTTTTTGACCACTAACAATCAGTTTAAACATCAGCAACAACAAAAACCTTTTTAACATTGCATAAGTTCTTGTTATGACGTCATCAAAATGGCTGCCATGTTGTTATTGTTCCTATGAAATTTCCTCCTTTGTAGGAGCACCATGTGGACAAATAATCCAATATATGTAGTAATTTGTACGTAGGAAAGGAAAAAATAATATTTTAAGCTCAAAAATGGTGATTTTTCAGCAAATTTTTCATATTTGGCTTGATGCAGCAAAAATGTTTCACAACAACAAATTATTATTTGTAATCAGTTATTTGATCTTTTATCAATCAGTAAAAACAGCAAAAAAAGTAAAAAATATATAGAAATGCAAAAGAGAATTATTGTTAAACCCTCATTTGGGCCTTCATAAGTATACATGTATCAGCGGGGACCGATGATATGTCAACTTAAACAAGTTTGATAGTCTGAGATTGATAAAATTATCGTTGGTGTTATTTTCTTTATTACATGATGAGTGACTGACTTAGTTTTCATTATTCTGGAAGGTCAGGAAACTCATGATCTATATATAAAATCTACCTTGCATGCAGTTCAAGTTTGGAGATACACACACATGTAATGTACGTCTCGTGGTACTGTACGTGCATGTAGAAATTGTCTATTACATCACAAGCATTGGCCTTTATAACATCTAATTTTAAATTTTAGGCGAATGTTTGCGACACAAGAAAAATTAATACGCGGGGTTTGTTTAAATTTTGATACATCTCAAATTTAACCTGAATATAAATTTACGAATACAATTTAAAAACCGTTAGGATTTCTGTAATAAACAAGCATAAACTACAATGTATGTGTTAAATGCAATACAGATATATGTAAGATTATAATTAGATACTGTGAAACCCGTCATGATCTAATAAACTAGGAGTTTTAAAATGAAAGGCAGATACGTATACGAAAAGCCGTAATGATTTCTATCATATTCCGAAACAATATTTGCTAAATGAATTTTAGTGATAGCGAAAGTATAATTGAAGTAATAAAAACCCTTTTTATGGTAAAGAACTTAATTTCAACGAGAATATAAATTACAACACAATTTTCAAATCTATGAGGATTTGATATCGTAAGGTTTTGAAAATAATTAACTTTATGAAATAATATTTAAAGTCGGATAAGCAGCGAACATTTACATGAAAAAAATGGAAACTTTTATGAAATTCCGGCATTTGACCATCAAATATTTTATAAAAATAAATAAACCAAGAAATATAATGATTTAAACACAATTAGGTAAAATCCACAGGAATCTATATCCCGGGCTATACTCATCGTGAAATTTTGATATTTTTTATCATAAGCTTTAGATATTGCCGAGAATTTTGTTTTGTGAAATATCATTTTGTGAATAAAACGAATCTGTATGTTCATGACAAAATTGAGTAATTAATCTAGAGAATTTTTTTTTGCAAATGGTAAGTCTTAGTGACGGGACTTTGTATAGATGTGTAGGTTGATTTTGAAAGGAAAATTATCGCTCTTTCCAGCGGAAGTGGCCTTTTTATGAAGATGTGCTAGAAATGTAAACGTAGATTGGTTAGAAATCTAGCGACAACGTTCAGCTGACGTTTGATTCTCGATAAATGAGATTTCAAACATTTTTAACTCCGCCAACTTCAAGTTCAGCCAATCATCGCCACCTTAGGGTGAGTGGGACGCGATTATCTTGTTGCGTCACTTCATTCGATACAATGTACACTCGCTACAGTAGTATTTTACTTTCGTCGTTCACAGATAGTGTTCAAAGGCAGTAAAATGGTATGTATAGCCACACAATGTTACAGAATTTAAAAGCTACGAAAACAAGTAAACACTCGGCTGGTGTATGTTCTCATGTAATGCAAAGGTTACCTACCCAATTCCAAGCCTGCTTCCTAAAACAATGAAACATATAATTTAATAAATAAAATATAATGACTTACTTTATGCCATTATTTTCGAGGTCGAGATTTGATATCAGTGTTCACTATATCTTCATTTTCTTACAATTGTAGGCTAAAAATCAAGCGAAGTTGACCACCATCTATGAGTCAAGTCTGAAAGACGACAGTGGTATTGTAAGCGAGGATGCGATCGATATCGGCCCGTCAAAAATGACACAGCGTCCATTTTCACCACCGACAGATGAGCGGTATGAGAAAGTCAGGGTTCAACTTTTTAAAGTTGTGGAAAATGGAACACCATCCGATGTCATAGACATGATGAAAAAGGCGGAAGGTTATGTCCCTTTACACCACGCTGCTATGTTAGATCCTCTCAACAATCAGACTATCTTACACTTCGCACTGAAAATGAACAGGATCGACAACGTAGAAACAATCATTGAGAATGGCAGCAAAGAGTTATTGACCCAACTCTTCACTTTACCGAAAACAACTCGGTCCGCGCTCCATCAGATTACCGAACTAAACAAGTTAGATTTAGCAACGAAATTTATGGACAGATTTCCTACTGTAGAAGAAAAGATTGAGGTGATCAATCCTGAAACGATGATTGAAATAGAGGGCCAAAGACCGAGAACGTTTTCAGCGTATCACCTAGCAGCCTTTAGAGGCTTCACTGACTTGGTGAAACTGTTCTTAGACTCGGGGATCAACGTGGACTCCCTAAACGTGAAGAAGGACACTGCTCTTTTATGGGCAGCCAGATGGGGACACAATGATACAGTTAATTTTCTCATCGAAAGAAAAGCTGATGTTAGTTTAGAAAACGACAAAAAATCTACCGCACTCTATTGGGCAGTGCGGTATCAACTGATAGATACCGTGGTAATATTGCTGGAGAAAGGTAAAGCTAATCCTAACCAGACAAGACTACTAGGACTGGTGGCACCCATCGTTATGGCCTCGGCGCTCGGCAACAACGAAATCGTCAAAGTCCTAATCGACAATGGAGCAGACGTCAACATCACAATCCGTGGAGGAGAAACTCCTTTGCATCACGCGGCCAAAGAGGGACACATGGATGTAGTGAAGACTTTACTGGACAGAAAGGCAGATCTAAATGCTCAGGACGAAAAAGGAGAACGCTCTCTGACATTGGCAGCTCAAAACGGTCACGCCGATGTTGTGAGATATCTACTACAGCGTGGTGCGGATATGTACCACAAAAACCACTTCGGCTTCGACTCCTGGTACTATGCAATGACACAGCACAACGAAATAGTTCTTACAGCATTGACTGAACATTACAACGATCTCCGATCCCAGGGGAAAACTTTGAAATCTCCGCTCTGCATCGCTGCAAGTCTTGGAAATTGTCCAATGATCAAAATACTTCTGAAAATGAGAGTCGATCCTGAGGAAACTGACTTAGATGGAAATACCTTTATTCATCATGCTGCGATAAATAATCAGGGAAATGTGATAAAACATTTTCACAAAAAGGTCAGCATTGACGCACAGAACCACGCTAAAGAAACAGCTATGCATATCGCATGTAGACGAGGAAGCCATGACGCCGTGCTAGAACTAATGGAGAAAAAGGCCAAGACAAACGTCGGAAACTTAAAAGGAGAAACCGCCCTGCACGTCGTTGCTTCTTCAAGTAAAACGACTCCAGAGATTGCGCGCGCACTTGTTGAACATACCATCAAATCACATGACTGGGAAAGTGTCAACGCTACAGACAAAGAAGGCAACAACGCACTTCACATTGCCGGTTTATCGGCAGACCCGGACGTTCTATGGGAATTGAGATTTGTCAGATTCAAAGACGTTGACAAGGATGGAAACACGCCGCTTCACGAGGCGGTGATTTCAGGGAAACAAGAAGTTTTAGAAACCGCTTTAGATATCTACGAGAATATGCAGAGAGACGCTGATATTAACACACTGAACAAAAAATCTGAAAGTGTTCTGCATTTAGCAGCATCAGCAGGATTTTCCGATAGTATAACCAGGTTGGTGTTTTATGGGGCAGATCTGACTTGTGGTGACAAAAAAGGGAATACTGTTCTTCATAGACTTGTCGAAGAAATGGCAGAGAACAGAGGTGACTCAGCAGCCATGGAGCGTGTCATGGAAACGATCATTTTCGATTCTGTCAGGTGGTGGTGCAATCGTCACGGAATACTCTACCCTGGAGAGAATGAATCACTTTTCAAACAGTTGCAACGGAAGGCACTCTTGTCTTTGGTTAATGAATTTACCAACAAGCAGAATCTGTCTGTTTTAGGATACGCATATAAAGTTGGCTCACACAAGTTCCTCAATCGGATCCTGACAATGCCAGATGTGATGATGTTCCAAAAGGACGAAGACATTTACTTTGACATTACCCACCTTACTCCAACGACCAATTACAACCTCAGCAAATTCTGCAGCTGTGCGTCGACAAAAGTGCAGCATTCCAACTCTCATATCGATCTCCTGATGACCCTGGATGCAAAAGCAAGAGCCTCCCGGGTTCTGGACATCCCTCCAGTTCGGCAAATAGAGAGGATGTACACTGCGATATGTGCATGGGCTTATGGATTTTTTATGATAATTCACATCCTCTACATGAGCGCGTTTTCGTATATCGGTGTACACATTGCGTCAAAGTTCCGCGACCATGTGAATGGTACCCCCTTATTAGATTCGGATCCAGTGTTGATTGCCGCCTACATAATAGTCCCTTTAGAGCCTATTGTTGGTCTTTTATATGTCCTTATCGACATGTGTAGGAACATCTGTCGTCGAGAACTTCCAACTTTGAGAATGCTTCTGGCTCTAGTTTTAGTTATCATTTTTTCTAGTTTGGTATTTGTGTGGATCGCCTTGATATCAGTTCGAAACAGCGACCAAGATTATGTGTTGTCTGTTTGCCTATGTTTCGGGTGGATATTTTCCATTTCATTTACTAGGGGGTTCAAAGGAATTCACTACTTTTTCAAAATGTTGGTGAACATGATCATGAGAGATGTATTTCGTTTTCTTATATTTTTCACGTTCGTGCTGTTGGCATTTAGTTTTGCGCTCCATACCCTATTTCAAATTTCGACATCAATTGTACAAACATACCAAGACCCATTTGAAACGATATTTCTTTCCTTCAACATGATGATCGGTATGGCAGAATTGTTTGACGGGACAATTGAGGCAGGGATGGAGAGTGTTGGACGGACCGCGACATTTACCAAGGCAATATACATTGTATACATTTTGCTGTCAACAATAATTTTACTCAATCTACTGATCGCCATGATGAACGACTCCTACTCGGATATCCTCCGTCACCAGAAAGTAACGTGGCGGGTGGAGTCTGTTCAGATAGGAATCGGCATTGAAAACATGTTCCCATGGTTTCCTGGCTTATTCGGAAGAATTTATATCCAGCGTGAGAGAATCGGTATTGGAAACAAAATAGACGATGATGAAGAAGAACGATGGTATCTAGTGACGAACGCTAAGACCCTGGATAAGTTCAGACCTGAACGGTTGGAGGAGGAGTCGAACGATAAATCAACAAGCGCTTTGGAGAAGCAGATTCACGAAGCTGAAAATCGCATTAGAATAGCCGAGCAACGCTCTTTAGACGCAAATAAAAAATATGAAGAAATTTTGGCAATTCTTTCAAAACTTGAAAAGCGTGATTCATCTGTGAAATAAAGAGGATTGTCCGTGGAAAATCTGGTGTGTGTATATATATGTGTCATACTGCAGTGTTAACTTACTGTGATAGTTTTGAGCCACAAGTTACTACAATTGCCTTATGGTAGGATATATTTATCAGATCAGTGATGTAGTTCAAGTGAAATTATTCTCAGAAGAAAACAACTTATAGACATACAATCAATTTAACAATTGGCAGAGGTCGATCTGAAAAAGCTCTATTGGTGCAGTTTACAATGGATGGATGTTTCCTCAAACATGTCGGCAACCCGTCGAACCTTATATACTAATGCTTACTGTATTGATTGATATGTCGTGTGTTTGTGTTCTATAAGATGACGTTAAACTTATGACGTAAAAGTCAGTATCTTCGAGAACAATCTTCTGTAATAGGCAAAGACAGAATACCATTACGCAAAGAGACAATCACATGTATTGAAAGGTTGTTTATATACATGTTTTCGCTTGAGAGTATTATACTTTGTAGTGTAGTGCTAGTACATATTTATGCATACAAATGTAACTAGACATTTTCATCATAATGGGTACATGTGTATGACATATTGCCATGTTAAAAATGTATATATTTATGCCAATCACTTATAACTTGAATTGTATGTTTTATTTTTATCATATTTTGGCACTTATATTCAATATTGTGCACATGTGCACTTGGTTAGTTTTTTTAATGTATACATATTTGACACCTTCAGTGTCTAAATCGAGACAATACATCAATGTTGATATATACACGTAGTGACATGTATTAATATAAAATAACCCTTTTAATACACTGTTTATCTGTGATTACTCTAAATGCTCAAATAAAATCTCTTTATCCATAGTTTATACACTTTAAAATGTTCTAAAATTCTATATATGATAGTTTATTATTCTGGATAGCACTTTAATATGGCTCAGAGTTATGATGGTAATGTTTTATCAGGTGAACAACTTTTAAATGCAGACATATACATTTTTATGAAATGTATTATTAACTGGTTAATGCTCAATACCAATATGTATATTTTATTTATTCATGTGTATGTATGTTAGTAACCTTTTAAAATAACTATTGACGTTTCAAATGAGGTAACATTTGTTCTGTGATGATGTTAATAACTGTGATATTGGCAGATAAACTTATTTCATTATAGCTTACTCAAAGTTAGTGAATCTCCATATTACTAGGGTTAGTTCCCTTGTGGTAGCTATTGATTGTTTCAGAGAAATCTATTATGAGTATCGCTCACAATATCACGACGTAACAATCGACACTTCCCCACAATGTAGATAACTCTGTAATATACCGACCTACCCTTATTACTGTGATATTTACATTATCTACTGCTGACCCATATAGCCTTATAGGTAAGCGATATTTTTTAACAAATTCTGAGTGATTACGTAATACAGTAAGTGCGTATACATCGTCTGCCATATAGAAATAATCGATAAATTACACCAATTGTGTAAAGTTAAAAGTATCTGAATCTGCTGTATCAATACTACCTATGTATTCTCTATGTATGTTGATATATCAGGACGTATGAACTATCGTTAACCATGCATTGCGTTAACGATAATTTATTGTTGGATGACGACTAAAAGTTACACAACTTTTTGTAATGTTTTTTGTACTGTTTTTTTTTATATATTTGCCTTAACCATCGAGATATTTATGAGCTAGCTTTTTAAAGATTGATCATATAAGCGTACGTACATATCCTATTGTTATCCTATTAAAGTTTACACGCCTCAATGTAACAACATCACATCTGTATTTAGATGTTTATAGATTTATTTACACGTGGAAGATCCAGCAAAGGAAATATTTTACTTGGCTTTCAAGTATATGACCAAGAGACTGTCGCTTCACTAAAAATGTAAATTATTAATTGTTTTAATCATCATCAAAAATGAGACTTTCATAAAAGTAATATTTCAGAAACGCAATATTGAAAATATGCCGCAGTTAAACTCTTGATATTTACTCATAACAGCCACAACTGGTATACATGTACAAACGATCACCTATTTCTACACACTTTCAATTAAGGATTTAAATCACTGATATCCACATTTATCTCTTATAGTCATGTCATACCAAAGTCAGATAAAATGTATCTTATTTTGATGTTGGCGTTGCTATAAACATGTAGAGTAGAAGAAACAACGAGCATTTGGTGCAAAAGCTTAGGCGAGTAGAGTTTAATCATTAAATTTATGTCTGCCTGGTGACGAGTACTCAAATCCATGCAAATACTGTGCACTTTTAACAATAATTCTCATAGTATTCTCTATTTTAAAAGATTTCGTTGATATATTCTTATCTACAGGTATTTTTAGATTATCTTTATGCCTTTTCTCTTCCTGCCCTATGGAATGGAATTCAGAATTTTTCTTTCGTTTTATTTCCATTTCTTTGTTTTATTAATTTTATCTACATCTACAGAAAAGATACATTGCTTTTATGCAAGTAATGAAACAACGAGATTTTAAGGAAAATAAAATTTGAATTTAACTTTGTTAATTGTTTAATTTTGTTTTTTCTGTTCGGGTGGATATATGGTGGCTCAGATCTCAGGTCACCATTTAGGACCTAATCAAACCTTCCTCAAAGTTAAAATTGGTGCGGGGGTTGGAACGCGAATTTGGAGACGATTCCTGGGGGTGTAAACAAAAGTGAAAGAAAAAGAACAATATGCTAGCAAGAATTAGCTCCTACTCACGCTACGAGGACAGCGTGGACACGCCACTATATCTAGTATATATTACAATGATTGTTAAATTCATTACATAAACAAATTGTAATTTGACCAAGCGAAGTAATATGTAAAAGTTAAATTTTATCGGAAAAATCGAAGTGTTTCCCGCTAACAAAAAGTAGCATTCAATACAGCTACAATTTGTAAACAAGGAGTATGGAACTTTTTTTGCAAATCAATCCACGCTGACCTTTTTCCTCAAACAATACAATCAAGTACTAGATTTACCATACTAATCATATAATCAGATTGCTGTATCAAACTTTCTATGAGGTTGGCTCTTTTTAAGATAAGAGAATGACCTTGACCTACATGGTCGCCTTATCTTGCTTTGTTAGAGCTACCAAAATGGCTGACAAACAAGCTCGTACCGTCGCCATTGTGGGCAGGTAGTATAGAGTTATACTTTGTTAAAGTTAAAAGATTTGTTCATAAATAATATGAGAATGTTTTCTATTCAATATGAGTCAAAGTCAGTTATACGGTTTAAACAATTAAAGCATCTATAATTTTGATGTAAATGGTAAAAAATAAAGATTGAAAAAAAAATTTAAAAAAAAAATAGAAACAAACACTGGTTACCATTGAAAATTGTAAAAATTTATGTAATGAGAGAAAGAATGAACTGTTAATGTAAAGTTATTGATATACGTAATGACAAGGCAAAAGGTGATAAACTATGGCGGATTCTTCTGCGACGATTTTCCAAAGGGCACTGTTTTCGTTCTTGTCGCAATGAAATGCTGAAACACATTACATTTAAGTGGTATAATTGGTCGGAACTGGGCAATGGTATTCGCTTCTGGCGGCTGCAGCGTAAGGATTTTCGATAATGATGAAAAGCAAATAGAAAGTGCGCTATCGGCAGTAAAGGAAACATTGGAACAATATGAACGAGATGGTATACTAAAAGGTTCGGATACGGCAGCGGAACAAGTGTCCAGGATTACAGGATGTTCCTCTATCAATGAATGTGTGGCTGGTGCTAATTTTATTATGGTACTTCTTTATTTCAGTTTTATTGTTTCAATTTATAACAAGCAAACAAAAAAAAAACGTTAAAGGTCATTATAGTTGGGATTTGCATTAAAACAACACTTCATTTTACCTCTCTGTGAGAATATAAGAGAGTGTTTCATGAACAAGTCATTTAATATAAAATGTAAAGGAAAGAAAAATATGGAATTCTCACCAATCATTTTACACACAAATACCATTTACATGAAAAATATAACGATACCTGTATGTTTGTAAGATATGCCAAACTACTGCATTATACTAATATTTTGATCTTTTCAACGTATCGGATTTGTAACATAACTTCCTTTACTAGTGCGTGTTTTTTTTTTCTTTTAGAAAGAAAATGGGATATTTATCAAAAGTGTAAAAAATAAGTTTTATAAAAAACGTTTGCAACATCTCTTTCAAAGCCACCATTAGTTCGAGAAAAAGGGTTGTTGCAGGAAGATAGAAAATAATGCTATACTATACAACTTTTTCCTTTTTAACTGACTACAATGTCTATCTAGGAATGCGTGCCAGAGAGGCTGCACACCAAGCGAAGTGTACTCAGCCAGGTAGATCAGTATGTGACTGGAGAGGACGTCATCATTGCCAGTTCTACATCGTCCATATTTGCCTCTGTATTGTCGGAGGGTTTGCAGCACAAACACCAGGTTATAGTAGCCCACCCGGTAGGTTGTTATCGCCTATATGTTATACAATACTACAGAAAACTTTATTTAGTTTTATAGGGGCTGGCAGGTATTGACGCATGCGAACCTCTCCTTAATCTTAATGCATGATCCACGTGTAAAATAAGCCCCTAAAATCTTGACCTCATAGATGTGTTACATGTTTGAGTGATGAATCTTGGAGTAACTCTCTACCCTCAAAAGAATATCAAATGTGCATAGACATATTGTGATTAACATGGTGAATACTACATTCAATTGAAATAAGAATATAAAATGAAGACAGATCCTTAACGGAAGCGCTGACAAGTCCAAATTACTATACAATAAGTAAATATTGATAAAATATTTGTACTTTCCAGTTAAATCCGCCCTATTTCCTGCCGTTTGTGGAAATTGTCCCTGCCCCTTGGACTGACAAGGACATTACAGATCGGACCTGCCAGGTTCTCAGTGAGGTTGGGATGAGCCCAGCGCTCCTCCACAAGGAAACCAAGGGGTTCCTGATCTGTAGGATCCAGCACGCCATTACTGCCGAGTGCTTCAAGCTCATCAGGGTTTGTATTATAGACCTACATTTCATGTTTCATTCCAGTATGATATACAATAGGTAGGACTTCATGCTGGAGTACCATTTCAAACTTGAGTATCCATTGTTTCACTGTAAATTACCTGGTCAACTTTTCCACATGAACACAATCTCCTGACTCTCCTTTTACTTCCACAGGATGGTGTGGTCACGCCTGAAGACATCGACAAACTAATGCCGGACGGTCTAGGCAGGAGGTATGCCTTCCTGGGGCGCTGGAGGCATCCTATCTCAACGCAAACGGTAGGAATTTAGGTGTTTGTACAAATCCGCTTAATATCCGGTGGTGATTAACATTATTTGATGCATTCCTCTATTAAGGCACCAGTGCAGGATTGGAATAATAAACAAATGTATCATCATCTGAAGTCGTCTGAAGGTAGTCTTATTTTATATTTGATATTAATAGTACACATCATATTATAGCTTCTCAATTTGTAACAGGGATGAAGGACTTTTGCGATCGCTATGGAGATAACCTGTACGAGCTGCAGCAGGATTTCGGTCCTCCCATCAAGCTGGCTGGTACACCCCTAGACGTTATCGAGGCGGATATAGGTAAGCGTATCCCTTTGGAGCAGATCCAGCAAAAACGGGACTGGAGGGACAAACGTCTGGCTGAACTCGACATGTTTATAAATAAAACGAAAACGTGTCTATAATAAAAGCATGGTTAAATGTCAAGATGATTCTTCATGTATATTATAGGAATAAAAAGTTTCACAGATTTTGGCTTGTTTGTCTTCTTTTTTCTTTCATTTTTATAGGGTTTTTTCGCGAAGATATTACGACTATATATATATCTGAAATACAGATATGACGCTTATCTTTTGAAAATCAAGGCATTTAACGTTTTTGATTCCCAATACCTCACTCATTCGAATTCCTATATGCTACAAATCAAATAGTTCTTTCTGTGTATCTTGGTCATGTAGAGGTTGTGATTTTTTTTCCTATTTCAAACATCTTTATTTATATTCCTGGTCTTTTTTAATCAATGAGAATGACCATACATTTTAAGCACTACAACTTAAATCAAGATACAAAACATGTCCATATATTTCTATCACTTAATTTTATTTATTTTTTCATTTTACAAACATAATGTATCCACCACAATATAGTTACTCTTACTTGTCCTGTACCACATTCTCGGATCATCACACACCACATTCACTGATCATCAAACACCACATTCACTGATCATCAAACACCACATTCACTGATCATCAAACACCACATTCACTGATCATCAAACACCACATTCACTGATCATCAAACACCACATTCACTGATCATCAAACACCACATTCACTGATCATCAAACGAAACCAAACATAAATTTATCATTACATTCACCATTCAAACTTTTTATCCTTATAAATTTATCTTTACATTCTCCATTCAAACTTTTTTATCCTTACAAATTTATCTTTACATTCATCATTCAACTTTTTATCCTCATAAATTTATCTTTACATTTATCATTCAAATTTTTCATTCTTACAATTTATCTTTACATTCACCATTCAAATTTTTTATCCTTACAAATTTATTTTTACATTGCAAAGCCCTCGTGGAAATAACTCTTTCAAGGGAGACAATTATAGATATATCCCTTCACAGAGGGCCATAAATGTGTTATAATATGCATAGAAAATAAAGAGTTTCTACTCTGAGCTTGCTCTTGCAAAGTTATGAACAGGATTTTAATGTTAAATCTTTTTGTGAGAGTACTTTATTTATGCAATGCCTGTTCAATATGGGAGATAACTCTTTATCACATGATCCACCTGATATCGAGTGATTTCGCCCGTGTAATAATTTTGCTTATGTCACTAGTGTTATATGACCTGGAGCGATTTTCATTGGCTGAAAATTCATTGTGATGTCAGACAGAAACAATAAAATGATGTCAGGAAAATGACGTGACATCAGGATTACAAGAACGGCAGGATAAAATGGCGGTCTCAGCTGGATTTTCGACAAACATTTTGACATAAAATTCTTTGCTATGTAGGTTTTTGTAGATATGTGATAAAAAGTATCTGAAATTCGTGTTCATTTCATATGAGATTTTATGAAACTCGTCGAAGTTTTAATTTTGCTGGCCAAGGCTCGCAAAAATGAAAACTTCTTAGACTCGTTTCATAAAATCTCATATGAAATGAACAATTCTGTAAGATCCTGTATGTATAACAAATCCAAGGTTTTGAATTAAACCTTTTTCTATCTAACCTCAGATCAGAATATCACTGAATTAAAATACATTACCTAAAGAGGTTCTGTTTATTCTCATTTTCAAGTTAAGAACTTTACACAGGATATAATGTAAACAAATATTACTTTTGTAATCCTCCATGGTAAATAAAACACAAAACTATCATATCTATATTTAGCTAAAAAAAAATTGGATAATTAAACACATGTATGAATAACGAAATACACTGCTATCTGACCATAATTTGTTATATCAGAAATAGAAATGAGGCATGATTTGTGGAAAAAAAGTTTTAGGATAGATGCAATATTTCTTAAATTTTTGGCTTTGTAATAATTTTTTTAATATAAAGAGGTAGGCTTATATTCAAATACCAAAATGTAAACCTGCATGCACAAGTAAATGATATATCATTTTTGCTGCCTTTAGAAGCTAATCTGAATAGATTTGGGATCATTACAAAAGCATTGGGAGACTTTGCCTCTATCAAGTGACCTACAGGGTAATTAAGATATGCAGCACAAAGTTCGGAGATAATATTTGTGATAGTAAGTTGAGAGGAAACCAGAGGGACGATCTACCTTAAGTGAACATTCCTGACAAATGGTTCAGGAATACAGGTAAATAGATGATCCTATATCAGCTCATTGGTTATGTCCAGGAAAGAGCTTTGCATCAAAGCAATTTAAAGTCCATGTTTTCCAGTCTCCTGTGGAGCCACAGTCTTAGGTAAAATTTGTCTACACAGCTTACACTGTACCTTACTACCATAAAGTACAATATATTTACTTGTATGTAGACATTCCGTTGTAGCTGTTGTCAGTAGCCGCCCTTGTTATTGCGTTGGTCAATGCCTCTTGTGATAAAAAAGAGTTGCGTCCCTTTGTTCATGATTCTCTTCTCCACAAGGACAGACCTTCCCATCAATCATCGTCCTGGACATTCTGAGTCATTGCTGCATTAACCATAGTAGCTAGATCTTCATTGCTTGATTTCAGTCGCTCTCCTAAATGTGTAACAGATTATTTGTTTTTACACATGGAAAAAAATAAAATAAAAACAAAATGCAGAATAAAAATGATTTTTCTGGTTGTACCAAAACACTTTTGCTTCGTTAATTAGATGTTTATCTTCATCTAAGTATTTTTTCTCTAATGAAAAAAAAAATATCATACTGCATTTGATACTGCACTTGTAAAAAACAAATTTTTGAATTGATTTTAAATGTACTTAAACTTATGTTTGGTTTAAATTTTTAAAAACAGACCAATGATAATAATATGAATAACATTGATAGAACCTATAGAACATCTGCATCCTGTACATATGTATTAGTTCTGCTGTACTTACGTATTAGTTCTGCTGCACTTACGTATTAGTTCTGCTGTACTTACGTATTAGTTCTGCTGTACTTACGTATTAGTTCTGCTGTACTTACGTATTAGTTCTGCTGTACTTACGTATTAGTTCTGCTGTACTTACGTATTAGTTCTGCTGTACTTACGTATTAGTTCTGCTGTACTTACACATTAGTTCTGCTGTACTTACGTATTAGTACTGCTGTACTTACGTATTAGTTCTGCTACTTACGTATTAGTTCTGCTGTACTTACGTATTAGTTCTGCTATAGCTCTTTGAGTCCTCTTTTCTAATTTTTCTAATTTCTTAGCTACATCCCGCTTTAAATCCCAATCTGGCTTTCTAGGGGCCAAGTTCATTATATCCTACAAATCAAAAACACAAAATCAGTCAATCATTCTCTGGACCAGTAATCATTCTTCAACTATATCACATCAAGGATTTATAAGTGAGAAGGATTCGTCACTGTCTCTTTACACTACTAAACACCACTCGAGAAGCCTATGAACCGGGAATAAAAACCATTTTTCTAAACAAATTATTTTCTTACCAAGTCAAACAAAACACCAATGTAAAGTTAATTAAAATTCCCAATGCTTAGTACTTGCTTTAAGAACAGAAGATTTTTTTTCATTAAAAAAAAATGACAGCTCATGAAATGACAGCACGCTTCAGAAAGTAAGTTAGTAAGTCTAGCACCCACAAGCTACATCAAAGGCTGCGCCAACGGATAAGAAAGGAAAATCAGGCGTCGCCCAACGTCACAGTCAGTGCATAAACACAAAAGCTCATGTGCCGTACTTGCCCAAAATGCAGTGTGACTTATCCTTCTCATATACATTCTTGATCACATTTAATGCACAACATCCTCAGGTATATAAATCTGGGGAATAGAGTCTAAATCATATCTATGGTAGATATAAAGGATCTTACATGAGTGGCTATGTGATATGAAATTTATCAAAAGAGTGCAATAATTTGAACTGCCAAGAGCCTTTAGGCGAGTGGCATATCAGATTATTTAATGAGTTTGATAAATTTCAATATCACATCGTCATGAGTGTAAGATTCTATTTATCACATAGCTTTTAATAATAGAAATATAAGTGAAACTTTAAATTAAAGTAAACTAGAGGTCCCATGTTTGAACGAAGGCAGTGATTATATGTATATAAATTTCTGTGCTCTGTTACATGAAGGTAACTGTAAACTTTAACCTAGGTCAAACCATTAACACAACATGTGCCAGTCAAGTAACTATAACCACTATTACCGGTATATATTTTTAGTCACTAACCACTATTATATACTTGAAAATGTAAATATAGCAAAAATTTATCACCTGCATTCATTTTACTGCTATATAGTATTTTGGTTATAATGAGACGATCAGTTTAATGATACTTTACCCTTGAACATCTGTATTATTTGTTTAACATAACACTTAACTTCTCCTACAACTTCCTTTAGTATTATTTGTTTAACATAATACTTACCACTTCTCCCACAACTTCCTTTAGTATTATTTGTTTAACATAATACTTACCACTTCTCCCACAACTTCCTTTGGTATTATTTGTTTAACATAATACTTACCACTTCTCCCACAACTTCCTTTGGTATTATTTGTTTAACATAACACTTACCACTTCTCCCACAACTTCCTTTGGTATTATTTGTTTAACATAACACTTACCACTTCTCCCACAACTTCCTTTGGTATTATTTGTTTAACATAACACTTACCACTTCTCCCACAACTTCCTTTAGTATTATTTGTTTAACATAATACTTACCACTTCTCCCACAACTTCCTTTAGTATTATTTGTTTAACATAACACTTACCACTTCTCCCACAACTTCCTTTGGTATTATTTGTTTAACATAACACTTACCACTTCTCCCACAACTTCCTTTGGTATTATTTGTTTAACATAACACTTACCACTTCTCCCACAACTTCCTTTGGTATTATTTGTTTAACATAACACTTACCACTTCTCCCACAACTTCCTTTGGTATTATTTGTTTAACATAACACTTACCACTTCTCCCACAACTTCCTTTGGTATTATTTGTTTAACATAACACTTACCACTTCTTCCACAACTTCCTTTGGTATTATTTGTTTAACATAACACTTACCACTTCTCCCACAACTTCCTTTGGTATTATTTGTTTAACATAACACTTACCACTTCTCCCACAACTTCCTTTGGTATTATTTGTTTAACATAACACTTACCACTTCTCCCACAACTTCCTTTAGTATTATTTGTTTAACATAACACTTACCACTTCTTCCACACCACAACTTCCTTTATTATTTGTTTAACATAACACTTACCACTTCTCCACAACTTCCTTTGGTATTATTTGTTTAACATAACACTTACCACTTCTCCCACAACTTCCTTTAGTATTATTTGTTTAACATAACACTTACCACTTCTCCCACAACTTCCTTTGGTATTATTTGTTTAACATAATACTTACCACTTACTTCCACAACTTCCTTTGTATTATTTGTTTAACATAACACTTACCACTTCTCCACAACTTCCTTTGGTATTATTTGTTTAACATAACACTTACCACTTCTCCCACAACTTCCTTTAGTATTATTTGTTTAACATAACACTTACCACTTCTTCCCACAACTTCCTTTGGTATTATTTGTTTAACATAACATTACTTAAACTTCTTACCTTACACTTCTCCACAACTTCCTTTGGTATTATTTGTTTAACATAACACTTACCACTTCTCCACAACTTCCTTTGGTATTATTTGTTTAACATAACACTTACCACTTCTCCCACAACTTCCTTTGGTATTATTTGTTTAACATAACACTTACCACTTCTCCACAACTTCCTTTGGTATTATTTGTTTAACATAACACTTACCACTTCTCCCACAACTTCCTTTGGTATTATTTGTTTAACATAACACTTACCACTTCTTCCACAACTTCCTTTAGTATTATTTGTTTAACATAACACTTACCACTTCTCCCACAACTTCCTTTGGTATTATTTGTTTAACATAACACTTACCACTTCTCCCACAACTTCCTTTGTATTATTTTTAACAAACTTACACTTCTCACAACTTCCTTTGTATTATTTGTTTAACATAACACTTACCACTTCTTCCCACAACTTCCTTTAGTATTATTTGTTTAACATAACACTTACCACTTCTTCCACAACTTCCTTTAGGTATTATTTGTTTAACATAACACTTACCACTTCTCCCACAACTTCCTTTGGTATTATTTGTTTAACATAACACTTACCACTTCTCCCACAACTTCCTTTAGTATTATTTGTTTAACATAACACTTACCACTTCTCCACAACTTCCTTTAGTATTATTTGTTTAACATAATACTTACCACTTCTCCCACAACTTCCTTTAGTATTATTTGTTTAACATAACACTTACCACTTCTCCACAACTTCCTTTAGTATTATTTGTTTAACATAAACTTACCACTTCTCCCACAACTTCCTTTAGTATTATTTGTTTAACATAATACTTACCACTTCTCCACAACTTCCTTTGTATTATTTGTTTAACATAATACTTACCACTTCTTCCACAACTTCCTTTAGTATTATTTGTTTAACATAACACTTACCACTTCTTCCACAACTTCCTTTAGTATTATTTGTTTAACATAAACATTACCACTTCTTCCACAACTTCCTTTAGTATTATTTGTTTAATAAACTTACCACTAACAACTTCCTACCACTTCTTCTCACAACTTCCTTTGGTATTATTTGTTTAACATAATACTTACCACTTCTCCCACAACTTCCTTTGTATTATTTGTTTAACATAAACTTACCACTTCTTCCACAACTTCCTTTGGTATTATTTGTTTAACATAATACTTACCACTTCTCCCACAACTTCCTTTAGTATTATTTGTTTAACATAACACTTACCACTTCTTCCACAACTTCCTTTAGTATTATTTGTTTAACATAATACTTACCACTTCTCCCACAACTTCCTTTAGTATTATTTGTTTAACATAAACTTACCACTTCTCCCACAACTTCCTTTAGTATTATTTGTTTAACATAACACTTACCACTTCTCCCACAACTTCCTTTAGTATTATTTGTTTAACATAATACTTACCACTTCTCCCACAACTTCCTTTAGTATTATTTGTTTAACATAACACTTACCACTTCTTCCACAACTTCCTTTAGTATTATTTGTTTAACATAACACTTACCACTATCTTCCACAACTTCCTTTAGTATTATTTGTTTAACATAATACTTACCACTTCTTCCACAACTTCCTTTAGGATTATTTGTTTAACATAACACTTACCACTTCTTCCCACAACTTCCTTTAGTATTATTTGTTTAACATAACACTTACCACTTCTCCCACAACTTCCTTTAGGTATTATTTGTTTAACATAAACTTACCACTACTTCCACAACTTCCTTTAGTATTATTTGTTTAACATAATACTTACCACTTCTCCCACAACTTCCTTTGGTATTATTTGTTTAACATAATACTTACCACTTCTCCCACAACTTCCTTTGGTATTATTTGTTTAACATAACACTTACCACTTCTCCACAACTTCCTTTGGTATTATTTGTTTAACATAATACTTACCACTTCTCCCACAACTTCCTTTAGTATTATTTGTTTAACATAATACTTACCACTTCTCCCACAACTTCCTTTAGTATTATTTGTTTAACATAATACTTACCACTTCTCCCACAACTTCCTTTAGTATTATTTGTTTAACATAACACTTACCACTTCTTCCACAACTTCCTTTAGTATTATTTGTTTAACATAATACTTACCACTTCTCCCACAACTTCCTTTAGTATTATTTGTTTAACATAATACTTACCACTTCTCCCACAACTTCCTTTGGTATTATTTGTTTAACATAACACTTACCACTTCTTCCACAACTTCCTTTGGTATTATTTGTTTAACATAACACTTACCACTTCTCCCACAACTTCCTTTCACAACTTCCTTTGGTATTATTTGTTTAACATAATACTTACCACTTCTCCCACAACTTCCTTTGGTATTATTTGTTTAACATAACACTTACCACTTCTTCCACAACTTCCTTTGGTATTATTTGTTTAACATAACACTTACCACTTCTCCCACAACTTCCTTTGGTATTATTTGTTTAACATAAACTTACCACTTCTCCACAACTTCCTTTGTATTATTTGTTTAACACTTACCACTTCTTCCACAACTTCTTTGCAGTAGATGCTTCTAATTGAGACTGAATTTTCTCTGTAACTGAACACAACAAAAAGCTGTATAAATGTAAAATGAAATTTATAATTTTGTACCTACATACATTTCACATTTTATATACTCTACATTAACATTTTACCACTATGTAACTTGATGCGACAAGAATTGAAATCATTCTTGCCATCTTGAGAATGCAGTAATTAGAAATGTCAGTGCAGTATACACATTGAGCATACAATTATGCTGCATAGTATAACTTTTGTACATGTACTTAATAAATTAATTAAACATGTTGTGCAAGAGCCCACCACTACATTGGAAGAGAATTATAGAATTATAATTAGTAGATAATTTTGCACATTCATTATATAATCACAAAATTGATCAAATAAACACAGAGGATCTTACATGAGTGGCAATGTGATAGGAAATTTATCAAACAAGTTCAATATTTTGATATACAACGCGCCTATTTATCACATAACTTTTATCAATAGAAATATATAAAACAGTAGAAATCCGGCTCAGATGTGAATTTCTGTCTACTGAGACATTCAGTCAAAGACATCAACACTAAATGTGATGTTATGATAGTGCTATTACACATGTGTCTTATGATATATATGGCATGGTTGGACAGGCCAGTTATAAGATAAAATTTCTTTATGCATATATAGTTTTTGATGATATTTTAGACATAAGGAATAAGAGGAGACAGTTAAATCCATCCTCAATTTATATATCCTACCATCTGCTGGCTTTGCTGCTGGGATTTTCTGTTCCTTTAAATTGTCATCTTGTGGCTTGTAACTTCTGAATACAGGTCTACAAAAAAAACAAGACATGCCAGAGGGATCTTGGCGCCCACCCAATAATGATCTCTGTCTGACATGTGACAGAGGAATGATGATGGTGGGTATCAGATGGTGGGATAAAAAAATAAACAAGGCTTACAAACACAGTGAAATGTAATCCAAATATTAATGCACTTGCGCCCGTTGACGTGTCAATAAAACAAGAGATCCCAGAGGGATCTTGGCGCCCACCAAAGAATGATCTATATCTGACAAAGGAAAGATGGATTTTTTCTCTACTTTTTAAACTTTTTCAAACATACTACTTATAAAATTTGAGACAGATCGCTTCAGTACCTTTTGAGAAATAGAGGTAACAAACTTCAACTATCAAAATCCAAGATGACTCCTTGGCGGCCATCTTGTTGATCAATTGGTCCCAAATCACAATATGCACAACTAGGGCCCTAGGGGAACCTACATGTGAAATTTGAGAAAGATCCATTCAATACTTTCTGAGAAATAGCGATAACAAACTTTGAATATAAAAATCCAAGATGGCTGCCTGGCAGCAATTTTGTTGACCGATCGGTCCCAAATCACAATATGCACAGCTAGGGCCCTAGAGGAACCTACATATGAATTTTGAGACAGATCCCTTCAGTACTTTCTGAGAAATAGCGATAACAAACTTTGAATAACAAAATCCAAGATGGCTGCCTGACGGCCATCTTGTTGACCGATCGGTCCCAAAATGCAATATGCACAACTAGGTCCCTAGGGGAACCTACATATTAAATTTAAGACAGATCCCTTCATTTCTATCTGAGAAAGAGCCATAACAAACTTTAACTATCAAATCCAAGATGGCGGCCTGACGGCCATCTTGTTCACCGATTGGTCCAAAAATGCAAAATGCACAACAAGGGCCCTAGGGGAACCTACATATTAAATTTAAGAAAGATCCCTTCAGCACTTCTTGAGAAATAGGGATATCAAACCTTAACTATCAAAATCCAAGATTGCCGCCTGGCGGCCATCTTGTTTTACCTATCAGCCTCAAAATCTGTATGGCACAAACAGGGACCAAGGTTACCCTCCATGTGCAGTTTGAACAAAATATATTCAGTAGTTCTCAAGAAATATCAATAACAAACTTCAACTGCCAAAATCTTGTTTTTCCGATCAGCTTAAAAATCTGTATGGCACAACTTGGGACCAAGGGTAACCTCCATGTGAAGTTTGAACAAAATCCCTTCAGTAGTTCTCAAGAAATATCGATAACAAACTTCAACTGCCAAAATCAAAGATGGCTGCCTGGCGGCCATCTTGTTTTCCCGATCAGCCTCAAAATCTGTATGGCACAACTAGGGACCAAGGGTAAACTTCATGTGAAGTTTGAACAAAATCCCCTCAGTAGTTCTCAAGAAATATCGATAACAAACTTCCAACTGCCAAAATCAAAGATGGCTGCCTGGCGGCCATCTTGTTTTTCCGATCAGCCTCAAAATCTGTATGGCACAAATATGGACCAAGGGGACCCTCCATGTGAAGTTTGAACAAAATACCTTCAGTAGTTCTCAAGAAATACCGATAACAAACTTCAACTGCCAAAATCAAAGATGGCTGCCTGGCGGCCATCTTGTTTTTCCGATCAGCCTCAAAATCTGTATGGCACAAATATGGACCATGTGAAGTTTGAACAAAATCCCTGCAGCAGTTTTTAAGAAATAGTGATAACAAGCATTGTTTACGGACGGACGGCGGACAACGGACGACGGACCACGGACGCAGGGCGATTTGAATAGCCCACCATCTGATGATGGTGGGCTAAAAAACAACATGTGAATAGCCACTTAGCTATATATATCAATTTTAGATGTATTATAGATGTATCGAGCTATATAGGTTGATGGGCAGAGTGTTCTGGACCTGTTGAATAATAATCCAATGACTAATGTTCAAGGACTGTGTATAGGATGTGTGCCTTGAAGTGCTGGACTGTTTTCGATTGTAAAGTCCCACATGGGCTTGTGCTGTCATGTGTTTTAACTATGTACCGACGCCCGACTTTAGATTAAATTTATTTGACTTGACTTGTGCTTTGTACTGCTGCTAGCTACCCGTAAGAGATTGCATTGTGTAATTGTATTTGGGAAAAAGGAGTATTTGTACATGTCTTTGGTAGCAGACATATGTCTAAATGTGTGTGGGTGTGCCTGTCTCGTTCTGCTGTCTGTTTTTGCGAGTATTTGTGTGTTGACTGTGACTAGTTTGTGTGTGATTTTGTTCAGAAGTATAAGTCTTGACTGTATTCTGCATGTGTGTAGTGATGGTAGTTTTAGTTGGTGTATCATGTCTGTTACTGAACTTGTATTGTGATATATGCGTTATAATTTTTCTATTTGTGTGATCTGGTGTATGTGGTAGGGTGACACCCTTATATCCCTACGGCCTAATAGTCCGAAGGCATGTTAGTCCTAAGGTCCAATAGTCCGAAAGCCCTTTATTCTGAAGGCTCAATAGTCTGAAGGCAGGGATCAATCTAGGTTTTGGGGGAAACTACCCTTTTTCAAAATGGGGAAAAGTTTGGCAAAATATAGGGGAATTTGAATCTTCTTATTTTGGCCCAAAATTATATGGATTTTGACGAAAAAGTACTGTAAAACAACTGAATTTTTTTTAGATTTAGTTAAGCAATATTTTAAGCTCAATAATGAAAAATTTGAGTTAATCATAAAATATGCAGTAGCTGTATGATAAATATGAAGAAATTTGCAAACAAAAGTCTAAAAAAAATCAATGAAAAATAAGTCACAGGGGAAATCACAGGGGAAATTTTGTTACAAAAAAGGTAATTTTTTAGCTTCAAATGGGGAATTTTTAAATCTTCAGGGGAATTTTAGGCTAGATGGGAATTCATTCCTTGAGGGGAAATTTACCCATAAACGGTAATAAATCAGAGCTAGATTGATGCCTGGAAGGCCTGTTAGTCCGAAGGCCCAATAGTCTGAAAGCCCTTTAGTCCGAAGGCCCGATAGTCGGACGGTCCGATAGTCGGACGGTCCAATAGTCTGAAGGCCCGTTAGTCCGAAGGTCCAATAGTCCAAAAATTAGTAAATATTGCAAGTTATAGAGTTGTTATAATTAACGTACATGACATATTTTGACGAAAACATTTTTCGGCACTGCTGATCGTCCTTTCTTTATGGAGTATTGCAAGGTCAAAATTACATCATTTAAAAAATGATAATAAAAAAATAACATCTTTCATTTTATAGGATATCTCATAAGCATACATTCTATGAATTATCAAACAAACATACAAGCTTTAAGATGGCCGATTGTTAGCCTTTTGTACACTGTATTGCATTAGGATTAACAAATTGCTCCATGAATAAATGATGTATATAATCAAATCCTACCGAAAAATGACCTTTATTATAGCAGTAAACATTGTTATATTGAACAATATATACATGTATTTAACGACTTATTTTTGCTTCCCCTTTCTTTAGCTTGTTTATTCTACCCATAATGACGGAAATGGTCGGCTTAATGATATTTTGGAGGAAAATATTAAACAGGATTGCATTGTACATAAATTATTACTCTTTAATATCAGATACGTTTACGTATTTCAAGATTATGCTCTTTTTCAAAATTTGCTACATTTTGTTGTTTATTATCATTTTCCGTATCAAATCTATAATGTCACATATATGTAAGTATACCTTAGCAAGTTTACAACAAATCTTTTGCATCGAAAACTGTAATTAACGTTTGTTTCATTTCAAGTACTGTTCGCATATAAATTCCAGTTCTGTTTTCGGATAGGGCCTTCGGACTAACAGGCCTTAGGACTAATGGGCCTTCGGACTAACAGGCCTTAGGACTAATGGGCCGTAGGGATGTAAAGCCATTCAGGCTGACGTCACACTGGTCAGAAGAAAAGATTAGGCCACGCCCACTGGTGGTCTAAATTGGCTTGGGTTAAGTAGAGACATGTAGTGAGAAAAATACAGGTAAGCTGATTACTACCGACACAGAAATGTCAGCGAAAATTGGAAGACATCATTGGAAAGGGAATAACCCCATCTCCATTTTGGTGTATGACATTTAAGGATTGGTCCGAAAATATGGAAGAAATCATTAATTAAAAATTTACACTGTACAGTAATACAAAGCCAAACCACCAAAGTTAGACCACCAGTGGGCGGAGCTTAACTGGCCACTGTGACGTCACTAATTACTGTATGAATGGGCTGTTGTAGGTGTCCCATACGGAAAGAGCAGTATTCCACTTTGTGCCTCGTGAGTGCCTCTTATGCTTGTCCTTTTTTGTGTGGTGAGTTGATTTTTAGGTAGTGTTTCAGAAAGCTGAGCGATTTATTTGCATTTGAAGTGATGTTGTGAATGTTTATGCAGGTTGGGCACATGTAAATTTATTGCTATTATAGCGATATATAGCTAAAATAGCTATTTATAGCTATACAAAACTGACGGTAAACAATATTTTTTAAGATAAAAATGCTTTCCCTCAAAACCGACTCCTGAAACTTGCAGTGATTGTTTAATAACGATCATTCAAACATATTGAAAGCAGTTTTGATGAGGTATAATTAAGCTAATTAAGTTAATAATTGCTCTATTGTTTCGAACGAAAAGTGGTTGCATAGTGTTCAAATTATCCTTTTACACATTCCCTGCAAGTTTCAGGAGTCGGTTTTGAGCGCAAGCATTTTATCTCCAGAAATGTTGTTTTTCGCTAGTTTTGTATAGCTATAAATAGCAATTATAGCTATATATATCGCCATAATAGCAATACATTTACATGTGCACAACATGTTTATGTGTTTGCCCCAGCATACAAAAATGTAGGTTGTTGCAGTGTAACCCCTAAGTTAGTAAGCTGTCGTGAACACGTTTTAATGTGTGATTTTCTTACTCCCAAAACACGAAAGTCGACTGTCAAGTCGTTTTTTTATCATACATTATTTTGCTGACAGTCGACGCGACTCTGGAAGTGTCGATGTCAGCAGATCTACACGTCTGTTCAAACAAAGTAAGATGAACACTCACTTCGGCAAGGCCTCCTTTTCGTCTGTTTCCATTTCATCATCGCCTGGGCTGGTGGTTTGGTTCTGTTTTGCTTTCAGAGCTCTAAGTCTTTCTTTTCTTTTCCTTGCAGCCTCCTCCATAGAGCCAACCGACGCCATGCTTTCGTTTTCACTAAGTTATTCACAAGCTCACCATTGTAAACAATATTTGCGTCAAATTCAAACGTTTTAATGACGTCATTACTAAATGTAGGTCCGAACGGATGTGTGTGTTTGTGTATCCGGAAAACGGTAAGTTATATGAGAAATACAGTACAGTAAAGTTCCTGTAAACATGCTGAAAAGAAACTTTTAAAATATTTTTGCTGCTGAAAATGGATAATAAACAACCTGAGATCGATGACGTCGACGGTCATCGTATTATTCAAAGGAATATATAAATAGATAATCGAGTAAAACAAAACGAAGGACTGCGCTCTTATAAAATACCAAAAAAAAACATGTCATTGATGAGTAAGCCGTGTTTTTCTTTACTTTATATACTGCTTGCCAAAACATATTGGTTTGACGTGGTGTGTTTGGGTACGTGTACATTCTAGATCCAGAGAATGGTAATGGCGTACTTGTATTAGTATTTTATTTGTACATGACCAGTTATAAACACTGGCGCACGTATTTTGTTTTTGATCAAGATATAATAGATGTAGTATTCTCTGAAGTCTAATTACCAACACACGCTGTCAGAATATTATTTTACAGTACAAATGCCCGTGGTTATAAAGTGTAAGTTATACATACAACATGTATGTGTTGTGTTTAATGATCATTTCCAGGAGCGTATAGGAAGTGGGGGTCGGGGGGGGGGCAATTGGCCCCCCGTTCCCCAGAACGGGGGGCAAACATGTCAAATATGTCATTTGAAATGTTCTAAAAATGCACAATTGAAAGAAAAAATGTCCCCCTGCACATTTTTGTACTTCATTTTAGAAAATTTTCCGCTGCGCAGCGCGTTTACTAAAACGTTCAAGCACGTATAACTGTCAGTGTTCAAATCTTTAATAACGAAAATTCAATACACACGAACTAGATTAAAATGTCCATCAAGGGATTATACTATTTCAAAAAATGCTTCTTAAAAGATTAAATTGTTTATATGTCTTAACAAGATAATCAATTCATTGTTATTTTGAGTTACACAACAATGTGCCAATGGTGTGAATCCGTCACTCACAATTATCATTTTTAAATGCAGGTGAAAAATTACTGTATCAAGAACGCTTTAAAGTTTAAAATCATCAAAATACATTGTAGAGTTCACCTCAGCCATTCTAAATAGTATTATTTTTTCTCATGGGTGACCCCGGACCCCCAAACAACAAAATCTCGCGCCTTCGGCGCTCGCATATTCATCAAAATACATCGTAAAACTCATCTCAGCCATTTTAAATCGTAAATGATTTTCCAGGGGGGGGGGAGACCCCCGGACACTAAAACACGAAAATCTCGTACCATCGGCGCTCGCAAATTCAACAAAATACATCGTAAAACTCAAATTTGCCATTCAAAATTTTAACATTTTTTCCAGTGGATACCCCGGAATCTCGCACGCTATTTTGCGTATTTATTAATTTCCTGTTAGCGACGCCACTGTCTGTAGATGTGTATAATTACGCTTCATCTTCCTACGCCTCTGATTTCTCTCTCATGTTTCTCAGCATGTTTGTTTGTGTTTTAAACAAAAGACAAAATACGGTCGTAATGAATGAAATAGAAATATATCATGTACTTAATATGATATAATTTGTCCGTGAAACATACCATACCAATTTTGTCCGTGAAGTATATCAGAACCACATTTACGTATCGTTTAGGTTTAATTTGCCCGCCAATGATGTATAACTACACTGTTTGGGAATGAAATCATATATCTTAACAACGTATCTAGTAATATATGTGAAATTACATGGAAAAAACGGAGGAAATGTTGATTTGTAAGTAAATTTTACTCTATCCGTGAAGCATATCCGAGCTCAAATCGCCGATCGCATAATCTTTCTGCAGAATGTTCTCCAAAACTACTGAGATTTCGTACACGAGAGTACAAAGTTAAATAAAAACAATGCACAGATGGTTTTAGACCATAAATTATAAGGATTGAATGATAATATAAGCTGTTCTACCCAGAAAATATGCCAGAAGTGGAAGGATTTTCGCCACCTTTCTGTGAAACATATCATTTTGAGTAACATGATTCCCCACACTGTTATAAAATTTTGTGATCCTGGGGGTAGTATATATCCAATTTTGAAAGCTTATTTTTCTACCATACTAAGACGTTTTTATACAAGTTTACAATTGTGATATTCCGCCATTTTGAAAAAAAGTTTCAAGCAAATGAATTATCCACACCTGAAAATCTCGAGATATTTGTAACGCAAATTCCGTTGTTTGTATCCTTTGTAGTAAAACTAGCATAGTTTCTGAAAATAGCGTTTAACAGCCGACATGATTGTATTACATTGGATAAACCAGTATTTTACAGGCAAATTTATTATTTGATTATGCGGTTAGAATAGATATAGAAAATAATCAAATTTAGATATTTACCCTTTAAATTACGTAATGAACGTGGATAAAAATACTTTGCGGGAAGTAAAATGATAAAAAACAATAAAGAATACAGAAATTCTTCTTTTACTTTTATTACAGACAGGCTACAACCATTCACATTTACAAACAATGTACAATGTAGACTTATCTACGGAAAAAAAACGAAATCGATAAAATATTATTATAAACATAAATATATTTAAAAGTGAACTCATTTCTGTTTAACATGATAACAAGATGAAAACATGAAACCATAATGAAAGTACAAGAAAGTGAAAACATAGGTTTCATTGTTTAACCAAACTGAGTGATATCGACCTCTACCATGCACAACTGTTTTGCCGACGGATAATGAATACAAGCCCAGATTTCTGCTATTACTCTTACGACCTCTACGTTTCAACACCTGCAAAGACATGTGACATACCACGATATTTCAACATTCATTAGAGTTTGATTATTTTTAGGTGTTTTTTCACAACTTATCTGTAATATAAATACGTACTTTTTCATTAGTACATGAAGATGTTATACTGTGACCATAAATATTATCGGCAAAAACATATATAGCATCAAATGGTAAATTTATATGAACTAATTGCGATGTCATTTAGCTACATGTTCAAATATTGGACTTAACTCATTCAGGTAAAATACAAGTATTCAAAAATAACGAGATAAAGAATAAAAATTATAATTATGTACAACGTAGTTATGTATAAGTATATATCTAATTTTATCAGTAATAAATAAAGTATATTAAAATATGATACTTCACGATCAACTACATACTGTACATTCACAACAACAGGTAAAGAAATATTTTAATTTAGAATTATAATATCTGTTCTTATCTGCTAACAAAATTAATCATATATTAATAGCTTACCAGGACTTAGACATTCTTTAACTTTAAAATACTCCATAACAAAGCATTACATGTTTTAAGGAAGGCTTCCTAACTTAAGATTTTCCTTAATTTTTGAAATGCTTTCCTGTGAGCAATTTTAAGTTAAAGAATTCCTAAAGTTAAGGAACATTCGTGAAAGCGGACCATGCTTTAAATGTCCATAGTTTAGATTGTAATACAAGCTGACCAAACTTAAATCTCGCGTTTTGGTTTTTTTTCTTTCTCGCATATGCGTAATCCTTAATTTAGAAATGCAAAATGTTCTCCAATAATCATTGATATACAAATGTAAAAATGCACAAAATTAAAGAGTTGTAACGACTTTCCATCTGTTCATAAGCAAATCATTATATGATTTCAGATCCACTCTGAACAAAATAGAATGAATGTTGTAAGTCTGAAAACGTCATACGAAATAATATTAAATATCACCCAAACATACCATGGCTGTGCTACATAATTTATATTGGATGGAAAATATGTGCAAGATTACGTAATGCAGTACACTATCAATGTACGTCATAATTGGTTCCTTATTTCTAACAGTTTGAATATTGCGCCATTTGTTTCTTACATGCCTTTTTTATATAGACTGTAATACATTCAATGATAACGTATACACTCCATCTCTAAGTAATGGATTTCGATATAGATGTTTTACATGACACCGACTACGTACTGATAACTATGGATGGTATATAGTTTCACACACGACGTAATGTTATATATATATCTCCTGTACATGTTAGTGGTAGGAAGGACACCTAGTGGTATATCTGAGGTTTTCGATGTTATAGAAGATGTCAAAAGGACACTCAGTTCGGGATACATGCGACTTGCTATAGATCATGACGGGAAAAAGTCAAAATATACTTTCACGTAAAAAATGAAAATTTAAAAAGTTTTGCAAGAATATTTCCATGTTGTTTTGATAAGTGACCAAATCTCCTGCTACTTTCGGTTTTCTGCCTTTCGACATGGATCCAACCAATATCAACGTTATGTTGGCTATGTTTTGTTCTTGGTGTATAGCTTGACGGGGACCAACTTGTATCGGTATTTATAATAGTTCGATATAAATATTTTCTGGTAATGAAAGCAAATTTGATATTGTCCTGAAAGTAACGTATTCCAGTGACATATATCTCTAATGAAATTCTTACATTTTTCAAGACGAAATTACATTATAATGTACATTATGATATTTTCAAAAACCGATTCCAATGTCTTAGGTAAACTACCTTAACCTTGAGGATTATTTACAAAATTAGATTCCATTGTCTTAGGTAAACTACCTTAACCTTGAGGGTTAACGCTAAAATGCTTTCCGTTATATGTTGCACACCCTATCGTACATCATATATAAGCTACCACTTGTCTATACATTCTAAATCGCCCTGACATATTCCATCGTTAAATATCAAAGAGTTGAATACCTTGTGGGGTAGTGTACCGTCATGTGTTTGCGAGCGTAACGTCATTTTGTTACAGAAAACGACGCAATTTTCGGTTACAAAATAATGACGTCACAATGAATAGCTTCCCACATGGGAGATAACTCTCTAATGTACAAGTACAGAACTGACCTAACAACACCACAAAACGCACAATTAGGCGTCAACACACCCCGCCTCTACTTCTAACAACATGTCAACACACCCCGCCTCTACTTCTAACAACATGTCAACACACCCCGCCTCTACTTCTAACAATATGTCAACACACCCCGCCTCTACTTCTAACAATATGTCAACACACCCCGCCTCTACTTCTAACAACATGTCAACATACCCCGCCTCTACTTCTAACAACATGTCAACACACCCCGCCTCTACTTCTAACAACATGTCAACACACCCCGCCTCTACTTCTAACAACATGTCAACATAACCCGCCTCTACTTCTAACAACATGTCAACACACCCCGTCTCTACTTCTAACAACATGTCAACATACCCCGCCTCTACTTCTAACAACATGTCAACACACCCCGCCTCTACTTCTAACAACATGTCAACACACCCCGCCTCTACTTCTAACAACATGTCAACACACCCCGCCTCTACTTCTAACAACATGTCAACACATTCCGCCTCTACTTCTAACAACATGTCAACATACCCCGCCTCTACTTCTAACAACATGTCAACACACCCCGTCTCTACTTCTAACAACATGTCAACATACCCCGCCTCTACTTCTAACAATAGCTCACAATTACTGTTTATATATTGTCTTTATCTTTTGCAAAATATAGTTCGCTTAGGAATTTCAAACTGTGTCATTCTTAATATATCTCTTCTTTCATTATTTCATTTATCTCAAATTGCATTTTCTCAATTAATTGCTAATTTATCATAAACATATAATTATATCTGCCATTTTGCAAGGATTTCTTTTTCAGATAAAATTGCTACCAAGGATATGAGATGGCACCAGTTGATATCACATGTAGTACTGCATCAGTACTAAACTAGCATGCTTGTAATGGCCATTTCCTGTATCTGGAATGAAATCGGTGGTATCCAATTTTCACTAACCCTATCGAATGCTGCCTATGGTATCGATCATATCTAATGTTTCAGTGCCAAGCCATCCAGGATGCGAACATGACTTCTGCGGCTAGAAGGCCTGGGAACACCCCTGTCGTTGGTATCGCCGCGCTCGTAGTGTTGTAGTATAGGCTGAATGGCAGCAGCGCCATGGAGAACGGTACGCTGTTACAGCCGTCATTCTCACAACAGAGGTAACATGTATCCTTCTTAGCTGGGTCACATTCTTTGTTGCAGTAGTAATGTCGGAGTGTACATTCTCTTGTAACGCCTTCTAGATAGGATCGAGTTTTCACCATCTTGAATTTCAGAATAGTCTGTAAAAAGACGTTTAAATGAGCATACATTGTATGTTAGTCTGCAAAAAAGACGTAAATTAATTAAAATGAGTATACAATGAATGCAGCGACATGGCCACTTTAGCAGATTTCTATTTATAGATGTACGACAAGGGCACGTAATCCTTATTCTTTAGCGAAGCTCATTTGTCATAATTGTAATGGCAATAACAATGCCATTCATGATCTAACATGAAATACAAGTTTGTGTTAAAATTGTAGCAACGCGTTTATTACCGAAATAATCAAGAGACAGGCATTGTAATAACTTTACAATATAGGGTTTCAATATTTCGCAAAACTTGCTGACATTGAGAAGTTGACAAAGGAGAAGTGAGTGTTAGGAAGGACACTTCTGTGTAGGTTAGTATACCTCACAGCTGTAAACGTTGTTGTTACCAGCTGTCTGGCACTCCTGCCTCGTCACACTGTACGGACTAGACACACACCCGTCCGTGCCATTCGTCTGTCCGGCATTCCAATCACAAGTGACACACTCTAATCCAGAAACTGGAATGGAAACAAGACTTACGTAAACAAATATTGTTATATCTCAATTCTTCTGCAGTGTGTTCCCTACGCTATATCCTATGTACCAGAACCACAACTTCATGTCAATGTACATAAAGGTAAATACTTTGCGATTTAAACCTAAAATTAGAAAATTGAATTTAAATCTATTTCGAGACTAAGATAGTATGATCAATTTACACATCCTTTATCAAGTTACGGATCAAATTTTCATTAACATTTTAATGAATGCTTATAGAAATCGGAGTACAGCCCGCGAAAATAACCGTCTAATTAGAATAGGGTTTTACCGTGATTAAGCTCAGTTGACGCATATAAAACATGTACTTTATTACACAAATCTGGTTCTGTTATGGAGTCAGAAACTGGCCTCATACATGCATACTACATCCATAAGAAATGTTCATCAAATTTCTTTAGCTGGGTATAAGAGATTAAATTTTAAATACATAGCCCGATGACGGTCTAAAAGAGGTATCCAGGGTACCATTTTATTTTAAAAGGGCACCACTCATCACATTACGGTCGATTCTTTGTAGTGATGAGCACGTGTTCTATCGGGGAGTTTATTTTGGGAAACGTAAGTTAAATATAGTACAACATGATCTTCAATTTGCATGCAACGGCCACACATGTGATCGACGTTAGAGGGTTGAAAGAATATCACAGACAATTTTATTCCTTCTGAATCATGTTGTGTATGGAAGATCGCCAATTTGTCCCGTCTCAAAATACATTGTTCTACAATAATGTTGTAAAATAATCACAGTAAATCTCGCCATCATGTTATAAAACTGAAACGTTAGAAAATGGAAATAAACTAAAATAACTTCCAATTATTACATGGATATCTATTAAATAATGTTCAAAGTTAAAACCTGCCTTACGGTTGTTTACAAATCAAGTGCTTGAGACCTTTCAGCTTATCTGAAAAGTCATATTTTTATTACGAATATAAAACTATCTTCACGTCATTTTGATGATGTGCTATGCAGACAAGAACTCATTTATTGGATGAAGTCAATCATTTCCCTGACATAATATTTGAACCGAGGATAGATTGATGGGAACGACACTCCAACCAAAATTCCAAGCTAGATAATGATATTTATTCAAAGACAAACCAATGCAAGAAAACTATACACCTGGAACCGTATTTCAATGTCACCGGAAAACATCAAGGTCGTACTATTTGGCAAATAAGATCTACCCATTGATAGGAAAGACTTACACGACAATTATTTCAAACATAGATTTGACCCCATTCTATCCAAACACATCTATATGTATATAAACACGCAGCACTTTCCATCGGTAATGATAACTTCGCTGTTCTGTGTTTGATATTTGAGGATATCGTGATCCTAGTTTGAAGTATTCAATTATTTTTGTCTGAATTATTTTTTACAGTATACTTTCAAATCAAAGCTTATTGTAACATCACTCGGTTACGTTGTAGGCGCCGTCAAATTCCATTATGGTACAGAGATGGTGACAATACCGACTGTTTTGGTGTAGAATTGTCCGCTAATTGTCTCTGCATTTTTCAAACATTTCAATCCATCTTTTTATATACACTTGATATATTTTTCCATATTGTTGATTAATCTTAATGTTTTTGTATTAATAAGTATGTTTAAAAGAAGACAATATATTTAAAGTTTTGATTATTATAATGTGGTTTTGTCGATATTCTCTGCTACATGTAAACTCCTCTTATACGTTTACGCGATTTGAATGTATAGTCGATAGCAGATTGGAATAAATATTTATAGATAATTAATTTATAATTTGTGTGCGCATTGGATGTAGAAACAGTGTGAATTGTACTAAAGGGTATAGTACATATACAATTTCTATGTATATTGATAGGAATTGAAATATTTATAAGCCAGCTTCATTGTCAGAAGGTCTCCATCAATAGCATTATTGATTTTCCTCCATATGTAAGATAACTGTTTATTTCTTATAGTTGACCGCAGAATCTTTGAACTTGACTTTGAAAGATCATTGCTGAATGGAGAACTTCTGCATTATCAAGACCTTGTATGCTAGAATATAAAAATTGAATTCGAAGATCTAGGGATAATGTCTCCTGCTCTGAAACCGTAGATAATAATGACAAGATTTGGGTATGTGCGGTGCTAGTTACAGAAAGCCGTCAGAAATGTACCAAAAGCTTTTCGTATTGTTTTCAATTCTTTTTCAAGAAATTGTCGAACAATAAAATGGACAAAGCTTACAAATTAAAACTACATTTTTTTCGCACACAGGAGAACAGAAACAGGTTCGGGAGACGATGTCCTAAATGGAGGTGATTATATCGGATGATAAGAAAAACGGACAGAGACGTAGTTCACACATTGTACCTGACGAATATATCCTCAGAAAAGCTGTGGTTTCAATTACAATAATTTTGCCTCTTCAAAAGTATGAATAATTAATTTTTGTTTTAGCTAAACACTCAAATTTGTTGTAATAAATGCCTTTTAATCTTAAATGATATCTCTATTTTATTTGTTATCTGCAATATTGACTTTATTACAGATAGTTGTGGTGTAAATGACTTCGCACGTCATTCACTGCTCGCGGAAGCGATTTGTATCTAGTTGCATGTTTCGCGACAGATCGTAACTACACATCAAACATAACATAAAATCAATTTTATTTGATGTTCAAATGTAATTGTTACGTACATATGACTTCATGGCTTTAATCGATACTAGTATGGTGTATGGTGTAATTTCTTTTACCGATATATGATTTAAAGTTTTGGATGAAATAGAGAAGTGTTAAATTATGTGTTGAAAGTTCAGTATATCAATAATACGGTGATGTAGGTTAAATTAAATGTGATATAATGAAAAGGCTAAATAAGCTGTGATATAATGAATAGGTTACATAAATTGATACATAATAATAGGTTGGATAAGTTGTAATATAATGAATAGGCTAAATAAACTGTGATATAATGAATAGGCTATATAAGATGTGACATAATGACTGGGCTAAATATGATGTGACATTATGAATAGGCTATATAAGATGTGACATTATGAATAGGCTAAATAAGTTGCGATATAATGAATAGGCTATATAAGATGTGACATTATGAATAAGCTAAATAAGATGTGACATAATGAATAGGCTATATAAGATGTGACATTATGAATAAGCTAAATAAGATGTGACATAATGAATAGGCTAAATAAGCTGTGATATAATGAATAGGCTAATATGTGACATAATGAATAGGCTAAATAAGCTGTGATATAATGAATAGGCTAAATAAGATGCGACATTATGAATAGGCTAAATAAGATGTGGTATAATGAATAGGCTAAATAAGCTGTAATATAATGAATAGGTTATATAAGTTGTGATATAATGAATAGGCTAAATAATCTGTGATATAATGAATAGGCTACATAAGATGTGGTATAATGAATAGGTTAATATGTGACATAATGAATAGGCTAAATAAACTGTGATATAATGAATAGGTTATATAAGTTGTGATATAATGAATAGGTTATATAAGTTGTGATATAATGAATAGGCTAAATAAACTGATATAATGAATAGGCTATATAAGTTGTGATATAATGAATAGGCTAAATAAACTGTGATATAATGAATAGGTTATATAAGTTGTGATATAATGAAAAGGCTAAATAAACTGTGATATAATGATAAATAGGCTACCACAAGATGTACTGAAATAAGATTACTTTTAAGATATGCATGCTTACAACATGCTGCAAATTTATGTATCTGTTATATTTGAAAGTTTAAAGAACAAGTTATGATTTAAGTAGAAATGATTGTTTGAGACATCATATATTTTTGTTGAATTTTAAAATATCCCAGTGTTTTATCAAGAAAAAAACGTGAAATAGTGCTGATGAACTACGCCATCATTATCTTCTTATTCAAACATCGAAGTTAGGTCCAATACGAAAGCCTAAAAGAAGCAAATACTATACGCAAACATGATCCATGCACTTCGAAAACAACCCATTCTCCAACTTTGTAATAATATCTGTTTTACAAATTAAGAAAGAACAACGTCAAATGAAAAGAACATACCATCATAAAGCTTATCAACGACGTTCTAAAATCAGTCTCCATACTGCAAATATATTGCAAACGTATTTTAAAGCGGGAATGCAATGTTGCGTGTTAACGTGTTCATGTTAAACTAAAGTCCTGCTTACACACTAATAATAATAAATAATAATAACACTCTTTATTTCAAGTCAATAACACTTTGAGTCAGAGACTCGTCTACCAAGTGGTCAACATAAACATATACAATATTTACAATACGTATGGTCAAATACCAGTTATAAATGTATGAGAGTATAGTCGTTACTCCCAACAAGAGTTTCACGCAAGATTTGATGACAAGGAAGGCATTGGTGGATACGTACTATACCGCTAGATGGAGGGGGATTAAGAGCTGGTTCGGAGCGTTGCTTGACCGTATGATATGTAATGTCGGTCACAAAACTGACCAACGCCATATAAGCCTATATCGATTTTGTTTTCTTGTCAACATTCCTTGTCAAAGAATGACTTTCATACACATACGAAGACACTATGTATTGGAAAGCACACATATTGCAAGCACAAAGATACTCGCTTAGTATGATACAATAAAGATATTGAACCCAATTTTCATGTGCAGACGACTGTAACATTGATATACGAGTATTATATGTTCGGCAACATCCCTTTGCCAAGCTGTCCTCCTGTCATTTGTGGAGGAGTTCCTGGCTGAACTAATGCTTTTACGAAAATGGTATTACTATCAAATGCTACTGAGTAGGTAGACCGGATGTCCTGATGATATGGTGGATAGTGAAACGGTCCTGAGCCCCAGACTAGTGGTACTGTAAATGAATCAACGTTAGTTAGACTCTCCAGAGACAGGTGAAACGTCTGATGAACGTAGATTATACATAATAATTATTGCTGTTCATTTCATTAATATAATGCCGATCGGGAGTCAACGTTTTACAACTAATTGAATGTTAAATAAGATTATTTGTTCAGGCAATGACAGGCAAACACAGTATATGTATATTTGTATAATGGTTAATGGAATCACTAAAAGCTACTATACAGATATAAGATGTTGAAATGGTATGGATGTCATTTCAAAGTCGATCAATGCAATCTCGTTAACTACGATATAGAGCTGATCGTGCTCTTGCTGTGTGTAGAGTAATACGTATGTTAACCATGTTTGTAACCATTATAAACCAGACATCAACCATATACTGCATAACATGGAATATTCGTATAGGAATCACTAATCTGCCAATCGCAATATATCCAAACACGGACTACTTTTAACCTCTTCGCCACGAAAGTAACTACCCACGAATACTTCATGTTATACAATAGAGTCCACGGACACGACCAAAACATCCAAACGTGTTCTGCTTTGTTTGGACCAGGAACAGACAAGCTGGTTGTAAGACATAAAAACAGATGCCATATAAAAGAGATATAAATGAACACATATGTTACAACGAAAGGCGACCATGACACCTCAGTACGTAAAGGAAAAGGTAAAGTAAAAGTAATTAGCATCTCTAGTACAACAAATTAAATCCGGAATGCAACCTAATCGATAGGAATTAAAACCAGTGTATCCGTGTAGGTTGTGAAATAAATCGATAGGAGCGGTATGTTGATTGGCTGATATGTTTTCTTTAAATGTCGCCAATAAAGGTGGTTAAATTTCTAAGAAGCAAATAAGAATGATAGTGATTTGATCAAATATCCTCCCCAGTTCTTTGCATTGGATAACTTTATCGAAAAACCAAGAAGTAAAACGAGCCAGCAAAATTCGTCCTTAATGAGATACATAATTAGTTCCGTACATTAAAAATTAGATTCTAACAAAAAGAATGAAAAAAGGTTTTGTTGGCAATTAGCTATACTAAATTAATATCTTCGATGATTTACAGCACAAACGTATATATACCAGGGAGATCGATTACAATTACTTCCAAATATATTAAATTACATAGCTCAATCAATTGTAATTCCATTTCACAAAAGATGGTAATAGTTAGATACCAAGTAGGATACTTTAAGTAATCATTTTATGTCATCACCTAGGTAATACAACCTACGAGTGCAAGGTGTTAATTAACAGGAAGATGGTGAAGTTCTAGTCTACTCGTCATTGACATACTGCTTTTGTGGCCCGATCCAGCCAGAAAAATAATACCATTATTTCAGTCACAGACCATGGATGTGCTCTAATTAGACAGGCATACTGAGACATGTCATGGTCAAAGGCACTAGCGGCAAGAACACTCGGTAAATCAGGAAATCAATAAAAAGCTCATCAGTTCACATGAAACGTACCACTGGAGGAGACCATAGTACACATAGATAAAGCATTGTTAGCTTTGTTATCAAGATAGAAATGTATTTCTAGGTCAAAATTATTAGACCACATCTAATAAACGGAAGGATTGGTATTGGAGCCAAGTTATTGTTTGGTGACTACTGATAATGTACTCCAAACTTCAGGTGTACTTGTGTGTGACGTTGATATATATATATAACAAGCTGCTGGTTTTGATCAGTAAACATTCGTAATGTAGACACCATGCAGGATAGTGGCTGCAACTTGATCAGTAACATTCGTAATGTAGAACATGCCAGGATAGTGGCTGACAACTTGATCAGTAAACATTCGTAATGTAGACACCATGCCAGGATAGTGCTGACAACTTGATCAGTAAACATTCGTAATGTAGACACCATGCCAGGATAGTGGCTGACAACTTGATCAGTAAACATTCGTAATGTAGACACCATGCCAGGATAGTGGCTGACAACTTGATCAGTAAACATTCGTAATGTAGAACCATGCCAGGATAGTGGCTGACAACTTGATCAGTAAACATTCGTAATGTAGAACATGAGTAACCGTATGTAGACCATGCCAGGATAGTGGCTGACAACTTGATCAGTAAACATTCGTAATGTAGAACCATGCCAGGATAGTGGCTGACAACTTGATCAGTAAACATTCGTAATGTAGACACCATGTCAGGATAGTGGCTGACAACTTGATCAGTAAACATTCGTAATGTAGACACAATGTCAGGATAGTGGCTGACAACTTGATCAGTAAACATTCGTAATGTAGACACCATGCCAGGATAGTGGCTGACAACTTGATCAGTAAACATTCGTAATGTAGACACAATGTCAGGATAGTTACTGACAACTTGATCAGTAAACATTCGTAATGTAGACACAATGTCAGGATAGTTACTGACAACTTGATCAGTAAGCATTCGTAATGTAGACACCATGCCAGGATAGTGGCTGACAACTTGATCAGTAAACATTCGTAATGTAGACACCATGCCAGGATAGTGGCTGACAACTTGATCAGTAAACATTCGTAATGTAGACAACATGTCAGGATAGTGGCTGACAACTTGATCAGTAAACATTCGTAATGTAGACACAATGTCAGGATAGTGACTGACAACTTGATCAGTAAACATTCGTAATGTAGACACCATGTCAGGATAGTGGCTGACAACTTGATCAGTAAACATTCGTAATGTAGACAACATGCCAGGATAGTGACTGACAACTTGATCAGTAAGCATTCGTAATGTTGACATCATGCCAGGATAGTGACTGACAACTTGATCAGTAAACATTCGTAATGTAGACAACATGCCAGGGTAGTGACTGACAACTTGATCAGTAAACATTCGCAATATAGACAACATGCCAGGATAGTGGCTGACAACTTGATCAGTAAACATTCGTTATGTAGACAACATGCCAGGATAGCGGCTGACAACTTGGTCAGTAAGCATTCGCAATGTTGACATCATGCCAGGATAGCGGCTGACAACTTGATCAGTAAGCATTCGTAATGTTGACACCATGCCAGGATAGTGGCTGACAACTTGATCAGTAAGCATTCGCAATGTTGACATCATGCCAGGATAGTGGCTGACAACTTGATCAGTAAGCATTCGTAATGTTGACATCATGCCAGGATAGTGGCTGACAACTTGATCAGTAAACATTCGCAATATGTTGACATCATGCCAGGATAGCGGCTGACAACTTGATCAGTAAGCATTCGTAATGTAGACACCATGCCAGGATAGTGGCTGACAACTTGATCAGTAAACATTCGTAATGTAGACACCATGTCAGGATAGTGGCTGACAACTTGATCAGTAAACATTCGTAATGTAGACACATGCCAGGATAGTGACTGACAACTTGATCAGTAAGCATTCGTAATGTTGACATCATGCCAGGATAGTGACTGACAACTTGATCAGTAAACATTCGTAATGTAGACACCATGCCAGGATAGTGGCTGACAACTTGATCAGTAAACATTCGTAATGTAGACAACATGCCAGGATAGCGGCTGACAACTTGATCAGTAAGCATTCGTAATGTTGACACCATGCCAGGATAGTGGCTGACAACTTGATCAGTAAGCATTCGTAATGTTGACACCATGCCAGGATAGTGACTGACAACTTGATCAGTAAACATTCGTAATGTAGACACAATGTCAGGATAGTGGCTGACAACTTGATCAGTAAGCATTCGTAATGTAGACAACATGCCAGGATAGCGGCTGACAACTTGATCAGTAAGCATTCGCAATGTTGACACCATGCCAGGATAGTGGCTGACAACTTGATCAGTAAGCATTCGTAATGTTGACACCATGCCAGGATAGTGGCTGACAACTTGATCAGTAAGCATTCGCAATGTTGACATCATGCCAGGATAGTGGCTGACAACTTGATCAGTAAGCATTCGTAATGTTGACATCATGCCAGGATAGTGGCTGACAACTTGATCAGTAAACATTCGCAATGTAGACACCATGCCAGGATAGTGACTGACAACTTGATCAGTAAGCATTCGCAATGTTGACATCATGCCAGGATAGTGGCTGACAACTTGATCAGTAAGCATTCGTAATGTTGACACCATGCCAGGATAGTGGCTGACAACTTGATCAGTAAGCATTCGTAATGTTGACACCATGCCAGGATAGTGGCTGACAACTTGATCAGTAAGCATTCGCAATGTAGACAACATACCAGGATAGTGGCTGACAACTTGATCAGTAAGCATTCGTAATGTAGACAACATACCAGGATAGCGGCTGACAACTTGATCAGTAAGCATTCGCAATGTTGACATCATGCCAGGATAGCGGCTGACAACTTGATCAGTAAGCATTCGTAATGTAGACACCATGTCAGGATAGTGGCTGACAACTTGATCAGTAAGCATTCGTAATGTTGACACCATGCCAGGATAGCGGCTGACAACTTGATCAGTAAGCATTCGCAATGTAGACACCATGTCAGGATAGTGGCTGACAACTTGATCAGTAAGCATTTGCAATGTTGACACCATGCCAGGATAGTGGCTGACAACTTGATCAGTAAGTATTCGCAATGTAGACACCATTCCAGGATAGTGGCTGACAACTTGATCAGTAAGCATTCGCAATGTTGACACCATGTCAGGATAGTGGCTGACAACTTGATCAGTAAGCATTCGTAATGTTGACAACATACCAGGATAGTGGCTGACAACTTGATCAGTAAGCATTCGCAATGTAGACACCATTCCAGGATAGTGGCTGACAACTTGATCAGTAAGCATTCGCAATGTTGACACCATGTCAGGATAGTGGCTGACAACTTGATCAGTAAGCATTCGTAATGTTGACACCATGCCAGGATAGTGGCTGACAACTTGATCAGTAAGCATTCGCAATGTTGACACCATGCCAGGATAGTGGCTGACAACTTGATCAGTAAGCATTCGCAATGTAGACACCATGTCAGGATAGTGGCTGACAACTTGATCAGTAAGCATTCGCAATGTTGACACCATGCCAGGATAGTGGCTGACAACTTGATCAGTAAGCATTCGCAATGTAGACACCATGTCAGGATAGTGGCTGACAACTTGATCAGTAATCATTCGCAATGTTGACACCATGTCAGGATAGTGGCTGACAACTTGATCAGTAAGCATTCGCAATGTTGACACCATGCCAGGATAGTGGCTGACAACTTGATCAGTAAGCATTCGCAATGTAGACACCATTCCAGGATAGTGGCTGACAACTTGATCAGTAAGCATTCGCAATATAGACACAATGTCAGGATAGTTGCTGACAACTTGATCAGTAACCATTCGCAATGTATACACAATGTCAGGATAGTTGCTGACAACTTGATCAGTAAGCATCCGCAATGTTGACAACATTCCAGGATAGTGACTGACAACTTGATCAGTAAACATTCGCAATGTAGACACCATGTCAAGATAGTGGCTGACAACTTGATCAGTAAGCATTCGTAATGTTGACACCATGCCAGGATAGTGGCTGACAACTTGATCAGTAAGCATTCGTAATGTTGACACCATGCCAGGATAGTGGCTGACAACTTGATCAGTAAGCATTCGTAATGTTGACAACATGCCAAGGTAGTCGCTGACAATTTGATCAGTAAGCATTCGCAATGTAGACACCATGCCAGGATAGTGGCTGACAACTTGATCAGTAAGCATTCGTATTGTTGACAACATGCCAAGATAGTGGCTGACAACTTGATCAGTAAGCATTCGTAATGTTGACATAATGCCAGGATAGTGGCTGACAATTTGATCAGTAAGCATTCGCAATGTAGACACCATGCCAGGATAGTGGCTGACAACTTGATCAGTAAGCATTCGTAATGTAGACAACATACCAGGATAGTGGCTGATAACTTTATCAGTAAACATTCGCAATATAGACACAATTTCAGGATAGCGGCTGACAACTTGATCAGTATGCATTCGCAATGTTGACACCATGCCAGGATAGTGGCTGACAACTTGATCAGTAAGCATTTGTAATGTTGACACCATTTCAGGATAGTGTCTGACAACTTGATCAGTAAGCATTCATTATGTTGACACCATGCCAGGATAGTTACTGACAACTTGATCAGTAACCATTCGTAATGTTGACACCATTTCAGGATAGTGGCTGACAACTTGATCAGTAAGCATTCGTAATGTTGACACCATGCCAGGATAGTGGCTGACAACTTGATCAGTAAGCATTCGTAATGTTGACAACATGCCAAGGTAGTCGCTGACAACTTGATCAGAGATTTTGCAGATAGCGTTTGTTAGAGATACAGCCATCGGAATGATTTTTAGTTACCTACTGTATGTATACTTAGAAATGCTCTAGTTGCATGTATTTGAGAGATCTCGAACACGGTCCCTTGGTATAGTAGGGCCAGTACTCTTTAGGTACATTTGATCCGTGTTGAATTGTAGAATTTGAACTGGAGCTATACACATTGTGTTATGGTTGTCTCATATGAACTAGTCTGATGAAGCTATCGTTTCAAAATTCCATTTAAGGACAATGGGAAGTGTTTTTATTTTCTATTTTGGATCCCATGAGAAATGAACGTTTATAACACAAACTTTCAATCTATCACTACTGATATTGCTGTATCTCCCGAGACTTCCATACCGAGATCTGGAGTAGTAACCCACCAAATAAGGTCTCATCATTCAGTTTAGCCCAGTTTAGTACGGGGGTCGTGTTTTATATGTGATTGACTATGTATTTCATCAGATTCACACGATGATATTCATGTTGAGACAGGGGCATCTACAATCCATCATACATCAATGTTCCAGGATTCTTAAAGGTCAAGGGGTCTCACATCATGTTGTACTAAAACGTCATGTTATAATCCAATCAATTTGATTGTGTGTAGTCATATTTTCACGATATTTACGAAAATATCAAATATCTCATCTATGTATGTTGCATAACAGGATATATTTTTATTACAATATGTAAAAAAAACTTTTCCTTCTGCACTTATCGTTGAGAAGAAACTGTCATAGATGAATGAGTTGGTCAATTGCATTATTTTCGTATTCAATATCTTGGTTTACGTCCACATAAAAAAGTACAGTGTTATTGTTTACTTCTGTTTCGATACTGTCATGGTAATAACTGTGGCCCATAAGATAATACTTGTTTTAGGGTTTTACACTATATTAATGCTTTATGTATGTGTATAAAATACAAATGGCAAATGTGGATAATCGCTGAATATCTAAATCTAGGTTGAGCCACGCTATCAAGAACATAGAATTATGGCAATAAAACAGTACAATTATTCACTAATATCCATTTATCAATCAAACTACTATCATCCTCGATATTTATGAAGTTACTTCTACTGTCGTTATACCCATCCCTGGACAATGTCATAGTGAAACTAAAGTCGTTTCATGGGAACCAAACTGAACAATTATAGGCCTGCAGAGGCTTCGTTTGAAGAGAGCGACACCAAACTTCAAAACTTCACAGTGTATCGTTACTCGTTTCTTTTTATGTACATCAAAGGAACAAATTACCTGTTGTCGCACACACAGCTTTCAGTTTTGCTATGGTTATGTGGATATAAACTAACAGTGATAGTAGCCTCTGGAATATCGAGGATGAGCTGCTATTGACTCAACGCTATATCTGCTAATAATTTGACACGAGTGAGTTAACTGCCAGCGAGGACAGATGATGGAAGCAGCATTGCATGTCTTACGGTTAAAGGCCCACTACCTTCCCGGAGCAAAATTATAATGTTTTCTTAAAAACGTCAATAACATAAGAAAATACATATCGATGGTCTTGGATGAGGTAACAACACCAAACATATGCAAGATTTCCTGCGTAATATATTATAACTGAATCTGATGACCGTTATAATCATCCGCCATCCGATTGGTATTGTACATGTTATCATGTATGTCAATATCGGTCTGTTTGTCAAAACTTGATTAAAAAGTTTACATAGATATATAACCTGTTCTTCAATTTCACAAATGTTATTGCAAATAACATGGAAATGCCTATATTAGTCATCCCCAAACAAATTCGATATGGTACAATTATCAACAAAATATTTTAACCTTTAATATTACATCTTGAATGAATATTATTAGTGTATCTCCCCAACCTATCACCATAGAAAAAATCTAAAACAAATTTTTAGTTTCAGATATGTATTCTGATATGCATTGCAATAAATATGAATTCTTTTCTTCGTTGAGATAGTCACAGCCATGTAATAGATTTTTGTGTTAAAATGTAAATGGGAATATTAGGGTTGCGTGCTTTGGTTCTGATTGTTGATCCTGATTCATTAAATAACGGACATATAAAAAGATAATGTTCAGCTGTTTCATCACCAAGGCCACAGGAACACGTTGGAGAATCTCTCAAATGATCGCGAAATACGTCAATATATAGATTGCTAGAGAAATCTCTGTGCTGGCTCAAAGTAATATTCATAATTCGAGAACCTTTGTTTATAAAGGTATTTGTTATATGAGATTCCACTTTATTAATATTAAAAAAAAATGTTTTTAAATTGTGCGACAGTATTACGATTCGATAAGTCAAAGTTTAGAGCGAAATAATTAAATTCCCTAAAAGTACTTGGTAAAAAAACTATAATAGTGACTTGCAGTTCTGTGTATAGGAATATTAAAATATCTTGTCATCCATAGTGGATATCTCTTATTTTCAGGCTGATATAAAAATGATTGTACAATTTCTTTCAATTGCTGTTGAGCAAAGTCACTGATCATGAGTATCTTAAACATAAGAATAAGTTTGTGTTTTGACCTGTTCTCAGATGGTTTGATACATGAACTTTTGCTATGAATAGAGAGAGATTAGTATCTGAAAAGTATTTCCAGGTTACTACTTAATTTAGATAGTCTATGTGTGAATAGAAAATTGAGAATATGTAAAAGTTATTACGAAATCTGCCCAATAGCATGTGTTATGTACATAATGACTTGCATTTCCTTTCTCTTTCACTTAACCTGTCAATGCCTCCGACCCCTCATTGGTTTCCTATCCACGTCAGCCATGAGACAGACGGCATTTTACTGCTCGTTTATAGTCAGGCTTGGAGTTATTGTCTTTTTGAAAGTCTGTAACTTCTTATGGTAATCAGAACATGGCCCCTTTAGGCATACTCGACAGAGTACTAACAAAACATTTATCGTATCCTTTAGCATTTCTCTCTAAAAAATACCGTGAAATTGAAGATAAAATTGAAACCCAAATCTAAATGTCATCGTCTGCAAAGTACAAGTATGTGAACTGGAAGAGGTCTACGTGAAATCCCCAAAATCTATACATTTTGTTAGAATGACCGGACTTTGAAGTGCTCCATGGCTTAAAGACGAATTGTAAATCTTTAAAACATCAGTTTTGGCCAATCACCTGAACAGACACGAAAAAAACATAGGACAACGTTACAGTATTCTCTGGCACGCTTTAATTCAAGTGTTTGGTTCTTTTAAAATTCTTTCAAACCAAAACGACTATATTTAGATTATTTCTAAATGAACAGAAAGTACAATGATAATAGCAAGTGATTGTAGTTTGTAATTATGTAGATTGATTGTGGAACACAACTCGCAATTGTTATGCTAATAACCACTACAAATGTGGGTAACCTCATTAGCAATACATGGTATCCTCCCGATTCTCCTGAATACGGCTTAAATACGAAAGGGACATACAGTATAAATGGAATGAACGGTATGAATTAGTTACATGTGTGAAGGTATAGCCCCATGATTTTGTTTTACTTGATACATATATGTACAGTATATCGATATGCTAACCCTAATCGCGAATCTGCCAATGTTATGAACGCATGTAAATTAAAGCTAGAATAGAACATAATTACATTGAGATGTGATCAGCTAATCAATACACTTGTTAATATGCACTAGGACATCACTATCAGAGGTAGATCCCTATACCCGTCAATAACAGGTATCCCAGACCATCCACATGTCTCTTCCTCATGACATCCCTATCAGAGGTAGATCCCTATACCCGTCAATAACAGGTATCCCAGACCATCCACATGTCTCTCCTCATGCCATCCTATCAGAGGTAGATCCCACCGTCAATAACAGGTATCCCAGACCATCCACATGTCTCTTCTCATGACATCCTATCAGAGGTAGATCCCTATACCCGTCAATAACAGGTATCCCAGACCATCCACATGTCTCTTCCTCATGACATCCCTATCAGAGGTAGATCCCTATACCCGTCAATAACAGGTATCCCAGACCATCCACATGTCTCTCCTCATGACATCACTATCAGAGGTAGATCCCATACCCGTCAATAACAGGTATCCCAGATCCCCACATGTCTCCTCCTATGACATCCTATCAGAGGTAGATCCCATACCCGTCAATAACAGGTATCCCAGACCATCCACATGTCTCCTCCTCATGACATCCCTATCAGAGGTAGATCCCTATACCCGTCAACAACAGGTATCCCAGACCATCCACATGTCTCTTCCTCATGACATCCTATCAGAGGTAGATCCCTATACCGTCAATAACAGGTATCCCAGACCATCCACATGTCTCTTCCTATGACATCACTATCAGAGGTAGATCCCATACCCGTCAATAACAGGTATCCCAGACCATCCACATGTCTCTCCTCATGACATCACTATCAGAGGTAGATCCCTATACCCGTCAATAACAGGTATCCCAGACCATCCACATGTCTCTCCTCATGACATCCTATCAGAGGTAGATCCCTATACCCGTCAATAACAGGTATCCCAGACCATCCACATGTCTCTCCTCATGACATCCCTATCAGAGGTAGATCCCTATACCCGTCAATAACAGGTATCCCAGACCATCCACATGTCTCTTCCTATGACATCACTATCAGAGGTAGATCCCTATACCCGTCAATAACAGGTATCCCAGACCATCCACATGTCTCTTCCTCATGACATCACTATCAGAGGTAGATCCCTATACCCGTCAATAACAGGTATCCCAGACCATCCACAATGTCTCCTCCTCATGACATCCCTATCAGAGGTAGATCCCTATACCCGTCAACAACAGGTATCCCAGACCATCCACATGTCTCTTCCTCATGACATTCCTATCAGAGGTAGATCCCTATACCCGTCAATAACAGGTATCCCAGACCATCCACATGTCTCTTCCTCATGACATCACTATCAGAGGTAGATCCCTATACCCGTCAATAACAGGTATCCCAGACCATCCACATGTCTCTTCCTCATGACATCACTATCAGAGGTAGATCCCTATACCCGTCAATAACAGGTATCCCAGACCATCCACAATGTCTCCTCCTCATGACATCCCTATCAGAGGTAGATCCCTATACCCGTCAACAACAGGTATCCCAGACCATCCACATGTCTCTTCCTCATGACATTCCTATCAGAGGTAGATCCCTATACCCGTCAATAACAGGTATCCCAGACCATCCACATGTCTCTTCCTCATGACATCACTATCAGAGGTAGATCCCTATACCCGTCAATAACAGGTATCTCAGACCATCCACATGTCTCTTCCTCATGACATCCCTATCAGAGGTAGATCCCTATACCCGTCAATAACAGGTATCCCAGACAATCCACATGTCTCTTCCTCATGACATCACTATCAGAGATAAATCCCTATACCCGTCAATAACAGGCATCCCAGACCATCCACATGTCTCTTCCTCATGACATCACTATCAGAGGTAGATCCCTATACCCGTCAATAACAGGTATCCCAGACCATCCACATGTCTCTTCCTCATGACATCGCTATCAGAGGTAGATCCCTATACCCGTCAAGAACAGGTATCCCAGACCATCCACATGTCTCTTCCTCATGACATTTTACATAACATGTTGTTATTCAACGCAGAGTACTTAGTACGTATGATAAAAACTAGATGCAATCTTTAAAATCACCAGTTGTCATAAAATTTACATTTATAGGTTTGTTGCCGGTTTAGCATTTCACTGCCAGTCTCCGAAACTGTTACTCGTTGTAATTTTTCATGTCAAATGTAGTTTCGTTCTATTGATTGGCCGAGAGTCCCAAGAGTGTACCTAGATTATGCGCGAGTCACATGATAAAATATAAATAAACAGAACACTGTAGACAGACAATTGGATTGGTGCCATAAACATCTCGTTTATCGTAAAATGATGAAAATCGATCTTTCTACTCCACATTTTAAGTAATTGCGAAACAGACTTATCATCATATTACAGTGGGTTTTTTTTCTTCTTCTTCTTTTTTAAAAACACTTTTTTCTGCTATTTAATTGGACTGTTAATGTAATTTCCGCGATGTGTATGTCTGGAGGGTGGAGTCACTAAATACGTCGAAAATTTCCTCCACGCGTGATATTTTATATATGTATATGTATGAATGTATGAAACTCAAGTTGGTGAAAGTATCGCGAAAATCAAAACACCGCCCAAATGTTGTTATCACGAATATAAAAACTAGCGTATACATCCACCGTTTATAACAACACCGCCAAATGTTGATATCACGAATATAAAAACTAGCGTATATATCCACACCGCCAAATGTTGATATCACGAATATAAAAAACTAGTGTATACATCCACCTTTTAAAGTATATTTAATTCCTGAACCATTCTGTTGATATGTATTTTTGGTATAGAGACACGGAATTTCCGTATTATTAGGGCCGTGCTGGGATACATTAGAATTCCTCTGGCACTGGCTTAAGCAGTTTGATTGGCGATGAAAGACATAAAAGTTTTTAGTAAAACACCTTATCTATCTGAACAGTTTTGATAAGACAACATGCTGGTGGTACTAGACGTCTAAATGGCCTGCTCACTGAGAAATGTTTGGCTGTAGAATCTAGTCTTACTCCTTAGTGATTTGTGTGGGGGATACGATGCTGTGAAGGGTTTTGACTTACTGAATTACACAAAACAGCTATTATTTCAACATTGATGATCTGGGCTGCTATGAACATATACTTACATATTATACATTAGCACATACTCCATAGTCTACATTCTAAGTTTATTTACGCACTTGCCAATGTTTTTTGGGTTTTTTTTTTTTTTAATTTGTATGAGATCAACATGTTCTTTGAAATATGTTTATGTCAAAATGAGAAACAATTTTTGAGTAATACTGTATCTTAGCTATTTCACCTTGTATGTAATCTGCTATATCACAAGCTATTTGACCTGAATAGAACTTGATATGAAGTTTCTCTGAAATTCTCCTGCAAAATTGAGCTCAATTTCACATGAAAAAACTCCAGGTCAGTTTAAGGTATTTGACTTTTTGTTCTTTGAGGGTAAGCTTGAACATCAGCTGAAATTGACCTGGAGACAACCTGAATTTACATGAAGATATTGTGGCCATGTAAGCCTGCTGTGGTTTTATGTTTTTGAATAGGCTACAGTCACAGTATATGTGTTAGGGTGCGTCAAAGTAATTACCATTACATCAACTAGAACCTTCTGCCAGATGCAGATAAAAACATAATGTTTAATCAAAACCACAGATTGATATCAATTTTACTGTGTCTACAATAAAATTAGCGATACTGTAAATACTGTAAGCATTGAAGTGTCACATTTTTCAAAACAATTTCTCCATACTGTCAGCGTGAGCAACAGCAAGCAAGCAGTGCGTGCAGAACAACATAGAATGTAAACAACGCTCTCAGATTGGCATCCTCCACAGTCATCGATAGCCAGTATATGTGTTAATGACACTAGTCCTCAATTACACTGTCACAAGGAAAAAAATATTACTGATAATTTGTAGATTTTTATCCTCGAAATGCCCGCGTGGTAAACGCTGTGAGAGCGTGTGAAATGTACTGAGCCCGTAGCTGTGTGTGTTCGCGTATATTGTTGTCAACAGAGATTTGAGGATTGCATGAATAACTAGTATAAAACGTCACGATGACAGCAACAAAACAACACAACATAAACATTTACATACCAGTAACAATCTGTACTGCTAAGATAACAATCCCTGAGAACGCCCTCAATTCCTTCATTGTTGCGTTTGGAGTTCAATTCATATTCTGTCATCAGGAGTAAACACAACTATGCATCCCAAACAAGCCTAGAACCTCCTCTGATGATGCGGCTGTGTTTTGCTCTAGCACCCAGGTAGTGTCTATAGTAGCGAGTGTGTGGCGCTCGGGCTAGGCTTTATAATTATCTTCTTTTACTTCGCGAGGCCGACAGTGGGTACTATTAGTTCTCATGTATTGGTTTTAGGAATTCAATTCCCACATTAGCGGTTGTCGATCGCAAAGGTTAAAAGGTCAAATCAATCAGGCAGGAAAATTGAACCCAGCGACTTTAGGTCAGGTTTGGGATTTATATTTATATCCATAATTGAATTAACAGAATAAATAATTTCCGTGTTACAACTTTAAAAATGAAGGATTGCAATTTGCTTTTTATGTAATGGATTGTCAATAAATTCACAATAGAACAGAAAAGGGATGTACTTGAACAATATGTATCAGTTTGTATCCAAGTAAAATTATCAAGAATTCGTGTGCAATAAAACTCATAAATACATCGTGATTTGGCATAGGAGGGGGACAGAATAGCTGTAGGAATTAGCTTCAGTGAAAATAAAAATAGGCAAGAGTTCCGCTATCGCAATGAGATATATTATTGATATACCATTAAGAAGACTTAATATCAAATGGTTGTTTACACGGTTTCTTTTAATGGAAAACATTTCAACAATTATAATAGCAGAGAAGCTCCTGTTTCTGTGTGAATAAGTTTGTGTTAAAGTCAGCTATTATCTGTGTTATTAATTTGAATTTGAAATGCAGTATTCAACGTTCTGTTGTATACTGGTATAAAAATGCTGTCGACATGTCAATAGATGCTGTAGTGACCAAGGCCTAGTGTTAACTTGATTTGTCTCAGTTGATATCTCAATACTAACGTAGGTCACCCATTTCTATTTACCTCGTCATAAATATAAGGATGTTTGACTGGGACTCCCGTATATGATCCCCACGCTGATAAGATCGCTCAGCAGTCCCGTTAGGCGATTTGACATTTATAACTTTTCCGCTCGTTTGCTTTTCGGCGATTCAGCCATTTTAAACAGCACTCATTATCGGATAGCTTCCGGTGTTTTTGTGGACGATGTTTTATCAGCAACAGTCGTTCAATGCTCAAGGTTAGGTATACAAAATGCATTGTAGCAGTTTGATCTAAAACTGTTTGTAGAAATTAAGATTTGTAAAGGAAGATATCAATTATGGCTTAATGCATATATGGAGTTAGTGCTTTTTACTGATTTACTATAATCAACCTTTTATTAGTTAAGTGGAAACACACGAGAAAATATCCATCGTGATCACTAAAGATAATGTGCTCAAAAAGTAAGTTGATGATGATGATGATGATAATGATGATGATGATGATGATGATATGTTGGTTCTGGTGGTGGTAATTATATGGTTACCGTTCAATGTATATTTGTCAATTGTACTGACTGAAGCCTTGATTTACACATACAATCTATGTACTGTATTCAGTAAATGGCGGTAGATGACCACACTCCTATTTCACCATCATTTATTAATACAGTTTACAGGTTTCCCATACAGTAAGGAGTAATAGCACTCTACTGAACCAAGTCACCGCGATTTTTTCGTCTTGTAAAAATCAATAGATGCCAGAGTCAATAGAAAGAGACAAGTTGCCCAATGAGACCGTTTTCTAGTTACCAATGTATCCGTGGGTAACACAAATAACTATCTTACCAACGAGTATAAAACGCTTTGTACAGCATCATGGGGGTAAAACTCTGTTCGTTTGTCGACATCAACATCATCATTGACTCTGATTGAAGATACTGTAAACATCACGTCACCATAAGCAATAAAACTAGGGCAATGTATTCCGCCAGTCCACAATGATGAGAAGGTGATCACTCAAGTTCGCGCGAGGTAATCGCACGTGACGTATATCCACGCCATTTAATTTGTTGCAGATTAAACGGAAGAACTATCCTGTGGCGGCAGATGCCTGTTATATTTGTGTCAGAAACAGGAGCATGTCACGCCATTTTTACTGATCTAGAGGATGCTTCGAAAAGTTCCTATGATCTCAAATTAATTGAGCGGCTTTGTCAAGTTGGATTATCTTTGTTTTGTCTATCATTACTTAATTGCAATCCAGGTTTCTATGAACAAATGTGTCTTTTTATAAACTTAGAAGTGGTGGATCTCGCTTGGTAAAAACGTGCTACCCTGTTAAAACATATACGTTTGAAAAAGTTCTACGTGTGTAACTCACAGAAACAAACAGTCAAACTATTGCCAACTCACTCAGGAATATTACTACCCGTGTTTGCCCTATTGAATGACATATTATTTTAAGAACGTGGAAGGTTTGGACAGTGGGGGAAAGTGGATAATGTTGTGCAAAATCACCCACTTACGCTCAGTACCTGGCTCATGCCCACTTCCAGTTGTACTTATTCCATGCCAATCAATCAGAATATCTATGGAAACAATATTTTCCGATTTTACTCCACACAACTTTCAGAAATTATCAACATTCAGTACTTTTTTTCAATTTAAATGTACATAAGCGTTAAATGAGTTGATATTTGCAGAAATTCACCGTTAAATGTGATAAAATCGCTACACGGTACATGGGTGAATTTATTGTTTGTAGATAAATACTTAAGTCTAGGTACAGAGCTGGTTGGTTGATAAAGTATCACTGTTCTGCTTCAGCTCATCAACTTCTAAAAATCGATACGGATTAACGGCCTCGGGATCTCAATGTGTATTCTCAACAGGTCGGTAGGTCCGTAGCACAATCTGACCGACTTCCAGCGAGAATAAAGCTTCATTCAGTTTGCATTAGATATATCTGCTGCATAGAAGTATGGCGATGTTCATGGCCATTACCAAGTTCTAAAAATGGGAGGAAACTTTAAATATGCATAAGTATTTTGTGATTTATACTGACGACTCAAGTTTTGTTATATATCTAATGAATGAAAAAGTAGGCTATATACTGAAAAAGTATACTGTCGAGTATCCTGGGGCCTGTATAGGCTGTTAAATGGCTGGCGCATGTATAAATTGTCAGCGCTAATTAATTAACACACATATAAATCCAGTCTTTTAGATTTTGGTATGTTGAAGTGTTTGTGTAATGATATGCTCCATGGTACCCAATGTATAGACGTTCGTTAACAAATTCCTTTACAACGCATTTATTACTATACTAGTTAAATTATTTCCTCGCAAAATAATGATATGCTGATGCTAATAACGATTGTTAATTATCAACTGTCCCCAGTCAATGTGACAAACCAACCATGCCCTACGTAGTTACCATTTAACAGACATTGGCTAAGTTACAATGAATGTTGCTTTTTGCTTTACACATATACAAACAACAGTGTATTACAACGATACATATCTGTGTGAGGAAGTGTGTGCGTGTGTTAGGTGACTCCCAAAATCATCAGGCGTTTCGGCAGAGGAAGCCTTTTCTGTTCTCAATGTATATACATGTAATAAAGATATATGTAGTATGTTAAATGAGTGTTCATTTTATATGAGATTCTATGAAACGAGTCTAAGAAGTTTTTGTACATATTTGCAAGTATCATAAAATTTCATATGAAATGAACACAGAATTTGATATACTATTTATCACAGACCTATAAGAACATACATTTCAGAAAATCTCAAGTCAAAATGTATTGCGAAAATATAGCGGAGGCCATCATTTTGTCCCGACGTCCTCGAAATCCTGATGTTACGTCATTTTCCTGACGTCATTTCATTGTTTCTGTCATGACATCACAATGAATTTCCATTCAATGAATATCGCTCCAGGTCATATTACACTAGTGACATATGCAACAATATTACACTCTCAAAATCAGGCAGATTATGTGATAAAAAGTTGCTGCGAACATAACATGACAATTGGTACTGCCATTTATGTGGTAAGATTTGTATATTGATTTCAGATTGTTTTCTTTGTCAGCTGTTATACAGTGAATGTTATAATATAGTTATTTAAAGGACCTATGTCTTGTAATACAGACAGAATAACACTATAAGACGTCGTTGGGTGATTAAATAAAATCTGGAACACATGTAAGCCTACCGCCCGTGTGTTACCGTACTATTCGGTCACTGAATAATAAACATTTGACAGAGAGACACCTGTATATTATTATACATACATGACGACACAAGTGACAGCGTTAACGGTTACGCATGTGTACACACAAACTAGAGAAAGTGTATCACATCAGTTGGCAATTTAATATAATGAGTTTTGTGTTTTTGTAGGTGATATCAGAAAAGTTATAAAATGGCGGATGTAAAAGATAAACCGTTCACGGGTAAGTATAACATGTTTGTCATCAGTAGCAAGTGTGTTTCAGCAGGTATCATTGGGGTACAATCTCACGTGCACATGTCTTTACGGTACGATATACTGCTGCGACAATGTATACATTTGTATTCTTGAACGTGGAAGTTATTAATGGATTTTAAAGTCACTACCAAAAGCAAATGTAAAATTAATTCGAGTGCAAAGTAATTTAATTTCATGGTTATTTAATTTATTACTTATGTATCCACTGATTTATTTATTGACATTTTATCACATGAATATATACATCTACATTAAGATCTACATATTTCTCCTCCGAACAGAGCAAATGGGACCAATTAACCGCTGTCATGTCTGAACACTAAAAATAAACACATAGCCATGTCTCATTGTTGGTTGGGCTTAGAAATGTAAAGAGAAGTACTCACCTAAGTCAATGCTGTTTGGAACGTACAATGTTCAAACGTAGTGATAATAAGGATCTGTATTTTAATCAGATTGTCATGTAACATACGGAAACTTCCGCACGTTTTGTCACGATGTAAAGATGACGAAAGAAAATGTTGAAGTTGAACTTTGGAATTTAATTGATGATAACTTTGACTTGACGGATGGCTATTCTGGAGTGTCCAGAATATAGCCGTTGTGTTCCGTACAAAGTCGGAGACCTAACTGACTTACAAATAAAATATTTTCATGCTTAAATAATGTACATACAATAAAATTAAAGAATTATGATTGACAGATATCGCTCATTGGCAGATTAATCAGCCGTGGTCAGTGTCCTTTAGGCAATTAGGATGGCCGTGACATTAATCCGGTTACGTAATAGAATGGAACTTCAAATCTTTCAGAAAAGGTATCAAAGTAAATTGCCAGAGGATATACACAAGTTATCACACATATGGGGTTTTATCTCAAATGTCACAAACGTAAATATGATCAAGAATATAACCTTAGGAATGTCAAATTACACACAATAGTATTAAACTGATAATTGATGTTAAAATTTAGCAACTATTAAAAAAAAAATAAATAGCAAAAAAAAAGTTCAAAGCACTTTAAAATTTATCACAAAATTCTTTGTGATAACTTCCTTCCGCTCCGGGAAAGACGTGTCCCGCGTCTTAATTAAACTGTCCTCTGTTTTGATGGAGTCTATTCGCTCGGTTTCCATAGGAAATGTGTGGTCGCTGGCGTCGTGAATTATTTGTGGTTGGTTTCGTGGTCTGGGAAAAGTATTCGGTCTGGTAGTATTTGGAGCGCTGTAGTAACTAAGTTGTTTTTGGAGGCTTGTGATTATGTTTTGTTTCTGTTTTTAATTCCTCGTCCTTCTCCGAAATTTTGAACTTTAAATTCGCAATCTGTCGTTGTGTCTGTTCTTTTTGTTTCGCGGTTGTTTGTAATGTACTGATTGTTTCGTCTTTGCTTTTCATAATTTTCTTTCTGTTGTCCAATGCTTTTTCTAGTTCCTTAATTTGAGACACATAATTGATTATATTCACATTTTTGGCGCGTGCAACATTCCCTTACTAGAATTATCGTTTGATCTTTGTAATTTTGCACACTTTTCTGATATTTTAGAGATGGTAATTTTGGTACGAAACAAGTTTTGACTGTAATGAAATTATCTGGTTGTTTGTAGTTAGAGTCTTTCTGGAAATCGTTTTGAAGTTCACTATTTTCAATGTCACTGAATGGAAAAATACACAATACCTTTTTTGGTTTCTCGAATTTCCTGAGACGTTCAGAATCTCGCCGCCGTTTAGATGTTGACTTGGCCTTTTTCTTTGGTGCAGTGCGAATAACGGACTTACTGTCCGAAGAGTTTTTTCGGGACAGGAACAGGATGAATAGGCAGTTTGTCGCTGACTGGTCCAGGGATAATATCCTGTTGTACCAACATTTTTAGTACAATGTCCGGTTCGATTAAAACACATTCTCGAAAAGTGGCCAATGTTTCCACATCGGAAACAGTAACATCCGTTTTGCTGGACAACACATCGGATGGTTTGGGGCGAAGTGGCCTCCACATCTATAGCATAATGCCATCCTGAATGGTTACAGTCAAAACGTTTACCCTGGTTAACTCCAAAGTATGGCGAACACAGTCTTGGTTAAAATCAAGTCCGTGTGATTACGAAATAGAGTTTGGTCCTTCTTTGAGTCACTCGCGGGAAATACTTGCTTGGCAGTTGAGGTTTCGGGAAAGCGTACCCAGCGTAGAAGTGGGTACTACCAGGATTATCTCCACCAATTAACATACGGAAACTTCCGCCACGTTTTGTCACGATGTAAAGATGACGAAAGAAAATGTTGAAGTTGAACTTTGGAATTTAATGATGATAACTTTGACTTGACGGATGGCTATTCTGGAGTGTCCAGAATATAGCCGTTGTGTTTCCGTACAAAGTCGGAGACCTAACTGACTTTACAAATAAAATATTTCATGCTTAAATAATGTACATACAATAAAATTAAAGAATTATGATTGACAGATATCGTTCATTGGCAGATTAATCAGCCGTGGTCATGTCCTTTAGGCAATTAGGATGGCCGTGACATTAATCCGGTTACGTAATAGAATGGAACTTCAAATCTTTCAGAAAAGGTATCAAAGTAAATTGCCAGAGGATATACACAGTTATCACACATATGGGGTTTTATCTCAAATGTCACAAACGTAAATATGATCAAGAATATAACCTTAGGAATGTCAAATTACACACAATAGTATTAACTGATAATTGATGTTAAAATTTAGCAACTATTAACGCAAGTTCAAAGCACTTTAAAATTTATCACAAAATTCTTTGTGATACATGTCTGAACACTAAAAATAAACACATAGCCATGTCTCATTGTTGGTTGGGCTTAGAAATGTAAAGAGAAGTACTCACCTAAGTAAACAAAAAAAAATGCCTGTTTGGAAAAAGGATGTAGACAATGTCAGTTAAAACACAGAAAATTCAAAAAAAATGAATGAACTGAACAACGTAATCATGTGAATGAAAAAAAACAGTTAAAAAAAAAGATACTGTCCTCTGTCCATTCCAAAAAAAATATTAAAAAGAAAAAAAAAAAAAAAAAGTAAAAGAAGAACAGAAAAAAAAACCAACACCTCCCCCGACCCCCCCTTCCATTCAGCTGATTCCCCCATTACCTCCGCCCTCCCCCCTGACATCCTCTCCCCCTTTTTCATATGACCTTCTGTTGGCCCATTTAAAACCTTGTACACGCAAGATAACAGTGATTCTTGTAAATTCCTACAATTAATACGGAAGGTTAACAAACATAATCCCAATATTTTGTATGGTCAAGATACAGAATCAGAAAATAACATTATGTCAAGACTTACAATTATGTATGGTGATATATAGTTGACACATGCACAATATGTAATGTTAATGCAGTAGTCGAACCAAAGCTAATAACTGAGTACATAATAATTACTAAACATCACATCTTCTTAACCTCTATTAATAAATTAGTAAACATCATATCGTCTTTTACCTTTATTAGTAATTAGTAAACATCATATCGTCTTTTTACCTCTATTAGATAATTAGTAAACATCATATCGTCTTTAGACCTCTATTGATAATTACTAAACATCCACATCTTCTTTAGACCTCTATTAATAATTAGTAAACATCATATCGTCCTTTTACCTTTATTAGTAATAAGTAACCATCATATCGTCTTTAGACCTCTATTGATAATTAGTAAACAGCATATCGTCTTTTTACCAGTATTATTAATTAGTAAACATCATATCGTCTTTAGACCCCTATATTTAGACATCCATTAATAAATAAGTAAACATCATATCTCGTTTTTCAATTCAATTCTTTTATTTTGTTGAACCTTACGGTTCATCAGAAAAAGTGCATTAATATATACAGTGCAACAAAACTTTTTTTTTTCCTTTTTTTTTTTTTTTTTTTTTTTGCTTGTTTTTTTTTTTATTATAATTTATTTTTTATTCAGTTTTTCAATATGCAATACACATTACATAATTATTTCCTTATTATCATTCTCACGTTTACCATCCTCACCTCTTCAAAATTATCAACCATACATACAAAATACTATGTCATTATCATCATTTTCATACATCCTCAAGTCATTATCACATGTTTAGAACCACATTCATTCATCCATCATCCATTTCTTAACATTGCACTAGTATCATTATGATCTTCACATATTTCATTCAATCAATCATCCATTTCATCTACCTTACACACATCTTTCATTTCCTAACAATTTTTTTGTAAAGTGAAGTTTTGATTCATATTATCTTTAACTTATTTTGAAAAATTGGTAGCTATTAAATTAAATACATGTGTATTGCACTTTTTAGTAGGAAGGAAAAGAAACCAAAGAAGGAAAAAGGAGATAAGAAAAGAAGAGAGATAACCAGAGAGAAATAGATAAAGAGGGGAGGGTAGGCTAGCCAAGTTATTTGTTGTTTTTTTTGGGGTTTTTTTTTTGTGTTTTATTTGGGCCTTGTCAAGGTTTACTTTGTATGGTACACCATATGTAAAATAAACATGTTTACAAGAGAGATAAATATATAAACAAATAAAATCAAGAAAATTCAATGAGTATTTTTCCATTTACTCCACTCTAAAACAAACCTTTCCATCATTGAAACACCTTATACCAGTAGCAATATATTTTTGAACATGATAATGATCTTGCATTGTTTTAATTAAGGAATTAACATGTAATGAGTTGTGAAAGCAACAAAAACTAATCACAAAGATATTTAATACACAGACACACATACATATATTGTAGTACAGATACACCGAACACGTGCACGACCGCTACGCTAGTGTAATATTTACCATCAATATAACTACTCCTATACATATACCTAGAACGAATTATGTACATCATTGGAGAAATACTAAATATTTACCATCCATATAACTACTCCTATACATATACCTAGAACGAATTATGTACATCATTGGAGAAATACTAAATATTTACCATCAATAATAACTACTCCTATACATATACCTAGAACGAATTATGTACATCATTGGAGAAATACTAAATATTTTACCATCATATATAACACTCCTATACATATACCTAGAACGAATTATGTACATCATTGGAGAAATACTAAATATTTACCATCCATATAACTACTCCTATACAGAACAATACTAAATATTTACCATCCTTATAACTACTCCTATACATATAAATAACCTCATTGATGTTTTCCACCTTAAGATTCATTTGGTCGATTAGATCAGACATATTTACATCTCGTGTTGTAAATGTGTGCTCATCCTCGTGTTCCCTTTACGCGCGACAGCCAGACAGAATATCTTAATACACCTGTATTATGTATGAATGGAACCAACGACAACCGTTCCCACATCTTATAAAAGATAATGTCAATTACATGCTACTGTATTATATAAAGTGAAACCATTGTTAGTAAGACATTTCAACATTGCAGAGCAAATATGCTGATCATCAATGTCAATTTATTTTGGTTCTACATGTATGTCTACTTTGTCCCGCATTATTGTTCGTATCCTATTATGTAATCGTGTTCGTTTTGTATGTCTTGATAAAGGGGCAGATCGCCTCGAAAAATGTGATAATTTCTTTGTCCACACGGTTGGAATATCTTCCTTGTCCCATATTGCCAAATAGTTAGTAAGGTAGAGAATGATTCCTTGGTAACCATAGTCAGCGTTCCAAAACAAAATAGGAAGACATTGTTATTCTGGACTGCGGCCTTAATGAAACCCATTTTATAGAATTTTGCTAGCTGGACCAATCCTTAATGAAACCATTTTATAGAATGTTGCTAAGCTGGACCAATCCTTAATGAAACCATTTTATAGAATGTTGCTAGCTAGACCACTCCTTAATGAAACCATTTTATAGAATGTTGCTAGCTGGAACACTCCTTAATGAAACCATTTTAAAGAATGTTGCTAGCTGGACCAATCCTTAATGAAACCATTTTATAGAATGTTGCTAGCTAGACCAATCCTTAATGAAACCATTTTATAGAATGTTGCTAGCTAGAACACTCCTTAATGAAACCATTTTATAGAATGTTGCTAGCTAGACCAATCCTTAATGAAACCATTTTATAGAATGTTGCTAGCTGGAACACTCCTTAATGAAACCATTTTATAGAATGTTGCTAGCTAGACCAATCCTAAATGAAACCATTTTATAGAATGTTGCTAGCTAGAACACTCCTTAATGAAACCATTTTATAGAATGTTGCTAGCTAGACCAATCCTTAATGAAACCATTTTATAGAATGTTGCTAGCTAGAACACTCCTTAATGAAACCATTTTATAGAATGTTGCTAGCCAGAATACTCCTTAATGAAACCATTTTATAGAATGTTGCTAGCTAGACCAATCCTAAATGAAACCATTTTATAGAATGTTGCTAGCTAGAACACTCCTTAATGAAACCATTTTATAGAATGTTGCTAGCTAGAATACTCCTTAATGAAACAATTTTATAGAATGTTGCTAGCCAGAACACTCCTTAATGAAACCATTTTATAGAATGTTGCTAGCTAGAACACTCCTTAATGAAACCATTTTATAGAATGTTGCTAGCAAGAATACTCCTTAATGAAACATTTTTATAGAATGTTGCTAGCCAGAACACTCCTTAATGAAACCATTTTATAGAATGTTGCTAGCTAGAACATTCCTTAATGAAACAATTTTATAGAATGTTGCTAGCCAGAACACTCCTTAATGAAACCATTTTATAGAATGTTGTTAGCTTGAATCAGCCTGAGTCGATTGATATCAATTTATTAGGTTTTGATCTTTCGTATCAGGATAATGTGACGCCAGCATATATATGTCATACATATACGCCAGTATTTTATTTAAAAATAAGTCCTGGACCTTAATTGTTACGGGACAGTTGACGACGGACAAGTTTAGAATAATGTACATAAGTGTAGCTATATAGTGATGATGTGTTTGTTGAGTGGTGATGATGATGATTAAATATTATAAAGACGCTTTACTATGTGGATATAAAGGATAGGGATAATCTACCCGAGGGTCACAAAATGTAGTAAAACCCGAGGCTTGCCGAGGACTTTGCAACGTGGATTTTGTGAATTTTGTGATCCCGAGCGAGGGTAGAATATCCCTATCCTTCATATCCACTTATGAAAGAGTATTTTTCTTTCATACCTCGACGTTTTATTGCAATATATCCCGCCATTTTGAAATAAATTCGAAGAAATCCACGACTGAAAATCAGTTTTCCATACATGAAAATTTATGTGATATTTTCAACACAAATTTCATTGTGTGCATGTTTTATATTAAAACCAGTCATATTTGTGGAAAAAATGTTTAAATTTTACCGAGGAAATGTAATTATGTAATTATGTAAATTAACACCGTTGTAAGCTCAATGGCTTCTGGAGGCGTATCCTTGTATACAATAGTTGTCCAATCAAGTAACATTAAAACATGTAGGAGTGAATTTAGAGGGCTCATTGTGCCAGTGCTTGTTCAGGCGTGACTTAAATGAGTTCAGAGTCATTGCAGATACCACATTTTCAGGTAGACTGTTCCATGTATCCACAGTTCTACTGTTGAATTTGTTCTTTGTGACATTCAATCTTGCCCCGCGCTTCAGAATCTTTTTTGAGTGCCCTCTGGTGACAGTAACAGGAGACATCGTAAAGAGCTTGTCCTTGTCCATAATATCGATGTCATTGATTATTTTGTAGACCTGGACAATATCTGCTCGTTTCCGTCGATATTGAAGACTTGGTATTCCTAGTGATCTGAGACGTTGTTCATACGTCAGGTTGTGTAAACCTTTCACTCTTTTTGTAGCTCGTCTTTGGACATTTTCAATCAAAATTTGGTCCTTAATGGAAATTTGGTTCCAAACGCATGATCCGTATTCCAGATGAGGCCTGACAAGAGTTTTGTAAAGGTTCAAAAACATGTCTTTGTTGATATAGCTAAATGTTTTGAATATCAATCCTGTAATTCGGTTGGCTTTAGAGACTGAATTATTTACATGCTGACTAAATTTGAGGTGAGAATCGAATGTAACACCAAGATCTTTTTCCGAACTACATTTGCTTATTTCTTCATTTGTGCCCATTTTGTAGCAGAAGTTGTCATGTTGATGTAAATTTCCAATAGACATGTGTTTGCACTTTTTGGTGTTAAATTCCATGTTCCATGTCTCAGACCATTTAATAACATTGTCGACGTCGTTCTGTAGGTCTAGTCTGTCTCTGACACATCCAATACCCTTCATCAGCTTAGCGTCGTCGGCAAACATTTTCACGACCGAGTTTAAAACTTCAGGCATATCATTGATAAATATCAAGAACAAAATCGGCCCGAGGACGCTCCCCTGGGGGACGCCGCTTGTGACGTCACGCAGAGCAGACAGTTCGCCGTTCATACAAACTATTTGCTTCATACCATTCAAAAAATCTTTTATCCATCCTAGAATATTTCCTTTTATACCATATTTTTCCATCTTAAGTAGTAATCGACTATGTGGTACTTTGTCGAAGGCTTTGCTTAAGTCGAGGTAAATGACGTCAACGTTGTTTCCTTTTTCCATTTCTGACGTGACATAGTCAACAACTTCAATAAGTTGAGTCACACACGACTTCCCTTTTGTGAATCCATGTTGGCAGGTTGAAAAAAAGCCATTCCGTTCCATATGCGTTCTTATTTAGTCTTTAATAATTCGCTGTAATATCTAGCAAGGAACGGAAGTAAGACTTATCGAGCGATAGTTTTCTTTTTTTCTTTTTGAACCGCTTTTATGAATTGGTGTTACCAAAGCATTTTTCCAGCCGTTTGGTAATTTCTCTTCAATGATGGATTTATTAAAAATGTTTTCGAGAGGTTCCAGAATTTCATAGGATGTCTCAATTAACAGTTTGGGATGGAATACATCAGGGCCAGCAGAAGAATTTGGTTTTAACTTAGAAATCGCCGACTTGATTTTTTCTTTTGTGATGTTAATATCTAGCAGTGGAGTGTCTACATTTCTATCATTAAAATGGGGTAGATGATCTGTATCAGATTCAACAGTAAATACACTGCAGAAGTATTCGTTGAGCAGTTTCAGCCTTTTCTCTGCTGTTGCTACATATTAAGCCGTTTGAGATCTCCAAATTTCCTACAGTTCGTTTTATTTTGGTATTAGTCCTCACATATTTCCAGAACTGCTTCGGGTTCTCCTTTATTTGATTGGCGATATTTTGTTCGAAATGGTATTTAGATGCTCTAATCGAAGTTGTTGCATGATTTCTTGCTCTTTTATAATTTTTCCCAGTTTTCTGTTGTATGGCAATGTTGATATTTATACCATTTCCTTTGTTTTTTCTTGATGTTTTTGCGTGCTTGTTCGTCTAGAGGAATGCGGTTCTTTGGACGATCCATGGTGATTTTGCTCACTGGTATGTTATTTACTACTAATGTTGATATGGTTTCAGCGAAAATCTCCCATGATTCCTCGGTACCTTTTCCGTATAGCAATGCTTGCCAATCAGTATTATGTAGGCCTTCACGTATGTTATTGTAGTTTCCTTTGAAGAAGTCTCTTTTTTCAATAATATGCGAATTACAATCACTGTACAAGTTCAGATTAAAAACCAATAACAAGTGGTCACTTCGGCCTAGGCCGGGCATATGTGCAATATTGTCTATCATACCTTCCTCATTGGTAAAAACTAAATCCAAGCAATTAGCAGTTTGTCTGTCTCTGTATCTTGTTGGGGAAAGTACATGTTGATGCAAAAACAAGTCTTTCGTTTTCTCTACAAAATATGTAGCTGGATGGTGTGCAGAGACTGTAGTTGATAAAGTGCTCCAGACTATTTCTTTATAGTTAAAATCACCAGTGATAAGTATATGACTGAAGTTTAGTTGTTCTGTTGCTGATAATAGATCTAATAATTTATCATTGTTGTTGGAATCGCTATTTGGACTTCTGTACACGTTTCCAATAAGCAGTGTATCATTTTTTAATAGTTTGATACTACACCAAACATGTTTGTCAAATTCGACCGGCACATGTACTGGACTTGCTTGAAGGATTGATTTGGTTAAAATAAGGACTCCGCGTTTTCCGTTTCCATTTCTGAAGGAATCATAACCCGCCAGGTTGTATAGCTCTTCGTATACTGTAGATGACGACTTTGGATATATTTCTGTTAATCCAATTACGTCAGGTGATTTCTGAGAAATTATTTGTTCTAATTCTATTCGCTTGCTTGGGGTTAACGTGTCAATGTTTGAGTAATAAACAAGGATGGTCGAAGGACGATTGTTTTTGTCATTGGCAATTGTTACTGTATTAAAAACCTCCATAAAAGTAGTTTCCTATGCTCTATCCACGACTGGAGAAGTCGGGGCGTTGCTATCCAGAATAGTGTCTTGGCTGTATACTAAAGTGGATTCATTTGATGAGACGTCATGATTATATGACGTCATGTTTTGAGAACGTCTGATAGGGCTAATAATATCCATTGTCGTCATTGGTTGGCTTGATATTATATCTGTGTTTGGCGCATTTATATCTTCGACTTCCATCT